>NC_064535.1:25691946-26049446 GCF_023856365.1 Brienomyrus brachyistius
CGTAGGGTTCCTATGTGGCTATACTGATTTACAGTTTTTTTTGTTTTGGAAGGAACCTTTGGAATAACATCTACTGAATTCTTGGAGATGAAATATCTACCTTCTAATGTATGCAATACTGAGCACCATTATAAAATACAGGGGTTTGAACGCAGCGTGACGTAGGAAAAATACAAGAGTAGACCCCTGCCGTTAGTTCAAGCTGATAAACTTTATATATACATTGTTGCATTTTTTCTCGACATATCACGTTCATGACTGTTAAATGACCAGATCAATTCAGCCCTGTGTGTGTTTGCTGTTTCCCTCTCGCAGGAGAAGCAGAAGGCAGGACATCATGCACGGGAACCCACTGACCCAGTGCAGAGGTTTCAATCTGAAAGGTAAGCCTTGGACACAAAGCCGCCCATTGAGATTTTAAGTTAGGGCAGCATGTCAACATATGTCGCATGCCGTGGTGACGTCTGGACTCGCGCCCATGTGGGAGCCGGAGGCAGCGATAGAGCAGCAGGTGCTTGTGCTGCGGCCTGCGCCAGACCCTCCTACTTGGTTACATCGTGCTCAAGGGATCTTGGCGCAAACATCAGTGCAGCATTCCAGGGCTGGCTTGCTCTGCATCCAGTGATTCACTGTGGACCATAGAGACCTAAGCAGGAAGGAGGCTACGCAGCTTGGAATCCTGCAGTCCGGCAGATGTGCCTGTCCAGTGTTAATTTTGGAATTCATTAGAGCTGGGAACCAATAATCTCTTATGGATGTGTGATCCTGTGGTTTGAAGCAGATAGCTGTGACTACTACTGCTGTCATCCTGGAACGAGAAGAAGTGTTGCATCGCAATAGCACTTGTTACCAGTTCTGGAGATCCCGTTCCAGGGCATCCAAAGCAGAAGATCGTCCCACTGTCTGAGAGTAAATTGTTGAATATGTCAAGACACCTAAATCCAAGTTTTTCCTGTGAGAACATGGCAGATGGTTTAGACCCATGAGGATTTGAGAGCATGAATTGTTTTTTTGACAAGAAGGAGGCCTGTCTGTACTACTAGCATGCAGAGTGTGGGATTGATTTGGGTTAGAGTAGTAATGGTTGGGTTCTGGGTTTGGATTGAGTTTGTGGGGCTAAAATGTCACAGTAAGTTTGTTTTAAGTCCTCTGCTGTTGTCTAGTTTTTGTTCATGTCAAGTGGTTGGAAAGTGGTTACAAAGACTGATATATAGAAACTGAATTGATTTTAATTTGACTGCTGAAGGCTTTTTGGATTAGGGTAGGTTGTGTTCTGGGTGAGGTTTTGGTTAGGTTCTGGGTTCTTGGGTCATGTTAGACTGGGATAGATTGAGTTCGCATGATGACACATGATGACTCAGTGATGGATGCCGTGTCATTCACAGCCTATAGGAATGCGGCAGAGATGATGCAGTATGGAGTGAAGAACAACACGACCTTCCTGGAATGCCCACCCAAGTCCCCGCACGCCTCAATCCGATGGCTCATTCAGAGGGACAATGACCGGAGAAAAGAGGTGAGGTGACCAGTGTATTCTGGCACACCTATTTTGATCTCTGCATTGCATCACTTTTTATATAGTGTAGCAAGTATCATGGTAGCTGAAGTCATGGTCAAATCCCAGAACAAGGTATTGAAGAAGGATCCTCTAAAGATGTGTTTCTCAACCCAGTCCTTGGGAACCCCCAGACGGTGCACATTTTTATTCCTTCCCAGCTCCCAACACACCTATGTGCTGGAAGCTCGGAGGGAGCAAAAATGGAGGCTGTCTGAACATCCCTGAGAACTGGGTTGAGAAACACTGTTCTAAAGGTACTCAAGTCAAAAAAGAATCTGAAGAACTGCTTCACTTGCACGTTGATTTGTACAAAAACTGTCTGCTAAATAAATTAATATAAAATAACTGCAACGATGTACATTACATTTGCAGATGTGCATTTGAAGTTCATGTTTACCTCACATCACTGTAAGCAGTTCATAGCAGGAAAGTGAAATCACAAATTTCTGCACGAAGGGAACGCCTCATGGATGAAATCGGGGGGGTTTTCTGGATGGATTTACTGTGTGTTTTTCGTATATTATGATGTGTGGTGATGACAGCCATAAATATTCCTACGAAATGGAACTGATAGGCAAATTGACTCCAGAGGGAATGAAAGTTTTGGGTGCGAGAAAAAATAAATAAATAAAAATGAACCGTGAAAGAAATGGGATGTATAAAGAAGTGCTGCATGAGACGATCTGTGTGGGCCTTTAGTGTCAGACTGAAGCACCCACCCAGCTGATAAGTTTAAGGTTATGAGATACACATACCAGACATATACAGCGAGACCATCTGGTCCTTCTGAGCAGACTGATACATTCAGTTCCAAGACCATCAAACTAAATTTGCTCTTTGAGCTATTCCCCTTTTTCAAAGCCAAGGTTTATTTCATTAAGAGATGCATATATCCAAAGCACCTTATTTAGTTTCTAATCACCAGACAGCTGGTGAGCTTAAAGCAAATCAGGTCACAGGTTCAGTACGTTATACATTTGCTACCATTAGGAATTCTTAGATATATTCATTTATTCATTTTCTATAAATTATCCTGTATAGGATCACGGTGAGTCTGGAGACTATTCCAGGGAATGTGAAAGACATGTAGGGTTGCAAAGGGGTGGAAAATTTCTGGAAACCTTTCAGAAACATTCCATTCCATGGGAAGTTAAGCTGGAAAGTTAAGGTTCTCATGGGAATTTGGGGTATATTCCAAGTTGGAAACTTTCCATGAGAATTAGCAGGAATATATGGGACTTGATGGGAAAATGACACGCTGCAGTGACCCATGCACGCTAATATAGAGACACTACTTCACCTAACTGCATGTTTTTGGAACAAGCGAGGAAACCCACACAAACACAGGGAGAACTAGCAAACTGCACATAGACAAAGCTGAGGTGCTGGTATGAGGCACCAGTCTTGGAAACACATGTGACTGTGAGCTGATGCTCATGCAGAAATGTTTGTATAATTATGGATTGTTGTGTTCATGCAGGTGAAGATGAGTGACAGGGTGGTCTCCACAGACGAAGGCCTTCTGATCCGTTCCGTCCAGCTGTCAGATCAGGGCCTGTACTTCTGCATGGCGACGGAGAACAGCTTCAAGCGCACAGTGGCCAAGATCCAGCTGAAGGTGCTGAACGACCACCTGGTGGGCACCCTGCTGGATAAGCAGCGGCCGCAGTGGACGTGGGAGAACGCCCTGCACCCCAAGGCCCTGGCGCATGCCCTGCACCCCAGCGACACCACGGCCGCACGGCAGTATTGCAAAGCGCAACAGCAGCGAGGTGTGCTGGGACCTGCGCGGGGAGATCTGGCCAAGCTCAAGTCGCTGATGGGTCACAGGAAAAGCCGTAATCGTAGGAACCATCTGCCCGAGGCGTAGGCCAGGCCAAGGACCGGGCCAGGGGTGAGGTGAACCCAGGTGAGTGGCGGTCAGAGAGCAACTCCGCGGAAATCTCTCATCTCCTCCCCGTTACCGTTCTGACAGTGACCGTGTCAAGAAGGAACAGAAGCCTTCCTCTGCTCCCTTGTTGTGCATGTGCTTCCCTGACCGGACAACTGTGAGACACTTGTGCGCACACACACAGGCACACTTGTGCACACCTTTTCATTTCACGTGTACGTTTTGGATGGATGCAGATCCGTCAGAGTGTCAACAATGGATCAAATAGGTTTTTTATTCTGAATACACAGTAATACACGGCATCTTAACTGTGAATACCAACAGTTCCAGGACAAAACAATAGCCTGATGTGTGGCTGAATTAGGAATGCTGTGGATGAATCAATCACACTGTCTCCTGTGGGATCCCATCACATCGCAGCTGAACTTTGAAGACTGGGGGGAGGAGGAAAGGATTTTTAAGGAGAAGCTGGATTAAATTATACTTTAATGTGCATATTTTCAGTTGTTGCCAATATATTCGTGACTGTTTTACCTTGAATGTTGAGGATATTTTTTGTTGTTGCGTAGTTTAAGACTTAAATCTGAAAAAACACTGCAAAATCAATTACTCTCACTCACAGAATAGGCATCCTCCAGATGAAGCAGCATTTAATAATATATTTATTGACAGCTTTTTTGAGCTAAAGGGTGGCTTAAAATAATTTTTTTTAAAAAACAACCATGTTTTTTGCGCACATTGTACGTATTTATGTAGCCAATAAAATTCACATAAGGAGTCGCACGGTAAAATGAAAATGAATAGTTTCCTGGTAGATGTTTTATGCTGAGTCTGTAAAGCAAGCACTTCCATTAAAATGTGTTCTTGTGGAAAGTTAAATGCAGTTTTTAAAAACTTAAAATGTGCTTTTTGTTCGACGGCCGGCCACGTGTAACCGCTTATACAGTAAGGCAGGCTTTGTTAATATGGAGTCATGCGTTTGCTTATGGGAAGCAGCTGCGCATATCGATTTATCGGATTCTCAAATTTGGACAGAAATGCAGCAGCGCATCCCATAAAATGTAATCTATGTGATTAAATATACTGTAGGTAAAAAACCTCTTTGTGTAAATTTCAGTTAGTTATTGTCTTTTTCCCGTCTGAAACGCATAAGTGTAATCGCTTGAATGATGTGAATCCTGGGAAACTCATATTTCTAAACAAAGTACCTAAAACCGACGCATGTAAACTGGAAATACTTAAAAAATCACTCGAGAAGTGGACTGCAGAATGTTCTTTTTATTCTTTGTAATATAGTAAAATATTAATTATGACTCAAATTATAAATTGCCCGCCATTTGAAATAGGAATGCGAAAGAGTAGGCAACGTGTATTGTAAAACCACTTTTGTGTCAGAATTTTTGCACACAGTAGCTTAAGAATTTGCACCAAGTAGCTCACTTTGCCAAATACAGTACGACAACCGTAGAGTTGCTATAGAAACGTGCACATGATGCTATTACGAATTGTGACTTTTTTTTTTTACGTCTCTTCTATGATGTCCGTTGCCTTTCTAAATATTTGACTGAAGAACATGTTTAGTTACTTTTAAATTATTATTATTATTATTATTACCCTTCGTTTCATTGATTATAACTACATGTTGGTCAGGTCATCTAGATCCAACATTTTATGTCATTTTGTAATATTAAAATGGTGTGATCTAAAACTTGTGAGTATGATGTATATAAGTTTAATACTTTTTGTTAAAAATATTAGACCAGGGGCCCTATGACAAAGCCGGATTCCTTGCTTAGCCAGATAACTTGTCGGATTTAAGGTAGCCTTGTCTAAATGTAAGTGAATAAAAATAAAATCCAAACTGGGGTACCTTAAATCCAGCAAGTTATCTGGCTAAGCAAGAAATCCTGCTTTGTGATACTGGCCCCAGATATGCAGAAGTGGCAAAAGTCAGTTACTTTGTTGATGAAATACTTCATTTTCCATTTATTCGCTCTTTTACCATTTTCATTTTTATATACAAGACAGGAGTTCTTGCATTTAAATACAACAATCATGTTTAATAACACTTTTAATAAAAGTACTCCTCAATTAAAAGCAGAAGATAAAACTGTCATAATGGTTATCAATGTATCTTTTTGTGTATTTCAAAACCAAGTTAAGAACTTCCAGTGTAGTCTTATTTATGATGTATCATGTTGAATGTCTGATAAATGATGATTTGGTTGTCGGCCATTGCGTTTGCAGTATGCTCTGTTTGCCATCAATCCGGTCCTGTATTTGAATGTAAAATAAAAAGCTCAGTGTTTGATTGCTCACGGAGGTCTTCGCTAGTGTGTCGTTTGATGGCCAACTGCCCTCTGCCATCCCCAGCTGGCAACGGTGACCAGCATGGATCAACTGTGAGCTAAAGTTTACTTGTTTGAAACAATATTTTGCCACATGTGAAAGACGTGAGCTCCCAAGACAGCCAGAAAGCTGATCTATCCAATTGTATTGTCCTTTTGTGAGACATGGGGTCTTTACCATAAAGTAAGATTTCTTGCTTAGCTGGATAACTTGTCAGATTTAAGCTAGTCAATGCTATATGTATGTGAACAAAGATAAAGTCCATTTAGCCCGGACTACCTTAAATTCGAAGTTATCCAGCAAGAAATCCTGCTTTGTGGCATAATAGTCCCCAGAAAGCTGAGTAAGATTTAGAAGTCAAAAGTAAAGGCTGTTTTAGACAAAGTGGAGACAAATAATTCCCACTGACAGTCCCCACGAGCCCTTAACCCTCCTGTGCGGCCTACGGATGCATAGACTTGAGATGAAGTTCCCTAAGTCACTTTTAATTCCAGAGAAACTGCATTCTCTCACTTCTGGTGGTGGCAGACACACCCAGGAGTCAAAAAAGGCCACCTCACCAGCGAGGAGGGTGGGATGGGGGGGAGATCATGTGACGTATAAGGCAACTGATGTCGAACATACAGCCTCCAGTCCATGCACAACCACAAAGCAGTAATTCAGCTGATTCATATTCCATTTGGGCAAGCAGTCTGGAGGAGATGAAATGTGGACTGAATGCTTCAGCTTCAAAGGCGGAATCAGACGTTTTATTCCAGTGGCTAAATACAGAACAAGGATTTTACTGTGCAGACCTGGGACATTGTGACATCACCCTCCCGAGGACCAGAAAACTCATTTTTAGATCCCACTTGTTTTTCCTTTTTTTATGCGTTCATCTCCTACATAGAAAATAAGACCCTTTCAATGTGAAAATAAGATTGATAAGTTTGTCTTGTGGTTTGTCTCATGGATTTATTTGAAAAGTCTCAACAGTGTAACGTCCGATGTTCCGACAAGCAAGGATCAGGAAATCAGGAGCAGGCAACAGAAAGTCAAGAATACGGGGTTTATTCAGGGCAAACGGGGAACCACACGGAAGAAACGTCAATGACAGACCTGGTTACAGAGACTTAGACGTTGGACTTAAATACACAGGACTGGATGGGTAAAACAGGAAACAGCTGGTAACAGGCGGGATGAACACGGGGTCCACATGAGGGCCGTACAAGCAGGTCATGACAAACAGGATCTAAAGAACAAATGCCTGCTGGGCTCAGAGAGCGAACACTATCTCCACAGTACTCAGTACTTTTTGAAATGAAGGAGAACTGCTCTCCAGTGCCTCCTAACTTATGGAAAAATATGAGTCAGAAACATTAAGTATTTATGACCTGAGTAATTTTCATGCTACTTATTGCTTGTATATCAAGACAGTATTTTTTTTAAGATGTGGAAGATTGTGTCCATTGTTTAAATAAAAATATGCCTTAAACTGTAACGTTTTTTTTTTTTGTTTGTTTTATGTATCAGTCACTAACCTCTATTCTAAGAGGTATTCTTGTATTTATCACCCAATCAGAGTTGAGTCCTATAAGCTCAATTATGTGTGATGGAAACACAGAGACAAACGCCACACAAATCTTAATCATCGACTGTTTATTTCAATGACAAATACTGCAGAATTTTTGAATATCACCCTTCACAAATCTTAAAACACATACTACCAAAGCCTTTTATCTAATCAAATTATGACATTCCAAACGAAAGGAACATTATTCACTTTCTTTCCACTAAAAAGGTCAGTGGGGTGTTACTAACCCATTTTTAGAATTACAGCTTTTTCAGACAACTGTAATGTCTCAGAGATATTCCCACATTATCAGTTCCATTACACAAGAAAACCATGATTAATGCAAACTAATAATGCAGGTTTGCATTGCTTACCAACATACCACCAGGCTCCAAGAGAGATAGCACAGATCGAATCAAATAACAATCTCGAATCAGACATGAACGTAAAACAACTGCGCAGCGACCTGCCGCACAGTTGATAGTATGTAAACAAACGCAGTCGCGTTAAGATTCCAACAGCAGCGCTCTTATTAATGTTATATTTAAATGCACCATGGACCGCAAACACCGTCGAACGAGTTCCCAAGATACAAAGGAAAGCAATAGACCTTAAAACGTAGTTAAAAGTAATAAACCGATACTAAGAAAATTAACATTTTGTCATCTAAATGTCATCTAAGACTTTAGTACCTGTACAGTACATACAGCCAGTGTAGTATTGTACAGTATTTTGTACAGTACTGTACATAATCAATTTCTGTCAAAAGGCAGGAAATGCAAATGCTTATTGTAGCCACCAATTATACTAATATTTCTCAGACTAGAATAGTTATCTTGCAGAGTTACGAAGACTTTCTGGTAATGGTCAGTGCTTGCTTCCTGAGCATATGTTCAGGCTGAAAATGTCCCAAATCATGCAATCTGTCCGTGCTTGGATTTCCTGTGAACGACGTAAGCGGCGATGCTGCAGACCACGAAGACCACTGACCCAAGGGACAGTAAGGTCACCTGTACAGTCTCCAGCATCGCGATGCGTGATAACATCTCTGCCTTGAACATGTCCGCTGTCTCTTCATCCAGCTCGGCAGTCTGTCATACAGGGAGAACAGTGAGCAATCGACACCACAGTGGCTGCGGTAAAAGACTGGTGTGAAGGAGGACCCTGCAACATCATGTTGGACATATCTCTAACCGCTTATCCTGTTTAGGGTCGTGGGGAATCCGGAGCATATCCCCGAAGCTATGGGTGCAAGGCAGGGAACAGCCCAGGAGGGGGCGCCAACCCATCGCAGTGCGCACACACACACACCATTCACTCACACAGGCACACCTACAGTACGGACAATTTGGTAACTCCAATCAGCCTCAACATGTTTTTGGACTGTGGGGGGAAAGTAGAGTACCTGGAGGAAACCCCACGATGACACGGGGAGAACATGCAAACTCCCAGAGGTATCCACCTCTGAATAGATGAATGGTGATTTTAGTATGTTACGGGGGTCTTCCCAAATGTTTCTCAAACCAGTGCTAGGGGTCCCCCAGACAGTCTTCTTTTTTGCTGCCCTCCAGCTCATCTGTACCAAACAATCAACACCATAGACCCGGGCTGGGAGCAAAAATGTGACTGTCTGGGGGTGCCCGAGGAGCAGATACTGAGATAGGCAAACACTGGTCTAATTTGATATATTTAACCTCTGAACACTAAGAACAGGGTGATCAGTACTCAGACAAGTACAGGCAGTCCACAGCTTACGAACAAGGTTTCTTCCCTAAGTCTGCCTTCAAGTCTAATTTGTAGGTAAGCCAGAAAAATAACAACACAGTACATGATCATCATGACAGAGTAATAATCATAATAATCAGTACAGAAACAGTAGAGATCCAGCAACTAGTGCTGTTTGGATCCCTGACTAAATACGGAAATAAACTATATTGTACCTCAAGTTGGCAAACTGTTAGAGCTGTAAAATATTTTCACAAACATCATAAAGTAGTGTGTGTGTTGATCACGAACCGGTGTATTTAACCTGAATTTTTAATATACTTTACGCCGGTCTGTCCGTAAGTATGAATTGTCCATAATTTGGATGTTCTTAACCCAGGGACTGCCTGTAGTGTATCAAAGAGGAGCTGCTACACATCACAGAAGTGATGGGTAAATTCGAAAGTTAAAACCCACAGAGATTAAACAGGGCTTCTTTTTGGAGCACTCACCTCGTTTAGCCATACCAGAGGGAATATAGTGTGCTCTTTAACCTTGTTTAGCACTCTAGAGAATGAGAGGAACACAAAGTGAGTGGCAGGTGAGAGACGGTGCTTCATGTAGGTGCACCAGAGTCCGGGCAGCACCTTACTTTATCACGTCTGAGGAGGTGTACATCATGTTGATCTGAATCCTCTTCGCAAACCTCATTGTGAAGCCGGTGGTCTGACAGAAAGAGACAAAATAAAAGCAGGGAGTCAAGCAATTCTCAACACGGTCCTCGGACACCAATAGACGGTCCACGTTTTTGCTCCCTCCCAGCTCACTATCAGACAGTACACGTTTATGCTCCCTCCCAGCTCCCTATCAGACAGTACACGTTTATGCTCCCTCCCAGCTCCCTATCAGACAGTACACGTTTATGCTCCCTCCCAGCTCTCTATCAGATAGTACATATTTATGCTCCCTCCCAGCTCCCTATCAGACAGTACACGTTTATGCTCCCTCCCAGCTCCCTATCAGACAGTACACGTTTATGCTCCCTCCCAGCTCCCTATCAGATAGTACATATTTATGCTCCCTCCCAGCTCCCTATCAGACAGTACACGTTTATGCTCCCTCCCAGCTCCCTTTCAGACAGTACACGTTTATGCTCCCTCCAAGCTCCCTATCAGACAGTACACATTTATGCTCCCTCCAAGCTCCATACCAGAACCTGGGATGTGAGCAAAAATATGGACTGTCTGTAGGTCCCCAGGGACGGGATTGAGAAACATTGTATTAGAGCAAAAATATAGCAGAACATTTTCATGTTACACACAATTCTCCACTTAGTAAACCAGAGGGGAAAGACTCTTGTGTGTCACTTGTGGAGAATTTAGTGACCGTGGGACCAAACTGGGAAGGGTTCCCCAGTTCCGGTCGTGGTGACAAGTTTGCAATACAATTTCCAGATCTTTCTGTTCAAACCTACTAAACCTGTTAATTAGCTGATTAAGGTTTGTTTAGCAGGGAAATCTGAAAATTGTGTTGGATTCTGACCCTACAGGACTGGAATTGGGGAACCCGGGGGCCTGTACTACGAAGTGGGGTTACTGGCTTATCGGGGTAACTTGTCGGATTTAAGGTAGTCTGGGAAAAATGTAAGTGAACGAATATGAAGTCCATTTAAACTGTGGTACCTTAAATCCAACAAGTTACCCCGATAAGCCAGTAACCCCACTTTGTGGTACAGGCTACTGCTCTAGGGTTTGGTGTTACGTTTCACTTAACGACCTATTAACTCAGCTGTCAGTTTGACTGGATAATTATCTCCAGGTCAAAAATCGACCTGGGGTATGTAGCCTGGCCCCAGGCTCGGCTCTAGCCTGGGGTATCAGGCAGACCAAACTGCTGGTCCTTTTAGAAACAAGGGTCGGAGGTCAGAGACAGGAACTACTCACCGGTTCCACATCCAGGAATGTGTTGTGATACGTTTCACTGGGGTCTAAGCCCAGCACATTCTCTCGCAGGATTTCACTACCATACAGGAAGTGAGGCAGTGATATGTAGATGGGCACTCCTGCAAGGGATCCAATTGCTGTCAGTACAGCACTCCTGGTCATTTGCTTTGGACCTGCTTGTGCACTTTTACAGATATTTCCTCACACTGCTACAAAAACAGCTTCAATAACCGAAGAAGAAGAAATTTACAAACGAGAGGAGGCCATTCGGCCCATCAAGCTTGATTGGGGAGAACTTAACTAATAGCTCGGAGTTGTTAAAATCTTATCTAGCTCTGATTTAACGGAACCCAGGGTTTTAGCTTGCATTACACTAGCAGGAAGACTATTCCATACTCTAACTACACGCTGTGTAAAGAAGTGCTTTCTCAAATCCAGTTTAAAATGTTAATTTCTACCTATGGCCACGAGTTCTAGTATTTAAATTAGGTATTAAGATTACAGTTAAGCTCTATTTCTCAGTAAAAATGACTAAATTTATAAACTGCTCTGGACAGAGCCACAGCGACAGGACAGTCAAGGCAGGCAATAGACTGGGTTCCCGAGCTGGGAGGGGGGTTCACGAGGGCGGCCGATTACATAGTACATTGCAACGACAAATCTGCTTTACTTGACTATTCTGTTTTTCACAAAAGGGGAAAATAAAAGTGGTTATTAAATTCTCTTTGTTGATATTCTTAATTTTACCATGCCAGGGGAGGGGGAGTTGGGGGGGCCCATGGAGTTTTTTTTTTTCCTAGGGCTCCCCCCCCCCAGTACCTAGAATCGCCTCTGGTTCTGGACAATAAAATATCATCCAAGCAGAAAGAGAATAGCCAAGCTCATGTCAAATAACTGCATACTGATTACTCCCCACCAAAAACTGATGCAGTGGTCTATTTCCTGCAAGCATTGCTGAACTTTAAACAACTTCATGTGTAGCTGTAATCTTCACTGACAGTAATTAACTTTCCCAGTGCCAGTTAGCAATACTAATACTCACCCTGTCTACAGCTACTGGTGTCCAGTACCCCAGCCACACTGCAGTTACTGGTGGCGTTCTCATTGTGGCAGTAGCATTTGTTATCGGGGTTGACCGTGGGGGCCGCGAGCGTTAAGGGGGGGAGCATGTAGCGGTACATCTCGATTCCCTTCAGGTCGACGGTGTCGGTGAACTCTGCCGAGACAGACCTGCGACACAGAGCGTGGCTCAGCTGGTGCATACTGCCCTCTGGTGCCCGTTCTGTGCAAGAGCAGTCACTCCATAGCCAAGCTCACAAGCTACCCTGGACTCACTCCTGTTTGTAACCACGGAACACACACGTGCAAAAACGCCCAACTGTAAAATTGAAAACAGGGTAATAATAATTAAATATTAGCTTTTGTCAGAAAGATGGAATTTAAATTAGCTGCACTATGCACAAAAACAGTGTGGTCTTCTTACATTATCATTAATCTATTTGGCAGATACTTTTATACAAAGTGATGTATGAGGAAGCGGTGTCACTCCATCCCTGGAGTGATTGGGCTTAAGATCCTTCCCCAAGGACCCAACGGTGACATCACTCTGCCAGCCACGGGGGGCAGCGGGTAGCACTGTTAAATATTCCAATTTCCTTCCATGATCCAGAGACCATCGCAGCTCCCCCCCACAACCATGTATAGCAGTTGTTTTAAATATTTTTTTTTTAGAGGGCCCCCGCTACAACTGATATATTTGTCTCGACCCTGTCCAACCCACACACACGCACACGCACACACACAGACACACACACACACACACCAAACAATATCTCAGATATGTGTTATCACATTTTATATTTTAGGTGTTGCCTTATCATCATATTTTCCATGGTTCCTCCAAGTATGTAACTATTAACTGAGCAACTTTCCCACCGTAAACTACATTCCTATTTTGATGTATTTTTGAAGGTTGCAATCTTAAACTTGATCTGCCCCCCCCCCACACACACACATACAGTTCTGCTTTTTTCCCTCACTTGCACCCCTCCCCGCAATTCCTTTGTGCCCCACCAGAAGGGCCCACCCCACTTTTTGAATACCTTTGATGTATTGGATAAGCATGTGGAAGACAGGTGGATGGATAAAACAGATTAATAAAGTTGCAGTTTTATTGATCGTTTCATGCTTTTCAGTGCATGGAAGGTTTTACCTGCAAATATCTGAAGTGAAGAAGAACAGATCCTTTTTCTTGTCCAGGAAAGGTGCAAATGATGAAGCATCTGTTAAAAATGAAGCAAATCACGGTGATTCTTCTGTTTTTAAGCACGTTGCATTGAAAAATACCCCTGTAACAAATCTTCTGTAATTCTGCCTCCAACCACAAGGGGGAGAGTTTGTTTTCCAAATCTGTGCTTTTTCTGTGTAGGGGTGTAAAGGAAAGTAGAAAAGGGAAAATGGGGTTACTCTGTCCACACATGTGATGCCTAGCGGAGTTGTATTCGATTCAGCTCAATTGGCCGAGACCTTCAGTTGATATCCTCCTTCTGGAAAGACGAAGCATACTGATTGGTGAAGTCATCCCCTATTCTGGGCCTTTCTGCACTGCCCTGGATTGGTATGGTGGGTTTTGTTACCAATGTAGTATTTCTGCTTTTTGCATTGACTGTTACTTTTGGGACTGACATTGTGTGGACAGGCTGAAAAGGCATGTGACTGAATGATGTCACTGTGAATTGTTGTGTCTTTTGTAATGTTTTTTTTAACATGGTATTTATTGTTTTAGCTTATGTGAATGGTAATGCAATCATGCCCTTTGAGTTCTACAGTGTGGGGTTTGTAAAGTTTCTTCAAATCTCTCAGTCTGTTAGTGGCTAGCGCACGAACCAAACATCCCCTATGGTCTTTTTTTCCTGTAGCCGATCCCAGGCCAGACCCAGGTGTGACAGGCGGGTGGGTGTCGCGCTGACGCCTTGCAATGGCAAGTCCAAAGGAATACAGGAGTGCAGAAGGCCTTGCTCCTGACCTATCTGCATTAATCATGTCATAGTGGAAAAACAGCACAAGGCAATCTCCTGCTTGACTCGGGACTGATTCCCATTAACTCACAGGGTGAAATCGCAGTGCAGAATGAAGCACAGGAGATAGACTTCACACAGACTCCCCTGGATTAAACCCAAAATCAGATTCTCAGCCACAACCCCCCATTTTTCCAACTCAATTTATATTCATGACCTCAACGGATATCTTTAAATGCTCCAAACTCGGACTTTCATTGAGTCTTTGTTAAAACACTGTTTAGTTCACAGGTGTCAAACTCCAGTCCTGGGGGGCCGGAGCCCTGCACATTTTTGGATTCCCCTCATTTAACACACCTGATTCAACTCCTTGTACTAATTACTACACAGCTCTTGAGCTGAATCATTTGTGGTGGGACAGGGAAAGAACTAAGCTAGACTGGGGTCCGGTCCTCCAGGACTGCTGTTGATCTGGAGACGAGTGTTTTTTAAGCATGTGTACGGTGCCTGACCCTCATAGTGGATGATGCAGGATCCATGGACCATGCACATGACACAGTTAGATCACCACTGCACCCAGCCCTTGTTCGGCAGCTGTGTGAAATTTCTGCCACCTGTAGCCACACCAGACTAACCTGTTCCGTTAATCATGTCGCAGTAATTGTCCTTCCAGTATGACAGTTGCCTGAAAAAATGGAATATGCATCAGTAAAAGGTCTGCCATGGATGGATGTACGGATGGGTCATTCATATGAATACTGTATGCAGTAGATATGGGGTCTCCACCCCTGGAGCTACTGTCCAGTAGGTTGTCCGTCCCACTTGGCTTCTGATGAGCCACACCTGTTCCTGGTGTTTACCTAAGAACAGGTGTGGTTCATCAGAAGCCTACTGCACGGTAGCTCTCCAGGCCCGGAGTTGGAGACCCCTGCAGTAGATGTTTAGGCTGGGTGAAGACTGCATGCTGAGTGTGTTATCTTTCATCCACGTTGTGACTCAGCAAAGGTGGCCCACTATGAATACTACACCATGCACTAGTAACACAAAAAAGCCGTGCAAGGTGAATGGTCACAGCCACTCACCGCTCTCCCTTCCACCTGTCGATAACCCCAACCTTAGAGATGTCCTCCTTCCCAGTGTGAACATTGTAGTATCCATCAAATGTGCCATTGTACTGCATGAAGAAAACCAAGTTAAATAAGAGGGGGTTGTTTCCTGTGGAGAGGCTGTAATTGCTGTGTAACGAGTTGTAAACGTTCATTAAAACCCCATGTAGTTCTTGTATTAAATGGAGCTTCGTGCGTGACAGAGACGTGTGAATGGGAGGCTCACTGACTACTGTGCTGTACTTACTGGGTAGAACACACCAACTGTCTGCTTCGTTATGGGATCGTAATAACCCCATAAGATCTCTTTAACAGTCCTGCTCTGGAAGAGTGAGGCGTTGTTCATGTTGATCAGAATATTCAGGAGTGTGTGAGCTTCTTTGGGAAACAGAGCATGAGCAGCCTGGAATAACAGAAAAAAATGGTAATAAGATTATTATTATTATTCAATTTATGCTGACTCATTTGCCTGACACTTTTACCAAAAATGACTTACAGAAGACGGAGGGGTTACCATCTATGTGTGCTGCCTGGTATTATATAACATACTATGCAACAGCATTTTTATTCATTAAACATTTTTCGTCCGAAGCTGGGGAAAGCTTGGGGTCAAGGAGTGGAGTCTTTGTCAGCATCCTCCCCCAGAGTACAGTGGGGTTAGGGGTTTTGCTGAAGCACCTAATGATAATCAGATTAATTTGCCTGCCTCAGGATTTGAACCCATTACCTTCTATACATGGGCACAGATCCCTCCCCCACTGGGCCACACATCACCCCCATGTTAATCGATAGCGTGTTACACCCATGCCATGCACCCAATGTCATATGTAGGTTTCTGTGGGGTGCTTGTGAGTATATAAGGCTTTCTGTCTCTCTGACATGATATTAATAAAGCAATTTACATCTTTTCAGCATTATCAACATTGTAAGGCTATGAAATAGCCCTGGTCATAAAATACATATGACCTTTCAACCTTGAGTGGAAAATAAAATTGGATAATCATTTATAGCATGAACTTTTGGCACAATCCTTTGAGTGATAAAATGAAATGGGGAGAGGTATTGGAGAATGAGGCTGAGAGTGTCAGGTGAGCTGAGAGAGTCTGATTTAATTCAGGCAGGATCAAAATGTCAAAGGTCGTCACCTTTATGGTCTTGCAGCAGTGAGGTGGAGAGTGACAAATCTAATACATAAGTCCAGTGAAGCAGAGGGCAGTGAGTCTAAGGTAAAGCTGCAATGAAGTAGAGCCTGATGCATCTAAATCAAAGCTGCAGTGAGGCACAAGGAGGTGAGTCTAAGGTGAAGCTGCAGTGAAGCACAGAGAAGTGAGTCTAAGATAGAGTTGCAGTGAAGTAGAACATGATGCATGTAAACTAAAGCTGTAGTGAAGCACAAAGAGATGAGTCCAAGGTAAAGCTGCGGTGATGCACAGACAGGTGAGTCTAAGGTAGAACTGCAGCAAAATAGAGCCCAATGCATCTAAATTAAAGCTGCAGTGAGGCACAGAGAAATGAGTTTATGATAAAGCTGTAGTGAAGCATCGGGAGCTGAATCTAAGGAAAGCTGCAGGGAAGCACAGAGAAGTGAGTCTAAGGTATAGTTGCAGTGAAGTAAAACATGATGCATGTAAACTAAAGCTGTAGTGAAGCACAAAGAGATGAGTCCAAGGTAAAGCTGCAGTGATGCACAGAGAGGTGAATCTAGAGTAAACCTGCAGTGAAGCACAGACAGGTGAGTCTAAGGTAGAGCTGCAGTGATGCACAGAGAGGTGAGTCTAATGAAAGCTGCAGGAAAGCACAGAGAATTGAATCTAAGGTGAAGCTGCAGTGATGCACAGAAAGGTGAGTCTAAGGTAAAGCTTGCCGGGAAGCACAGACAGGTGAGTCTAAGGTAAAATTGCAGTGAAAGAGTCCGATGCATATAAATTAAAGCTGCAGTGAGGCACAGGGAAGTGAGTAATATTTGTACAGAGAGGTGACTGTTAACTTTTACATACAGCTTAGCATAGAAAAATTACTTTAAATAAAAATCCTGGTTACTGACTTCACCTTCCATGGACTTACCGGTATACCCAGGTTCAGAGCTGTGATTCGATCTTCCTCCTGTCCTATCGACATTGAGGGTTCAAATATGGCTCCGGCTGGGAGTAAGAATGCGATGGTGCCATTGCTGTGTACGGTGACGTTCTCTTTGGCCAGGTATCGGGTTCTGGACAAAATAGCCAATGCAGGAAGAACATGTCAGAACTGTCTGGGTCTGAAAGAATTCTGTCCACTGCCAGGAGACAGAAAGGTTGTATTACTTTCCAAAAGAGATGTGTCAAAGAAAATTTGAGACCAGGGGCACGGTAAGTTACTGTAAACCCATATATGGTTTTGGGATGATCCTACTTAAAACAAATGAATTTTTGACTGCTAATCACATGATCAAAATTAAAAATGTAAAAAGATATATGCGCTTTACTTGTATGTATACGGTCCCCTCTCCACTACCACTGGTGTTGACCCATTTTCCACAACTTCCAATGGATTCTGGACATCAAACAGCCAAAACTGCCGATACACTGGTGCCTCTGCTGACGCCCAGATTTCATAAGCAGTGGTTCCCGGTTCGATGACTACCTCCTACAAGGACCGGAGATATACAGTGTTACAACTGGCAGAGATAATGTACTCTTTTTCTCAGAATGTCTTAATTTTTTTGAGCAATTAAAATGCTTCAGAGCCTTTCAATGCCTGTAGTTTTTCATCCTTTACAGCTTTGACCAGTTTCCATAGCTTGGATTTGGCGTTTCAAAGTAAGGTGTGTGGTTGCATACCTTCGTGACGGTGTCCCTGATGATAGAATCCCCCACTGGAATGAGGATACCCCCAAGAAGAGCCAGCAGAGCTCCCAAGACGGCCCCGGCGAGGAGCCAGTGCTTGACGTTGCAGCTGCACCCCATGTTGGGAGTTCCTCAGGTTTTTTATCGCGCTTTCGGTCACTGATCACTGTTGATCGCTTGAGTTCTCTGGGTGCAAGTGGTCTGAAAAGATCCTACGTTGTGCAAGCTTTCATACCTGAAGAACAAGCAAAGCCATGAAGCCAGTGGCAGCAAGCGCCGCTGTCGAGATATCTCAAGGGGTGTCTAGTGATGTGGTAACATCAGGACAGCTGAGAACCATAAACTGGCATGGAGGATAAAGTCTAAGTGCACATTGGCGATATCTCGGTGGAGATTGAGGCCTTCGGGCATGTAGGGTGATAATTCGGTCCATGTGGGGGAAGAGGTTTGCCCAAGGTTTCATATTTGCTGATGAAGCATCTCCCAGCAGGAGAGCAGAAGGCAGACCTAATGTGACCATTTTCAGTGGTGTGCCGACTCCATGCTGAGAAGAGCAGAAGCTGCCCCAGCTGCTCTGCAACCCTAAAGCCGTGATTAACCAGTATCATTCCCAGCGCTGTCCAGTTACCCCAAACCAGAGGACTGCAGTTATATTGCTGTTGTTATTGCCTTACTTGGGTTCACTTTTGGACATTTTCCGTTTGAAAGCTGGGTGCTTGGCGATTTGGTCAAAGTCTAATCACAAAGGTGGAGAACCATGTCCATCTGCTGTAAAATGAATCCAAGATTATAAACGTAAACAGGCCAAAAATATTTAAAGCACAGAATATAATAAAGTTTATTGCATTGGAGTTTCACATTCGTCAGACTCCCAGGGTTCTTATCAGAGGGGTGGGTTGGTGGAAGGGGGAGCAGTATGTTTTTCCAGGTTCTGGACTGAAGGGGGCGCTGGTCAGCTAAATCGACAGTGCCCAAGCTGCCATTTATTTCGGGGTCCTCCCCGGGAACATGCATCATCCCGCAGGGAATCAAAGTGAAAATAAATACAGGCCGGGCTTTCGGAGACCCTTATCAGATCGCAACCGTAGTGTCGCAATTTACTGCTGCTGCTCCATGACACAGTTCGCTGCGAACTGATAACGGTCGCAAAGTGCAGAGGTGTCCAGGTTTTTAGCACTTTCTAGCACAGGAGAGTCGGTGGATCATAACACTGCCCTAGTGCAGGATGGAAAGCCAGCAGGGCTGTGTAGGCACACGCATGGAGGTGAGGAATCCCTGATGTTAAAGACAACTCCTACATGGAACAAACATTTTACTTTAAATTGCTTTTCAGTTACAGAACTTTAGGATTACATTTATTTTGGTTACTATTAATTATCGTTTTAGACATCTGGTACCAGAGATGCAACCACACAGATAAATCAATAGAAATTAGATTGTCAGTGTTTGTTAGGAGGTTGGACAGTGGGTAGCACTGGGGTCTCGCACTGTCTAGTGCCTGATCTCTGTGTGTGGAGTTTGCATGTATTCATGCTGTGTGAGTTTTGTATGTACTCTGGTTTCCACCTGCAGCCCAAAGACTGCAGTTGGGCTGATTGTCATCTCCTAAATGTGCATGTGCCCTGTGATGGATGTTCTCCTTATTGGTAGGTTCTAGGCCACCCCCGACATTCGTGTACAAGTAGTTGGAAAATTTATGGATATTACCTGAGTAGTTGTTGCCCCCTGGTGGTAAATGAGATTATATAGGAAAATATTGCTTGAAGGAGCATCTTCAAAAGAAGCTCACAGTATCTTTACTGTTATTTGTTGCAAGCGAAGTGCTTATATAGAATAAAACTGTGAATCATGATGAGAAGTTACAGCGCCTTAGCAGTGTGTAGTTTTTATAGCCCAGCATCTTTATGGCTTAAAAGAGAATAACCTGACCGGGTTGGATATTCATTGTGTTGATGCTTTAAGAAGAGGGAGAAGGTTCATTTCAGTTTATCTCTTAATCTGCCACTGTTCCATCAGAGGAAGAGAGAGACAGGAAGAGAGAGAGAGACTGTATGATGGCGATTATGCTGCTGTGTCTTTGCCTACGTTATGGCCTCCAGGGGGCAGTGCAGCCCTACCTCCCCATGCTCCACTGACACTCACGGGATCTGGAACAGCCTGTGCTGACACGGCATGAACACACACACACACACACACACACACACGTCACTTGCAGTCTGTTCCCTAATGACCTCAAACGAGCCGCTAATTGAGACACTGCTACCTTTACATGCATAGCTGCATCAACCGCATGTACAAGCATACAGAGGATTATAATAATGACGCGATAATTCTTTAAGCGCCAATGCAAATTCTCGACACCGGTCTTTTATTGTAATGCGTGCACCACGCAAATATATTACAATTCATGAAACAAATTAAATGGCGTATTTAAAAGAATAATTTTTCACTGAGACTTAAAATGCTAACAGGGTTAACAAAAAGTTTGTCGCTACTGGTGACTTTCATGCCTGAGTTATTTATCCTGCTGGAGTCTCCTTTTTCTGCATAAGGCTGTTCTCATCTTTTCATTTGATTTGCATATACTGTCATCAAATACGGAGCAGCTCCACCTCAGCATGCAGAAGGACAACATAATGGTAATGAAGGAGGCCTTCGAATTATTTTGTACATAAGACACAAAAGTTTTTTTGAAAAGTTGTTTTTAAAAAAAAAGTTGAAGGAATGGTAAGAAACTAGGAACTTCAAAACCTGTCTCCTCCCTATAACCCAGTGGTTCTCACACTCGGTCCTCGGGCCCCACTGCTCTGCTTGTTTTCCAGCTATCCCTGCCCTACACACTGCTGATTACCTGGATCAGGTGTGTTCAGTCAATGAGAAGCTGAAAGACAGCTGGGACTTGTGTGTGGGGCAGGGATAGCAGGAAAACAAGCAGGACAGTGGGGCCTGAGGACCAAGTTTGAGAACCACTGCTATAACCCAAGATGCTGTTCCGTTGCTGTTTTAGGAGAATCTGTCCTGATGGTGCCTATCCTCCCTAGTGGAGCATGTGCGTACCTCCCTGCTTACTCACAGCACCTGTGTGGCACTCCAGATCATCGTCGGTTACCATGGCAGCAAGTCAGACCTAAGGGGGCGGGGCTTTGCTGGTGTGTTGCTGCTAATCACAGGAATTAAACCACCCCAGGCACCGGTCATATTAAACATGTCATAGAAGCTGCACAAGTTAACAACCTGTTGATCGGGCCTGGGCTTTGGTCTGATCTATCTGCTGCTCTGATTTCTAGGCCGATGGCCAGATCCTGTGTTTTTCAAGTGTTCAAGACCGCTGCAGCCATATTAGATTCCATTATCCTCAATATAGATACCAGTGAATCTCATAGGATAGGGGTGAGGCACAGATATGTGGCACTACAGTCAATAGCAGGGGCCACCAGATGCCCCAGGGACACTTAGGACGAGGGCAATTGTGGTCTTAGGCATCATTTGCACCTGGCGTGTGGTCGCCCAGGGAAATCTTGCCACAGGAGGAGACGTGAAGGGCTCCCTCAGCCTGCTTTGCATACTCCACCTGCTGCTTCCATTCCAGATGGAAATATTATGCAAAGGGCTGGAAATGGGAAATGTGAATGATTCCACAATTCATGCTGCTCCCCTGCACGCCACCACACCCCCACAATTACTGTACAGGTGTGGATCCAAACTGTGATTGTGAGCTGGGGAGTGTTGGGGGACTAGGGGACCCCACTGAAAAAGTCACTTTAGGGCCCCCTGTAGTGTAGTGACTGTTTGTGGCCAATGGGGGGACCCAGAATTGCAGGGGCCCCAGGCAAATGCATGGTGTTGTGCTGTTAAACTCCGCTAACATTGAGCAGGATGTTGATCCCCCTTCATTTGGCTTCCAATTGAAGCTGCAAGGTGACATCACTGGACACCAGTAATTACCTCATCGTGTAGCCACTGTAGCCCGTGATTGGCCGATGCTCAATTCCCATGCATCAAACCCAAATCTGCGATGGCTCTCTTCATATTCGTAGGGTTATTTTGGGTCGCACTGGAGTCATTTGCTATAATTTCACATTCTTAACTCAACCTCATTAATTACAAATAAGAAACAAAACATGTTCTTGAGAACTCCTGGATTTAGACAGTCAGATTGTTTGCCCACCCCCCCACCCCCAACCCCATTACTTTTGTTTGCTTTTTGTTTAATATTTTTCTTATCCTATTGCAGGAAACCTGAGCAGCCATCTCATCAATTCAGAGCAAATTATCTTCTGCTCCATGAACCCCGCTGAGGTGTTTTGACACGTCCTGAATTGGCATCATTCCCTGGGTGTCGTCTCTTCCCAAATTCCATTCCAGACTTATTAACTGTTCTGATGAAGACCACATATATTAAAAAATACCAGTACATGCAATGCATGATGCCAAAAAATTAAGCTTTCCTTCCAAACGAAATGACGTCGTGGTAGATAATCAAATTAGAGTGTTTCTCTGGACTATTCTGATGTACCAGTTTAAAGGTTGACAGTGATTTGCATTTTACCACTTCAAACTACTGACATCATTACAAAATCCAAAAAATAGTAAGACATTGTGTTTCTGTTACACCAGCTCAGTAGGTGTATGGACTACACAGTTACCAAAGATTTAAGATATAAGTAAGTCACAGCCCACCAGGACCAAAGTCTCCACATTTTTTCAGGATGATCATTGTTGATTGCCTGACTTCTCTGGGTGGAAATGGTCTGAAAAGAACCTAAATTGTACAAGCTCTCACACCCGAAAAACAAGCAAAGCCATTTTCTGTGGAGCAGCAAAGGCCCAGGCAGCCATCAGGACCTAGCTGCAAACCCGCAGTGATAAAATGTCTCCAGTGAATTCACTGCTTCCGGACAGACAATTTACACGAGCAGTAACTGGTGTGCAAAGGGCACATTTACATCGGGATGTGTGACCTGCAGCATTCCCACTTGATTTTGGGGGGGGGGGGGGGGTTGCACTACTTACAGTGAGTCAAATCCCTGCACTATGCTACACTATTTACTCTGAGGCACAGGAACCGCCTGTGAGACAATACGGGGTCAGGTCAAGCACACCATGGAAATCAAAAATCAGCCAGCAAGATCGCCTGATGAGGTGATGCTATTTTATTGCAACATGAGTAGGCAATGCTAGTACTACTTTCAGTGATCTGATGCGACAACAATCTCCAGTTTAATTTCTGTATCATTTTTGGTCCTTTTGTTCTGAATGGATGCTAAAATGTGGACACCTGCTTGTCCAATATCTCATTCCAAAAGGTATTAATATGAAGTTGGTTGTTCCCAGTGTTGCAGTGATAGGTTCTACTCTTCTGGGAAGGCTTTGCATTAGATGCTGGAACATTGCTGATGGGATTTGCTGCCATTCAGGTTGGGCGTTGATGCTGGGGGGGGGGGGGGGGGGGTGGCCTCCCGCTTTGCGACTGGACTAGCGCCCAGACATCGTGACATTCACAGTCGCTTCGCTTGCTGTTGATCGGGCGGCTTCATCAGGGCAGACACATGGCGACCTGACATGTTGTAAAGATGCCGTCGTATGACGTCCGCAAGTGCAGAGTCACTGACTTCTTCGGTACAACCACCCATTCTGCTGCTAATGTTTGTTGACTGTGTGCTTAATTATACACTTGTGTCAGCAATGCGTGTGGCTTGATTAGGCAATTACTCTAATTAATAGGGATGACCACATACTTTTGGCCATATAGTTTATCTCAGTATTTCTGATCTGGACGCAGTATAATTAAAATGGGAAACTAGGGTCCAGCTATTTACAGCAGATGTATTGTTTCACATCCTATATTTCACTGTCTTTTGTCTTGCACTGTCTTGTCTCTTATTGCATAGGCTGTTTGGCACTGCAACTGCGGAATAAGAATTTCACTGTATTCCTCAGAACACACAACAATAAAAACTGGAAACTACCGGGACGTTCCTTAGTTTGCTTTATCAGGATTTCTGCCAGGAAAATGTACAGATATAAACAAGCGTAACATGTAGAGCTGTACGTTATGCTGCCTTTTTCAGATACGCTATGCAGCGTTAACCTAGTTAGTTCAATGCAGGGCTGTCATGGGATACGCATGGATGTTAGGAAAATATGACAAAAAAACCATCCCCTTTGAAAGTATACCACCCTCCCAGGGGCATAATTCTGGGGCCCCTAGCCCAATTTTCGCCAGGGTGTCCATACCCTTCCGAAGGACCTGCCTACTCCCTCGCTATTGGCCGTAAATTGTCTTCTGTAACTGTTAGGCATGTAAAATTTAATGTACCGACTACATCAGGGGTGCTCAGCTGCTGGAGTCTGGACCGAAACACGATGTAACCTGGGCCGCGCAACCTCCTCCCCAACCCAACCCGAAATATACTTGCACCCATCGATTTTTTGTTACTGGTAATTGGAGAAAGACAAGGGACTGTGGTTTGAGGGAGTGACCCAGCGGTGGTTGGACGTGACTCCGGGATGAGGCTGACGTGTGATGCTACGACCGTGGGCTTCTCCCCTTATGTTTGTGGAAAACATATGGGTCGTGTGCCATGAGCTGACATGGACAAACCATCCCACATGCAAATGTGCAGATCACCGCCGAGATCTGAACAGCAGCCAGGCCACTCGTGAGACCCAACCTGGAGGGAGTTCTCTCTCAGATGTGTGATCAGGCTTGGACATATTCAAACAACCCACTGTCCCGACCTCTGAGACCAAGCACAAGAGTTTCATGAAATGGAAAACAGTCGTTATATAATGTGTCAAATGCTGACATTTAATTTTCAAAAATAGCACTGCGATAGACTGCTAGCCCGTCCAGGGTGTCCTCTGCTTCCTGGGATAAGATCCAGGGTTCCAGTCACCCTGAACTGGATAAATGACATAAAAATGGATGGACTGATGGAAAATGTGCAGAAATAAAAAGTTAAGTGGAAGGCAGTTGAATAGGAGATTAGCATATTAAAGGTAACTCAATAATAGCAGATAGCAATGACAGAACTGAATGATAGTAATTGCACGTAGTTATGGATATGCTAAGGTCACAGAGAGACAAACACTCCAAAAATGCTCACAGGACACATCACGTCCTTCTGTGATAAAGAAAAAAAATCATTTAAAACGTTTTTCTGTGCAGTTTGAAAACACAGGCGAGTTCATGTCTGGGATGTCCCTCATACTTGTGTTATTGTTGTGTTGCATCGCATGTAATCAGTACATATTAGCCAGATTTGATCTGTCTGTCACACGGCTCTGGCACCACGAAGCTCATTTGAATGTTCCAGATTCTGCTCCGTCCCTCAAGCGAATCGGCCCCCAATTCTCACTTTCCCCGAATTGTCTAATTCTTCAGTAAGTTTGGTCAGCTAACACTCTCGCTTAGCACCTGCTGAGTCTAGTTCAAGCCTTAACCTTTTTATATGTACCATTTTTTGTAAATACATCCAGAAAAGCAATAGTTGCTATTTCATCTGAGACCTGTTCTGTCGCCCGTTTGCCGCGGTTCTTCCTGTTAGACCACGTTACCCTCCCTAAAAATGCTGCGTATGCATGATTTCTGTGTTTGGCCACCATCCAAAAATCAAGTGTCTTCAAATAACTTGCAACATGGAAATTCCTTTCTTTTTTTTGGCTTATCTGTGTAACGCAGAGCACTGGAAGAACGGCGGGCTACACAAATCTTGCAGCGTAGCTTTTCCTGGAAATCGCTGCCGTTGTTCAGGACTCCAGTATAATCTCAGTAAAGTTCCTATCTGGTGCTTGACTTCTTTTGTTTGACAACCAGAGAAAGACATGGGTGTATATTGATCAAATTTAGCAGGAAAACGGAATTTGGTGGGTGGCTGCTGGCTCTTTAAGCACACTGACTGTAAACACAGGCTTAAGGGGAGAACAAACAGCGTAGCTGGCCAGTCACCATGGAGACAATGATAGTAACTTGGAAACAAGAGACCAAGATATCGCAGTCCCTACTTACCGCAGACACAAGCAGAGGTCACACGAAACCTTCCTTCATTTGAGGATCGCACTCGATATAAATTATGCCCAACGTATTGGGAAGCGCCCCTTAAACACAGAAACCACTAATACCTATAAGTCAATAAAATAGGAAACAAATATGGCTACTGTAAAAATATCCACATAGGAATCATTGCAGGTATGATTGACATTGTAAAGAATGTTTGCAGACATACCAGTCACAAGATGCGATATAGTAGCTTCACCAAGTAAAGAGCATCCTTTACAGATATGTATGAGAGTTTGAGAACAGGCTGCAGTGCATAAGCTGAAGGCCCTCGATATTAATGTCAATATCATGCTTCACTAAGCTTGGATGTTTTGAAACACATCTCAGGATACTGCCAACCACATTGTCTAATATATAAAATGTCTGACAGATTCAATTTAGTGACATGGCACAAACAGGATTTCCAAAAATCCATTAGCTCCGAGATTCATTCGAAGAATATTATTAGCAAGTAAAATATTATCAAATTTGTGTGTGAGGTTAAGGGAACCACACAAAAAGCATCCCGAGGTATCCTGTTTAAGCAAATGAGATTATTGTTCTTACAACATGGGAAAAAAAACACATACATCTCACAGACTATGAGATCTTGTGGAGTGGGAAGGAATCGGGTAGTGAGATAAAAAACAGTTTGCTGTTGGTGGTTGTTTTGTTTGAAGATTAATAAGCCATCTACCCAAACAGAAGAAAGAAGACGATGTAAAAAATATGACAGGATTTCCAATTTATCTATTAAACATGCAATGAGATCAGTTACAGTGGGAATACCTTATTCAATCTATGAGATCAGAAATTAAGATTATAAGATCAAAAACAAAAGCCGAAGCTTCTCAATCCATTTTCTAAGTCTGGTCAGGGTTGCCTGTAGCCTATCTCAGGCAACGGGAAACAAATGGAGGGTTTGTTATTCTCCCACAAGTGTACCAAGGCAGGGATCTCGGTCCATCACTATGCATGTATGTATTGAGTGTACGGGCAGTTCGGAGTCGCCAGTTAGCCAATGAGCGTGCGTTTGGACTACAGAGGAAAACGTACATAACAAATGGAGAGTACACACACACAAAAGTTGGGCTTTGAACCTCAAACCCTGAAGATGTGAGATAATTAGTACTAATCACTCAACCGCTAAATGATGAGGCGCGCGCATTCGTGCGTTCTCGGCATCACAACTTCCGTTTTTATTGCGACAATTTTTCTGTGTTATTTGTATCGTTTGAATAGAAACAAATATGGACGCGGGCCAATCAATCAATTAAGTCAACAAACAAAACAAAATTTATCCATGACAATATTGGAAGCACTTTATTAATTCTATGCGAACTGTTGAAGAGGAGCAAACAGCAGAAGCGACTGACCCTATGACATTACGGCAGCCTATCCTTCTAAGCTGCGCCCACGGTTATCTCAAAATTCCAGAAATCATGTGAATGAAGAAAAATTAATTCACTGCAAACAAATCTGCTCTCGAGATTATCACATCTGTTTTGCGAAGTATTACTTGTACGACGCAGACAGATCACACAGACACACTGTGTAACTATGCAAGAAGGAAATGTGTTTTTTTTTTTTTTACTAAAACCCTCCGGCTTATTAAGCAACAAGTACACAGCAGCACGTACGCCCTGAGTCAAACTACTGCGGCGAAGACGGGGGCGCGCCTGGACGTGCCCGAGCTCGTGCGCGTGCGCGAGCCCGCGTGTATGTGAACAGGAAGCGCGTTTAGTCAGCGCTGGAGAGCGGAGCAGGACGGTCGTTTGGTTGGGGTGTCCACCGCCGCCCCGCTCCTGGTTTTTACATTTAAAGAAGAACAATAAAGCATTTTGATGCTGTAACGATAGGTTGGGCGAAGGGGAAGATTAACTTTATCTTTTAGGAAAGTGACTTAGATTTCTTTTCCTGAAGTGATTTTCAGTTTTTTTTAGTCCGAAAGACAAAAGGGCGTGTGTGGGGTTCTGTGGAGGATCTCTCTTTTAACTCTTGCATGTTGGTACTTAACATTTTATACCTTTTCACTTTTGCATCGCTTCGAGAAGTCGCTTAAGGATGGGGTGCACCTTAAGCACGGAGGACAAAGCTGCCGTCGAGCGCAGTAAAATGATCGACAGGAATTTGCGGGATGATGGCGAGAAGGCTGCGAGGGAGGTGAAGCTCTTGCTCCTGGGTAAGAACCGGACTCGAATGAAACTTTTCTGGCTGAGGCAGCTTGATGCGATGAGTCGCCGCCCTGACCCGCTGCATGCACCAGCGGTAGTAAAAGCCTTTACAGTACGACATACGGGGACGGGGTCGTGCATGTGGATGGTGCATTAAAAAACGGGTGTTGTCATCGTGTTGCGTGTAAAGGCTTTATCGCAGCTGAGTTAGCAGGCAGCGTGGCTGGTCGAATGTAGCGGAACAAAGGGAAATGGTGCAACAGTATGGGGAGGCGGTTGGTGAACCAGACTCTTGGAGGGGGGGAGAGTAGCAGCATGCACGTATGTAGAGTGGAAAACGGACCGATTTATTCGCTGATCGGGCTCTTAACACCATGCACGCCGGATCGTGCCTTTCCACCGCTGCTCCTTTCGGTTGAAGAAGCGGAAGTGCATTTTTTAAAAGGCCCAGAAATGTCAAATGTTTACCCTCCTCCTCGAAAGAGGAGGTGAAATGCCAGCCCCTCCACCATCTTAGCGCCGTGGTCGCCGCGGGCTCCGGGCGCTCGCCTCACGGCTACCTGTTGATTCGGGCGGGGAGTGTCGGTCGGGAGGAGGCGGCCCGCGGGCGGCAGCTCGCCGGAAGAATTCGGCTGTTTGCTCGGCCGTCAGTTGCTGTTTCCCGTCCCCGAAAAAGCGGGGCGGAGGGGGGGGGGTTACTGCCGGGAAGTGAGTAACGTAGCGCCGCTGTTGTGCAAACACGCACCTCGATTGCAATTAAAAATCACCGTGATGCAACTTAAAGGCTCTTTAAAATTCGGACAGAGTGGGTGCGGAGCCGTAATGGGGAAATGTGAGTCATTCGGCTGCTTTTCGGCTCATGTCGGGTTTTTTTTTTTTTTTTTTTGAAAGTATGGACTATCTGACATTAGCGATGTTGTCTTTCCAATATAAGTGAATATTGTCATGAGAACGGGTCCAGTTTGGGTAGTTAGTGTTACCATTCCTAGGTGGACCTCGGTGTCTTGGGAGTTAAGTGTGGCGGTCACCAATGAAGAACAGAAAGACATCACTACTGTTTTGGTGAACTGTGAAGGAGCTTCTTCCACTTAATGCTCTCATCCCCTCCCAGTTTCCACGAAAACCTCTGCTGCTATGGAGAATTTGAACAAACAAACAAATTTCTGAAACATCCCGTGAAGACTAATCTGGTTTCCCGCATTTCCGAAGGCATTTTTTCCCCTCTTGTCACATTTTTTATTGTTGTCATATTTCTTGATTTCCCTCAGATGTGTCACTCTTTACTGGTGAACGGATGGAAGCTGTTGTTTGTTGATGGTCCTATTTTGTCAGCTCTGTCTCCCATAATGGAATGTAGGGTTTACACTGGTTTGCATGAGGCCCCATGTTTTGCTTGCAGAGGATGGTCTTCTGCACAAAAAAAAGCTTTTAAAGTGTCCAGATGCTTTGGGTTGGTTTTCTAGAACTCTTTTAGTAGGGCTACCGATGTTGTCTTTTTGGGAAAACTTCTGGATTCTTTAATTTCTCTCATTTTACCCGAGATTGGTAGTCCATATGAAGAGCATTCCTGGAGGATGCAGTGCAATGAGGCAGGTCCTCTCTGGGCTGCAGGGCTTGGTCATTTCAGAGACTTCTCTCCATAACCGAACCCGAACCCAAACCCCGAACAGCTTGCTTAATGCCCCTTTTTGAATATTAATTGGTTGAATAATTCCTGGAGATTGGTTTTATGTGCTTACATTTGACTTTACTAGATTTGATCTTGCATCTTTTTTTTTTTTTACATCTGCCTGTTGAGAAAATTTAGAAATTTAAATGTTCTCTGTCCGGGTTTCGATTTCTGATTCGCCTCTTAAACACCTTTCGCCCCTGCGTTTTGGGGCTGTCGGCCGTTACCGGGTAACGCAGGTAACTGGTTTCGATTACAGGCGGCTTCGGAAGATGCCAAGTAAATGCGATAGAGACCCTGAAAACTGAGTATGTGGCCCATGTGATCACTGTTTAAAAAATTGAGTAGGGCCCTTATTGTGGCAGCCTGTCGCTGGGCGTGTGGGGAACCCAAGCGCTTTGCCTGCCGACTGCAGTGCGCATGGGGCGACGTGCTGTGCGTTTTCCGGCCTCGTTCTAAATCGTGCGCAGACCGAAAAACGATTAATCCTGGTGGAAATTGCGGACTTTAGAAGCAGCAGAAAATACAGAGCGATGCAACAGGAGTATAAGCACAGCATGAATAAAAGGTTCAAGCACGAATCATAAAACCAAGTATGCAATGATGCACAGTTCAGTCAGCCCAGGTGGTATGGCAGTACGATGACCAGAGGGGCATTCTGATGGTGGCTCACAGAAATGACTGTAGGTGACGCTCCCGGGACAGCACATATAGGTGTGCATAGGCGTGCTGTGCTGAATCACCCATGGGTCTCTTTGGTATCTTCTCCTGGGCCTGACTTCAGGGTATACATTGGCGTTTAGGGAGGGAGTGGGTCTGCCCCATCAGTACTCTGAAGAGTTTTTTTTCCCCCTTTTTGCTTTGCTTTCGGTGTGATTATGCCGTTTTAATTGGCTGGTTGGGCCAGCTGGAGGTGGCATGTTCGTGTCGAGGGGGGGCGTGACCACATGCTAATTAGCGCTGTTTTGTCAACAGGTTGTTGGCAGCGGTTGTACGAGTCGGAGCCCACGGCAGTGGCACGGTGCTCAGATCTTGTGGTTCCCCTATCGGAGGGATGCTGAACGCACAGCATGAAATGAGGAAGGAGCCCAACATTCTGCGTCGTTTATCTTAGCAGCTGTTTGTGCATCTGTGGGCAGGCAGGGGAAAATGAGGCTTAGATCCGTTAGCCTTGCATACGCGCCATTGTCTGCACTCCAGACTTTTCACTTCTAATCTCCGTCACGTTCGCTTATTTTGTCTGCTCCTTCCGAACGCCTCGCGAGAAGCGTCATGCATGAATGGATCTGATTCCTTTGGCCACTTTCCCCTGAATTGAGGTGGCCTGTGCCAGCTCTCCTTTGTGTGTGTGTGCGCGCCAGTGAATGGTGGCAGTTCACTGAGATGCAAACACTTTCACAACATTTTTTTTTTTGGTGTGAAAGTAACCAAATCGGCAGAAGGAGACTCGCTCCTACTCTGAGCAGTGGTGTGTCTTGCGGGTTAGTTCATGTGTTTTTGTCACCTAAATCTGGATTTTATTTTGCATGTGAAGAGCCGTATAAACAAACACGGGCAACACTGTCTGATTTAAGCTTGTGTTTGTACATTCAATGTGGGTTTCATTGTATTTTAAGCAAATTTGCCCCTTTTGGCCCAGTGTGCTGTTGATTCGGATTCCGTTCGTCGTTTTGGTGCCGGGGAGGTCGTGTTCTTTCCCTGGTTGCCCGCTCTCCTCACCGTATCCAGCCGACTCTGCGCCGGCGAGTCATGTGTTTGTGAGTAGTCTTGGGGGGGGGGGGGGGGAGCTGCCAGCTCGTAATGTGGCAGCACTAATGCATTCGCCGCATTGTACTGCTTAGCACTGAATAACCTGCTGCAGTTCTTTCTCTCAATGGTGCGGCTGGATAAAGAATCTCCTCGGAACTGCTGCCGCGCCCCGATTGGCTGAGATGGCGGCGGCTGGTCTCGCATAGTCTCAGCAGATTGTATTTTAAACAAAGTTCTGTGCCATCAGTCACTGGAGATGGTGGGTGGGGGCTGGTGGTATGGGGCTCGTCCGCGTGCTCCTGGGCTGGGCTTCTGTCATAGTTACAGCCCAGTGGGTTGACTTTCATTGAGCCGTTCTCTATAGGGGTCTGCAAGGGAATTCCCAGATTTGTGTTCTTCCTGGCATTCTTTGCTGGAATCTTGTGCTGACTCTATTATGTGTTGGACTTTAAAACTGCAAAACCAAACCAGTCGTACAGTGCCAGTGCCTTAGTCGTGGTGTTTTCTGTCTAGCGTCACTATCTTGAAGCCTATTCTCTTTATCAAACCTCAGTAGTTTGGACTGATCTTGGGGCTTGAGAGATACGGCTGGTCGGTTAGTACAAAATATGTGTGCGTTTTCCCATTGTGGGAAGGCTCGGTTACGGCTAGAATGTGGGAACTAATGTAACAAAAAGCCAGGCACGCAGAAGGGGAATGCTCCGATTGTTCAGCAGACGAGCGTTGTCTTTATAAGCCAACAAGGGAAATGTCGAGCCTCAACCATGAAAGATGCCAGCGGCTTGGATTCAGCTGACGCGTGTAGCTGCAGGAAATCTGTATATACTGAGCAGTGTCTGAATGGGTATTTAATAACACACTAGTACTGGATGTATTGCTACTATACTCTCTGCAACTGGGAAGCGGCTTGAATGTCACTGGATGCACGTAGACACAAACAGATCAGCCTGCAGTCCCGATCATCCGATAATTAAAAAGCAATGCAGGCTGCCTGCAGAATAAGACCCATCGACGTATCTATAAACCACAGTGTCCCATCGCTCACTTGGCAAATATGCAAAATGTCTGGGGAAAATTGGTTAGATTACCCACCTACAGAAGGCGCACATTATTCAAATGTATGTATTGAAAATTTAATACATCGGAGAATTACCTGCAAGAAAACAGTCTGTAAAGACAAAATCTGTAAATGGAAGTTGCTTCTATAAAAAAATCTGAGAGCTTCATGTGGCTTTTAAAAAGTGATGCGGATGTAATGTGTAATATTAAAAAAAGTCTTTTCCAATTGTTTATTAAAAAGTCTATTTTGCTTGTTACTTTGCAATAAAGACTCTTCCTGTTGAAATTTCATGTTTAAAATGTGTGGCTGTGTAGCCTAAGGTCTCTCGTTCCTCTGTTAAGAAATAGTGGCTTATCTGTACGGCTTGGGATGCCGTTTACATCCTTTTCCAGCTACGATCTTGCAATCAAATTTTAATCTCTGTGCAGGTTTTCTTTATCACTATTATTCTAAATGATGTGTAAGGCTGTGCTCTGTATGCATAATTGTCCCAGGCGCACATTCAGTGTAATCCCTCGCCCACTTATGGCTGTGCCAGTCATGTGTAGGCCATCATTAGACATTAATCAGCTTGCCTGACCTTTTGCGCATCCACTTACGTCCATTAGCCGCGGAGAGCTGTAAAATGGATACACGCGATGCTGCCGTCCCTTTATAGCCTGCTGAGCATGACACGGTAAACAGAAAACGTCCAGACAAAGTCTGGGATAGTGCTGTGCAAAATAGCGACATGTTTGGCTCTTAGTAGGAACATTGCTCTCAAGTCTTAAACAGCTGTATTACGGTCACCTCATGATCAGATATCACAATGAGTTTAATCTTTTGTCTGACAGTGCTGGGTGTATGGGTCCAAAAAGCTATCACTGTCCGTGTATTTTCTAAATGGTCACACAGTTTGTTTTTGTTAATTGATAAATTCAACTCTAGCTATTCTAGTACTTCATTTGAATTTTCCTCTAGATTTTTGTTTACCTATGTGGCTCAGAGGTGAGACATTGCATCATATGACTTAACTGTGTACATAGCAGTTAGCAACTTGGAGCCAGCTTGTTAGAGAAATGGTTTTAGGTCTATTGGTATTGATCATTGAGCTTTCGAAGTGACCCTGCTGACAGACTATTAAAATGTGCTTAATGGTATTTATATAATCTTGAAATGTCCAGCTGATTTCATTCATTCTGTCAGACCTTCTCGGGTGTTGGTGTAAATAGTTTTTTTTTTTTTTTTAAAGGGTTAATCATTTCTTGATTAAGACATTTGCCAGTAATTGTTAATTGGCATACAAGGTGATAATTATCAGCTGGCTGCTAATGATGGGTCCTATACTTGATACTGGCACGATCACTGTGATTACCGAACCTTCTGGTCAGTGGTGGATGAGGAAAAATGTCCTGTTGTGTGTCAGTCCAGGCTGTGTGCGCCTCTTTCCACAGTTTGGAGTTGAATCCCTTAAGCTCTTAATGAAGGGAGAACTTCGCATTTAATATTATAAAATTATGTAGCTCTTTCCTTATTTGTTTTGGGAGCTATGAAATGGCCTCATGGTTGTGGATCAGGAAATCCCGGTTGCTATCTTAACTTGGGAAATTAATTTGAAAAGGTGTCAGCGAAAGCAGGGCCCGTCAGTCGGTACCTAATAAGTGAAGCTGGTAGATGGGGGGGGGGGGGGTGCATGTGGCTTGTTTGTCATTGGCTGAAATTGGCCTGCTTTCAGACTGGCCCCCGAGGGCCATTTAGTGCTGTGTTTGTCATCTGTGGGCTGAGCCTGGCACCTGGGGGGGGGGGGGGGGCAGCCTCGCGGGATGCCCGGGCCTCACTGCTACCGCGTAATTAATGAGATGTGAGCACAGCCGGAATCGTCCCAATTACAGGCCTGTTGAAAGTCTGCTCGACCGGGGCTTTGAGTGGGCACCAGCAGGTACTGAGGGAAAGTGGAAAAACTGGCCTAAAACACTTCACGGTCAACTTATTGTTTTTCTGCTCAGAAACGTCACGTTTAAATTATTTTTTTTTTCTCTAAAATAAAGGATATTTCTTTTTGGTAACTTATTCCTAGTCATCATGCAACATGTTTTCCCTACATCATTCAGCTAAAATATTGGTCAGTTTAAACCTCAACATCCCCGACCCCCACTCCCCCCATTAAACTAGTTTAAAGTTTGAAAACTCTTCCAGGAGATTTGATGAGCGAATCCACAATCAGTAGCAAGACACCCAGGCACCACCCCAATGGCCACAACTGAAAAACCTTTACAAATAAATGGCTTGAAATTTGTGTGTTTATTTAGTGTCACAGTAAAATATTCTAACTAATTAAATATACCCTGGGTCAATTTTTGATTTTTACCTGCCGTTACTTAGCCTTAAGTGCCTTCTGTGGTCATCTGCATGGCTTCCTGAAATCCCTTGACGAACCTGGAAGTCACGGCACACAGCCTGTGCCTTCACACTGGTGGCGTTTAAGGACGCGGTTAGGACGTTGCCACAAAACCCGTAACGCAAAAACATTTTCTGCCAAAAGATTCATATTGAATAACCCACGGTGTGCCTTTTTGCACTTGGCTGTGTCATAAGCTAATGATAGTATTCTTCAGAATGGGGTCACAGCACGTGCTCACAGAGTTGGCGAGATCTCCGCTTGGACAAGTACGTGTTGTGACAGCTGGTCAATCAGCTCTGCAAAAATCAAGTTCTCCTTTTCGTGTCCTTAACTGTCTGACACCCATCTGAGGCAACGTGCCACCCCACCCCACCCCCCAACAAAAAATCAGGAAAGGAAACTAGAACAACTAGCATTTGAGAGTGAAATGGATTCGCCTACAGTCCCGGCCTCAGTGAGCAACTGATAAGTAATCAGCTGGTTAGTCTGGTTCTTGTCCGTCTGAGTAGGAACGGCCTTTGTACTGTAGTGAGCCTCCAGCATCCTTTGTTTGAGATTGACCTTTAAGTGCGGAGTTTTTTTTTTTCCCACGCAGAACTTGAATTTCATAGTGTGGTTCTCGTGCCATGAAGCTGCACGTTCTGAAACAGGCTAAGGCCCCATTACGACTCGGGCCGTGTGTGCAGCCCACCCGCCGAGGGGGAGTGGCCTCCAGGCTGGGCACATCTTTTAGCAAGTGGAGCCGGTTGCCATAGCACTGTGACGCAGTCGGCCGCGCACAGCTCTCTCAGCTCATTTGAGCCTGAAGTGTCAATCACTTCTGGTGCTTCCTTTCATTTGCCTCCTGTCTTATTGTACCCTATTCCCTCCCTCTTACATTTCATCACCGTTTGCTTTTAGAGATACCATCTTCCGTTGACTTTTTTATGGTGGTGTGGTTTTTAAAGCCTTTCACAGGCGGGGGGGGGGGGTCCTGGCCCTGGTCCACAGCTCTGTTTATGCCTGTGACTCAAATGTGGACTGTCAGCAAAAATAGTCATTACAACGCAAACAGTAACCATGCATTAATGCTCGGGGGGTGCTCCAGCCAGAGCCCAAAAACATGGCACTGCTCGGTCCGCTTCTTGCCCTTCGGCTCGCTCGTGGCACCGGCCCTTGCCAGCTTGATCCTGTTTCTTTTTCTCTGCTCCTTTTTGAGGTCTGCAACGCTCCCTGCATTGGGATCCATTGGCGTTTGATGAATGGAGTCTTTGTGTAGCCCTGCCAGCCTCCACACGCACTAATAAATTACAATTTAATGACACAAGTGACGTGAATCTACCCCTCTGTGTGTGTGGATGAAGCAACTCGGCAGAGGTAACATGGTCAAAGACACCACAGCAAGGCTTGAGTGTCTGACTGGGGTTTACAAGGTTATGGTGTGAGGCCAGGAACAGAAATGCCATAGTTTCTGTGCAGGGGTCAGTGACATCATTAGAGATGTGTTGGAAGTATTTGGCATTTAAGGGATGGCCTTTCTGTGCAGAAGCAGTTTTGTATGGAGCTGTTGGTACATCCTGGTATGTTTTCTGTACCCATGTTGAAAGGGAAGGTCCTCCATGCAGAACCGGAGACTGCATGGAAGCGGCAAGGTCGGCGCACGTGAGGTTTCCTGTCCGCACTTGCAGGAACGAGATTGCATGTGTCGCATCTGCATCGTGCTGTTGTCTGGGCAACAGCGTCAGGCAGGCATGCACAGCCCGTCTGGCTGCTGAGCGGGCCTGCGATCCAAACCGCATCCTGCTGCATGGCCAGGATGGCCTGTCATGGCCGAGGAGTCACTGTTCGATTCAGTGTGACGCTTTTCCCTGTTTGCCCGTCATTTTTTCCCCATCAGGACACATCTCTCCCCCTCCACCTTGTGGTTCTTTGCAGTGGTTAATTTTCCAAAAAGAGGGAGTAATTGTCCTTTTGGGAATCGCATGCCTCTAATAAATTTTTATTATTGAAAGGAAAATGTGCAGCATTTCTGTGTTACTAAGAGGGCTTGTCTTTGTTCAGAAGCTACAGCGCTGCTTCCTACAGTAACATAACCTCTATGTTCTATTTTAAGCTTAAGTAGATTTGATTTTAGGTGTTTCTGTTGCGTGTTGCCATTTTTGGTTGTTCAGCCCTGCCCACTGATTAAACCCCGTGTTTGTTGTCAGCTGGATAACATCGTAAATTTAGAACAAGATGCTGTTCGGTATACGTTTCATTTCTACACTTTGTACAAAATCGTGGTTTGGGCTTCTGTCCTGGCAGTTTTTCTCCAGCGGATTCTAACACTATCCTGTAGATAATGGCAAGACTAAATCCTCCACATAAACGCACACATTCGGTTTGTATATTGTGGAGCCTGAGGCTAGATTGTTCTGGTGTCACCGCCGTGTCACCTGTGTAGATACTACATGCTGCTGGACACAAACAGCACCTCTCTCTCTCTCTCTCCCTCAGGTGCTGGGGAGTCAGGAAAAAGCACTATCGTCAAACAGATGAAGTAAGTATCAATGTACTCGGCCCACTTTCCATGCTCCTCTGCAGGTATTCTTGGCCTGTAGAGCTCCTTGCGTTTCTCTGAAGGTAAATGTAAAGGCGTTTCTGTCGTATGGCTGTGATATATTTCTTGATTTGACGTGCGTTTACCTAGGGATGTATGTGAGTGACAGCAGACATATATCTGTCACAGCAAGATCTTTACGAGAACAAGTAATAGGATTTTTTTTGGTGGGTGATGAATGGAGAGGTCTGTGAAGAAATCGAAAAGCAGCTCCTGTACAGCTGTGGCTTCTGAGCTGTGGAAAAGCGCTGTAGGTCTCATGCTTGGCTGCGGCCGCCACCTTGAAACATTGATGTTTCGTTTCCCTTTTTACCGACATTTCTGTAATCGGGAGCAAGTCTCTGCAAGTCACAAGAAGGTTTGTGTGTAGATATGAGTGAAAGGAAGGCATCTCTGTGACAGGGTCCAGGTGAACTACCTCTCCCCCATGGAAACTGAGGGGAAGCTTTTAAGGCTTTCTCATCGTAAACCTCTTTACCTCCAGGATTATCCATGAGGCAGGATACTCGGAGGATGAATGCAAGCAGTATAAGGCCGTGGTCTACAGCAACACCATCCAGTCCATCATCGCCATCATCCGCGCCATGGGCCGCCTCAAAATCGACTTTGGGGATCCTGCCCGAGCGGTGAGTAATGCAGGGGGATGAGTTGTCAGGCCCTTAGGTGTCGGTGGGGCTTGTCTTCATTTGACACTTGCTGTATCGTAGGATGATGCACGGCAGCTGTTTGTGCTGGCGGGTTCTGCCGAAGAGGGATTCATGACCACTGAACTGGCTGGGGTCATCAAGCGCCTATGGAAGGACGCCGGCGTGCAGGCCTGCTTCAGCCGATCTCGAGAGTACCAGCTCAACGACTCTGCCGCATAGTCAGTACCGCTTTCCAGCCACTCCGAGTTTCCCAACTCATTACATGGGTCGCCCTTTTGGGTGGTAATGTCTATCTTTAAGATCATGGGACCCTTTCGCTCAAGAGTTTTAGTTGTTTTCAGTCAGGTTTTGCTGTAAACTACTGACTACTAACTTCAGCTCAACTGGACTGAAAGGGCACATTTCCACCGCACCAAGTACCGCACTTTTGGCACAGTACTTTCGGTACTTCCATTATTCCATTGACTTCCGGGCAGGTACTAGCACCAAAGTGCAAATAGCCTGCCACCGAAACACAATACAAACGTTGCCTTGAAAACAGCCGCAAACTGAAATAATAAAACATGATTTGATTGAAAGAACGTATATAGCTGTCATATATAACAATATAACAGATCTGGATGGCATGATGAGAAATTAAAGTATTTTGTTGAATATTCTAATACAGCATACATATATAGCGTGCTGTCCTAGCCTCGTGGTTTTCTTATAGGGATATTGCGGTAAACGAAAAAGGATTTCATGAATTTCTCGCAAACCCGTCTTCGAGTGATTTAAACTGCAAGGATGAAAATGATTACAATTGTCTCAGAGAACACATGCAGCACTCATGCAAAAACAGCGGAGAAACTTTAAACTGATGTTTAAACATGTTACAATCTATAAAAGGAATTATTAAAATTGTAAGCTTGCTACGTTTTTCCCTATTAGAGTAACAGAGTAAAAATGTTTTAGCAAAACTTTAACCCCCTGTGCTATAATGTCCGTACAGAGTCCATCCATCCATTTTCCAAACCGCTTATCCTACTGGGTTGCGGGGGGTCCAGAGCCTATCCCGAAAGCAATGGGCACAAGGCAGGGAACAACCCAGGATGGGGGGCCAGCCCATCGCAGGGCACACACTCACGCCATTCACACGCACACCTACGGGCACTCACACATGCACACCTACAAGTCCAATTAGCCTCAGCATGTTTTTGGACTGTGGGGGGAAACTGGAGGAAACCCCACGACGACATGGGGAGAACATGCAAACTCCACACACATGTGACCCGGGTGGAGACTTGAACCCGGGTCCCAGAGGTATGCGGCAAGTGCTAACCACTGCACCACCATGCCGCCCCCGTGCAGAATCGAAAGTAAGAAAAAGGTTTATTTTAATATAGCTGATTTGTGATATAAGAGTTGTGTCCATAACTTCGCCAAGCAGTGTAATGTACTACAACGAACTAAGTACAAAATACCCGCCTCGAGTTGTGATGTCATTCGACGCGGGCCAGTTTTTACGCCAGTGGAAAATCAACACAGTCAAATTAGTTTGTCTGTGTATTTTATAAAAGTAACATGCTGTTATTGAAGATAAAGAAAAACAACTACCTACTTGTTTTTCGGTATTACTGTTCCTTAGCTGATTTAGACACACTGTGACTAAAATTAGCCATGCACATACGTATGCGGTGCAGACACACAGAGCACTTGTTTGACCAACGCCTACTTGCGAATAAATCTAGATGCAAAGGCTGCCGTGGTTAATTATTTCTGGCACAATTTTCTCACCCCTTGTTTTGTCAGCAGACGTTTTTCCTCCAAACACTTCATAAATGAAAGCACAGGATCTTGTGCTGTCACAGTGAGAAGTGCCGGTATTCTCCTGTCACTGAGAAATTGAACTAGCTGGGAAGGATTGCTGGACTGAACATTCGTTGCCGCCAATCTTCATCTCAAAGGTCACTTGTCAGCTGGGTCTGCTCTCTTCCCTGGGGGCTTGTTTATGTCCGAGTCCTGCAGCGTTTGGTCCTCCTAGACACGGCCGAAGTCAAAGATCTGTCAGGCTTTGCTAGAATTTGAAATTCCGTAATGTCTTGTCATCATTAACCGCCAGAAGTGTTTTTCATGGGCTGTTTGCTACATGAGGCAAGGGAGCCATTTCTAAAATGTCAAAGTACGTGGTAGCAAATTCTAGTTCCCCGTTACATCTGTTCCAGGACTCCAAACTTGCTCAGATTTGCAAAGCAAGGACATGCGCTCCATCCTGAGCTGTGACTTGGTGCTGACCGCAATAGCCGGTGCATCTCTAATGGACTGTGGCCCTCTCTCCACAGCTACCTGAATGACCTAGACAGGATAGCCAACAACGCTTACGTTCCCACTCAGCAGGACGTGCTCCGGACCAGAGTGAAGACAACAGGCATTGTGGAAACTCACTTTACCTTTAAGGACCTGCACTTCAAGTGAGAACATTGCTTTAATGGGATGCAAGACCTTTATGGCTCTGTCTGTTTGTCGGTCTGTGTCTGTGTGATATGAGAGAGAGGCACCTGAAAGTCTGTGTTATCCTCTGTCCTGCCAAGGGTCAGTCTGGTCCAGGTCTGTGCAGAACAAGCTTATAGAGTGAACTAATGTCTTGGTGAGATCAAATGATTAGCCAACGATGATTAAAGGCTTCTTTGACAAAGAGCCTTTATTCACATATGCATATTTCGGCTGAAGGGGATAAGGGTGACCTGCGCTGGGCAGGTTCCCGTTTAGCTGTTGCTGGTGTCACGCTGTACCTGCCCATATGTCAAATTTTTTTTTAATAAATCTGGGGGGCCAGGCTTTAGTGGGAATTGGGAATTGCACTTGTCGGCTTGCGGTGGGTTGATTGTGCCGGGTTTGAATACTCCCCAGTGAACAGATGACTCTTATCTTGTCAGGGTGATTTCTAAAGCCTCCTGCGTCCAGCTTTGGTGTCCACTCTAAATGCCAGTATCTGCTAGTGTTTGTTTCAGAGAGGGGGGTCTGCATGCGCGCCTCATCACCTGTACTCTGGGGCCCCTTTCTGCCCTAGGATGTTTGACGTGGGGGGTCAGAGGTCAGAGAGGAAGAAGTGGATTCACTGCTTTGAGGGTGTGACGGCCATCATCTTCTGCGTGGCCCTGAGCGACTATGATTTGGTCCTAGCTGAGGATGAGGAGATGGTGAGCAGCCCCTGATCAATAACAACCCCCCCCTCATGTACACACACAGTTATGGTTACCACTGTAGTTTACTTAATAAATCATATTCATGGTCCCCACCAGTAAGTGCTCATTTTAAAAAGCACAGAGGCTCCTTCACTGTGAATTTTATTCTTTATTTCAGCCATTAATTCGCAGTTATATTTCTAAACATGCTTACAAGGCAATCGGCAACGTAAATTACTGAAAGTTGGCTGCTACGGTATAGGGTTTTGAATTTCAGCCAACATTAAATGGGCTGTTTCAAGTAGAGGGTGCGTTCCCTGCTATGACCTATTGGAGACCCGCATTCCCTGCCGTGACCTGCTGGAGACCCGCATTCCCTGCCGTGACCTGCTGGAGACCCGCATTCCCTGCCATGACCTGCTGGAGACCCACTAGCCCGTCATCTCTCTGCTTCCCTAACCCACAGAACCGGATGCACGAAAGCATGAAGCTGTTTGACAGCATCTGCAACAACAAATGGTTCACGGACACCTCCATCATCCTGTTCCTGAACAAGAAGGACCTGTTTGAGGAGAAGATAAAGAGAAGCCCTCTCACCATCTGCTTCCCGGAGTACGCCGGTGAGTCCAGACTCTTCTGTTACCATGGTTGTGGGACCCCTGTTCCATCAGGAATGGTGACGTGTGCCAGAGTTTCTCCTCTGCTTCAGGGTAAGATCTCCTCTGGTGATCATTCATTCTGTAGAAGCAGGAGGTCCTTTGGGTGCGACAGACAGCTGTCTGCAGAATGAGAACTTGCTTCTCAGGTCATGGTGGCCCTCGATTGCCCAGGGCTTCCGTGTTCATTTACAAGTTTGCTTACTTGGAGTTACGCTCTGCAGCTGATGAGGAGGTGTGCCTGGGAAGGGTTCGGGTGTTAAGCCCACGCTTTCACCTCGTTCATCTCGTGTCTCCCCATCGTGTACTAGAATATTCTTTTCTCTGCTCTGGCTCTTATGATCTGCCAGATTTTTTTTTCCCTTCAGTTTTCATTTGTTTCGTGTTGGTGCCGAAATGGCTGCCCTTTGTTTTCGTTACGCCCATCCCGTGTCGCCTGCTGCTGTCTGCTGTCCTTCACAGAACAAGTCTAGCATGGCATTTTGCTGCTCTTGGGAACAAGAGGTTGAACCTCGTCTGGGATTCAGTGTGTGTGTGTGTGTGTGTGTGTGTGTGTGTGTGTGTGTGTGTGTGTGTGTGTGTGTGTGTGTGTGTGTGTGTGTGTGTGTGTGTGTGTGTGTGTGTGTGTGTGTGTGTGTGTGTGTCTTGTGGCCCCCATAAGCCAGGTTAATCTGGTTAGGCTCTGTTGAGCGCTGCCATACATGATCACGACCACAAAGGACAACAGCGTTGCAGGATCTTATTCATCCCTCCTCTATCCGTTCCCACGTCGACTCGTCGTCATGGTGATGTGTCACCTCGCCTGCCTCGCAGCGTTCTCGTCCTTGAAGGGGCCCCGGCGTTCAGTCTGGGGCTCGGCGCTTGTGAGCAGCATAGCACCGTGCCGCCGTAGGTGACGGAACCAGCCTTAAAATGAAAGGGGTCCGGTTCCGTGCGTGTCCGCGTAGTTTGCGAAGATGCTGTCTTCACAAGCATTCCCAGCTGTAAACCCCACCCCGTCGTTGTGCCCTCCCCACCCACCGCAGGCTCAAACACGTACGAGGAAGCCGCCGCCTACATCCAGTGCCAGTTTGAGGACCTGAACAAGAGGAAGGACACCAAGGAGATCTACACCCACTTCACCTGCGCCACCGACACCAAGAACGTGCAGTTTGTCTTCGACGCCGTAACCGACGTCATCATCAAGAACAACCTGAAGGACTGCGGGCTCTTCTAGAGCATGCCGGAGTTTGGTGAGGTGTGTTCTCGCTTGGCGCTGTTTTGGCGGGGGTCGCCCCATGCAGGTACCAACTGGCAGTTTGAAAGGACACTCACCCCCAAGTGCTTCTTTATTCACAGTCAGATACTCGTGAATCTGCTCTGTCGCCTTCCATAGGAATATAAGCCCCATCTTTGTGATGCACCCCCCCAGAGAGCCTGTTTTCTTCTGACTCTCTGCATATCTTATCGACTGACTGTTTCCTTCTTGTTTGTCTAGGAGGTGAGGCCAGGTCGACTCGGTTTAATGGAGAAGCCGACTTGTGGGGGAAAACTCCCAGTCAAACCAGTGATGTACCATATGCCAGTTTAAGCAAGTTTTATTTATGTTTTTCCTTTTTTGTCTTGAATTTATTAGTTTTAGAGAACATTTGTGTAGGATATTTGTACCGTTGTAACTTGTTGCAGTCATTTTTATTTTTCATCTCTGGTCATTTTTAATTTTCTGCCCCTTTTAAAAAGGAGGCTTGTCTTGTTTGGGGACGGGTGGGGCGGGGGGTTCTCCCATTCTTCTGAAAAGGTAGGATCCGTTTGGACTCCTGCATGTTTGGTACCTGTGCCTTTGCATGCCCTGTTCAGACCCTGTTCCCTGTTGTTTTTTTGCCCTGTTCTATCATCTCTAATTACAGTTACCTGTTTAGACTTCCCCCACTCCCCTTCCCACCCTCCTGCCCATTGTGGCCACTGGACCTGCCTGGAGATCAGGTCTCTGGGCACATTTTTACCACGCAGCCTTAGCTGTCTCAACACAACAGAAAAGCCATCTGGTGTGATGGCAGTGTCCAGGAGTACATTTCAGTAAGGAGGGGGCAGTCTTGTTTTCTGACTTTTTTTAATGAAAAATGAGAAGTTGTAGTTTAAGACGAACTATCTCCGCTGTGGAAGAGGAGGGCCTAGTTGCTGTATATTTTGAATCAAATTGACTTTGGAGATGTTTTAATGGGATATAGAGAAGAGCGAGGGCTTCGATTTAAATAGCACAGTGCTTCTAGGATCGTTCATAAGCAAAGTTAACAAGTTTGGGGGGGCTTGGTTATCTGTAACCAGACAGACTGCCACCGCTAGCAGTGGTCTCTGGACCGGGAACACCTGTAGACTCATGTCCCTTATTTTGCTAATAAAAGATCATTAACAACCTGCACGGAGTTGTCGTCATTTTAATTGGGAAGACAGACTCTGCTCTCTCTCTGCTTTTTGGTTTGTTTTGCAGTGATTCAGTTTACAGCTCCGCTTCAGCAGCTGAATATCTTTTGCTTTCAATACATCTCAAGTAACGTGGCTTGAAGTTTTGTTTGAAATGGACAAAAAAAAAAACCCCAGCCAATACGCTTCACACATTGGAACCTCGTGTTGAATAACTTGCCCTTGAATTCACACAAAGAACCGCTAATGTGTTAATTGACGTTTATCTTCGCGAGTTTCACTCCTGAATGAGCAGGACGAACCCTTTAGTCACAGATACTGGCAAGACGGTTTCCTCATTTTCTGCTAGATTGGACGTGCCTGTGCCGTTTTCTTTTTATATGTTCACTGGGATGCAAATGTGACTCATTTGGGGATTTAGGAGAACATAGCAGTCTGAACATTAATGTTCTGATAAGATCGGCAGGCAGAAATGTACGTCTGTCAGTGACCAGATCTTTCCATCAGTTGGGAAGTTATCCTCGCGGTTGCCTGCAGTGGTTAAAGGACACCAGCCGATTTAGGATCCTGCCATTGTCATTGTGAATGCTGGATGCAGAGCTACTGTAATAAACTCTGTTTCTAGGATGTTGAACTGCCCACTGCCACTGCAGCAGTAAGTTGTGGGGTTCAGTCAGCTAATAACGGCTCATTCCTGGGACCGATGCGTGCGACCGTGCTGTCCAACACCGGCTGGTTTTTCTGGGGCCTGCTGCGGGAGGCCTCCTCCCCACAGAGCAGGCCTGTAGCCAGCTTCATACAAGAGTCTAGTGTGGGAGGTGTGCTGCGGGTATGTTAATTGTCACATGGGTGGGGGTGGACATGAGCGCTGGGATTTAGGAACTGTATATAAATGGGATGGGGGGGTGGGGAGAAGCATTCAGAGCAGGAAGGAGTCATGACTGTACAGTGAACGCAGGATGTCAGTGATAAGCCCAACGCAGTGTTTCACATGGACACAATGACATGCTATTTCATTGTGCGCATGGGTTTGTTTGTTTATTTTGAATGAGCATTGTGTTTGTCTGTGTTAGCAGACTGAGAGGACGGAATACAGCCGTATCTATGCCGTTCCAACTGCAGATAAATGCCAAGCTGGACTGATTCGCCACTGGCTTTTCGCTCGGGCCTGCTCCATGGCCGTTCTCTGGACAGTCATCCATGGCCCATTCCGGAGCATTGTACTCTGCGATGATATCCAGACAGCCACGCAGGAATGCGTCATCTGCATCACCTCACCCCAAGACGGGACCGAAGGTGCTAAATCTTTCCTTCGATGTATTTTCTAGCCCTCGTCAGTTATCCTGGGTCTGCCCCAATGTGTGACACACAGCTCCTGCACCTGAATCGATCGCTATGGCGTCTCCTGGGCTTCCGGCCTAGCGTTCCCCACATGATGCTATCGGTTCTGGGTGCCATGGCAACAAAGTGAAATTCCGAGACTTTCAATGCTGCCGTCTTTTGGATGACTTAAAAATAGCTTCTGCTATTTCCGTTCACAGGACAATGATAATGCAATCATGTTTGACTATGGAGAATATTTACTGCGTAATGACCTTGCTTCCGCTGGTAAATAACTTTTCAAGAGCATGTGTCAGTAATAGAAAAGCTCTGAATGGCCCATTATCACCTTCCTATATTAGGAATATTTGTATAACTGGGTCACCGAGATGTTAATTGTACTTAACAGTCCTCTCCCACTGCAGCCCTGCCCAGGTTCAGTGTGTTCACCCTCTTTCATCCTGTTGCCCATCAAGCCATTTTGTCTCCCAGCATTGTTTGTGGAGTAAAGGAGGGTGTGTTGCTCTACCCCGGTGATCCGCTGGGACCTCATGTGCGCTGGTGATTTCGCTAGACCAAATAAAACTGGGTTTCCATACCACAAATCCCACAACCTGTGCAGCCTGAAAATAGATGGGCTCCTGTTGATATGAGCCCATTTCCTCACCTGGATGTTTGGGATTATGGGATCTGCATCCTGTTAGTATACCAGTGTGAATTTATCGTGTACCAATAGCAGCTCCCCTAGCGGGTAACTCTAGAAGCAAATCTTGCACCTGATGATTGGCACATATTCTGATGAGGATGGATGCCTCACATCCATCTGCTGGGAAAATGACTGTCCCCCGTTCTCTATATAAAATGTTTATCTTACTGGATCCCCTGCAACGAGAGAACTCCTACTACTCATTGCGAAGTCGGAGTTCTTTCCATAACCAGCCTTTTTAATTTATGACAAACGTTTGTATCGCTTATTTTAGTCCCTGCCTCTCAGATATTTCATGTATTAAAATATTTGTATTCATATTTGCGATGATTATGTAACGGCACTTAATTTCGCTGCAGTAATCAAAGGTGCGTTTAAAGCTACATCACCGCTGTATATACACGCAACCCAGAGGTAACATTCTTAATTTGGACTCGTGGTGCCCTCTAGTGGCAAGAGAGATTTGTTCGCTTCTATTCTGCTGGAGATTAAAATGGAGGGTGAGAGTTATGGATTTTTAATATCATGCCATGGGAAGTATGGTAATTTTTCCTGGGTTTGATTATTAGTCGTAATGTGGAACTGCACGACGAAGAAGTGTGAATGGCGTGTGTGAAATGAAGACGCGCTGCACATATCTAACACACATAGTTCCTGACACCTCGGCTGCAACTTATCAATGAACCAAATTAATAAACGCATGTACATGCGTACATGCTTAAGTATCTATACATATAATCATACATAATACACACATATGCATAATTCACATAGCATCACTTGGAATGAGTATTTTATGGTGAGGGGGGCGGCATGGTGGTGCAGTGGTTCCCCCCACAATCCAAAAACATGCTGAGGCTAATTGGAGTTGCTAAATTGCACGTAGGTGTGCATGTGTGGGTGAATAGTCTGTGAGTGTGCCCTACGATGGGCTGGCCCCCCATCCTGGACTGTTCCCTGCCTCGTGCCCATTGCTTCCGGGATAGGCTCCGGACCCCCCGCAAACCAGTAGGTTAAGCGGTTTGGAAAATGGATGGATGGATTTTATGGTGAATCCTTCATTGCGTAACAAACTGACTTGTGTAATTTGAATCGTATTTAATTGTGCGTGTGTGGCTGTGTGTGTATGTGTTATATTGATGGCTAGCGTTAATTACTATGCAAAGTTAATTCTCCACGGCGTTTTGGTTACAGACTTGCTCTCCGTGAGCCGACCGACTTATCAGACGCAGGTAAGGTTAAAACAAAGTTGTCTTTTGGGTGTGGATACCGTGCATTATGAGCACTGACTATATTACCGCCTCTAATATAAAACACACATGGTAATATTTATTTTTAACTCTTGCTGTTCACGTTTGTGGTATTGATTGTGTTCATTATATTATTGTTCTCCTGCGCTACGCGAGATTACGGCTGTGCATGTTATGTTATTTAAACACTTACTGTCTTTTTCACTGATAACTGGGTGAGGGAAATACTGTCTGTAAATCGTGGATTCGTATCAAAAGTTCAAATGAAAGGTATGAAACACCAAGGCGTCTGACTCGTGTTAGTTGTGAGTAAGAGCGACACCTGCTGGTCACTGCGCTTTAGGCGCGTGAACGTCCTTAGTGGTGATGGTGCACAGTTCGTGGTATTTGGGTGCACAGGGGCGCCATAAAGAGGGGGGGGGGGGTAGTTAGGATGATTAAAAATTTAGAACAATAAAAATTTATGACAATATAATTGGTCTAGGATGGAGGCCCAATATCTCTAACGACACCCCTGTATACACACACCCATAGTTATTAAATTTTTTTTTAACGTTTTTTATATTTCATGATTTCCTTAATGCTCAAGTCATGTTGTCATACAATAAAACTTAAGAATCCCCTTTAAAATCCCGCCTCAGTCCAAGGTATGCTACGTAAATTATCTGCTATGCAGATCGAGGGTTGGAGTTTAATTAAGTTCAAAACAAGTTCCATTTCTGGTTAAGTGTCGTTCTTGGGGTGGGGGTGTTCTCGCCCAAAACTTCACTCCTACCTTTTAAAGGAGAGCAGGATGGGAAAAAAAGCAAACAATTCCTCTGTAGCTGTGCAAATGGCAAATAAAGTATGATTACTTGTAGTTATAATCATTATAAAAGTCACACTGATGGTATCTGTACTGATTTAATCTCGCGTCACTGTGTTTTGTGGTGAAAAGACGAACGACAATAGCAGCGCAGAGCTGAATGTAATTAACTCTCCTGGGGCAAAGCTTAACGCAGGGGTAAGACTCAAGTGCAATTAATGGACATTGTTGCAACCAGAGGAATGACACTGAAAGAATGTCAAATGTGAGCAAGCTGGCAATTTTCATTTCAAGTTAAGCCCTTCAACTGACAGATGGTTCGCAGCCAGCAGTTCTTTATTTATTTCTCGGGATCAGTCTGATTTAAAACTCCGTTGTTACTGGGATATAAAGGCTTTCTGCTTCCTTCACAGTGGGATTTTTAACAGGCTGCTAATGAAATCCTAAAAAGGGAAATAAATGAGAAAAGCCTGCAGAACGTAATGACAGAATTCCGCGGTGCGCGACATGGCCTGCCGACAAGTACGCATAAGAAGGGAAGCTCTGCATCACTTCACCGAAGAATCTTTGAATGCTGTGGTATCGACAGGCCATTAAAGCAGCAAACCGTTCACCTCCGTCTGATTAACCATTGTAGTTTCTCAGTACCAAGATGCAACGATCGTACTTGCGGTCTTGGCAAGACTGATCTTGCTAACTTGCCCCCCAAGAACGAAATTGGGGCTCAAAGAATCATGGGATTGGTCTCGTTTGCTGGTCGGTGATCGCTGTAGAGAAGTTATGGTAACGGGCAGGGGTGGATTAACTTCTCTGGGGGCCCTAGTCTGAAATGGTTGGGAGCCCCCCCTAACCCCCAAGCAGGGCACCTGGGCTGTTTTTTAAGCTGAGAGAATTAAAAACGATGCAACATCAATAATCCGCTAATCAGTGTGTTGGGTGTCAGTGATAAAACTTGAGGGTGTGGGGGGAGCTTTTCCAAGACAGGGCCCCTGACTTTAGTGGGGCACTTGAGCTATATCCTGTGCATCACTGATTGGCTAGATGTCGTAGGGGTGGGATGCTGTTGTCAAACTGCGATTTTTCCTGGTCACAGCATGGTGGAAGTTTTAAGGTCACTGTCAATGGCTGGTATCAGAATTTGGTGGCAATTTACGGAAGCAGGAAGTTAAGGTGCCCTAATTGCAAGCAAAAGTGTGTGTTTTGTTCCCGTGTTTATTATTTTTCCCCCTAAATGTGAACTGTTGATAGTCCTCAGAGAATCTAAACTACATAAATGCATCAAACGCACCTGCTTAGAAAATAATTCGCTCATGTTTCTCTCGAGCAGATGGAAATTTGTCGTTCTTCAGGCTCCATCGGTGTGCAGACTGAGCTCCATCATCTTGCAGGGATGCTGATTACCCTGCATTCATGCTGGCCTGAAAAGGGCGAACATTCTGTATAATTCATTTATCTGAGCTCAGAGCTCAGAACACTGTTTTGCCTTTACTGTACGTAGAACATATAGGAATCCGTTATGGATTTTATAGAACAAGAAGCATTATACACACACATAGAACAACAACAAGGTGGAAGAATCATCGCTTGACAATTTTACAAAACCAGCAGTGCAGCAGGGCTGCAACATCAATGTGTAAATAAAACAGATGTGAAACAGCATAGAATTGATCTGATGTGTTTTGACTGAGTAAGGAAGTTCTAAGTGGTGGGAAGGGATTCCAGCTGGGGGTGGTGCGTAGCTCAGTGGGGTAGGGATCTGTACTCATGATCTGGTCATGAGTTCAAATCCCATATCAGTAGATGTGGTGTGTAGCTGAGTAGGGTAGGAATCTCTGCTAATGTCTAGGTCATGGGTTCAAATCCCATATCAGTAGAGGTGGGGTGTAGCTCAGTGGGGTAGGAATCTGTAATCATGTCCAGGTCATGGGTTAAAATCCCATATCAGTAGAGGTGGTGCATCATTTGAGTGCCCATGAGTTTCTCCTTCCTCTCTTTGGCCGTGTGTGAGTTAGGATGCTATGTTCAGAAGGCTGCCAGTTCAAAACCCAGGGTCAGTATAGTGTTCTTGTCATTGGACCCTTGGGTGAGGCCTTTATCTCTCAGTTGCCCTGGAGCTGGCCGACCCTGTTTTTCTCTGCGTCGCTTTGGATAAAAGCATCTACTAAATACATGTTATGCAATTAATGATGGTTCTTTGGCTTAAATGTGGTCATTTGCTGGAATGAGGAGGATCCACAGCCCCACCTTAAGGTGCTGGTCATGGCTGGCCGAAATGTAAATGGCTTGCTTTTGATTTTCAAGGGAGAATCTCTCTAACGTGTCCAGGAATGACATATTCTCTGTCCACCGGTTATAAGTGTTACAGCCGAGTGAACAGTTCTATTGCTGTGCAGACTGAATGCTGGGAAAAAAACCATCCATAAAAATGAATTTTGAAGATGACTTTTTTGCGTTCACGGTTTTACAGCTAGTTGAGCTTTAAACATCCTGAACTCATCACAAATTGCTTCGTTACGTGAGAAATTTTAATCCAATAACATTAATCTGCTTTGAATACCTTTTGCTCACTTATTTTTATATATGCTCATGTAATCCAGTTTTACCAGGAAGATTAAATCATGTTTATGCTTTTTGTCTTTCTCCTACTTTTGCTGCATTAGGAACATACCTCACTGGCCTGATTCACCTATGATTAAAGGATTGTTCACGTCAATCCAATTAACGGCCGACAGGGGATTTTTTTTCATATGATTTCATTTGGAAAGACTGACAACATTATTTATATGTAAAATCCCTTTTATTTGCAGTAATTCTCTCCTTTATGGCCCATAATCCACATTTAAAAAATTTCTTTTTGAAATACGCAGAAACCTCGGCGTGCTTGAAAGCTTTGACTGTCCTTTGCGTTCTGAGTATGAATTCCGTACACAGATATCAAAGGCATTTTTTGCTAATTCTCCTTCTTTTAAAAGCGGGATTTTTTTAAGCTCTGCGCTCCTTCTTTTAACCCTTTCAAGCAGGGATGTTACGGGCTTTCTGTGCATTTCTTTTAACTGTTATGTCTTATTAATATGTGCTCCCATGTTGCACGCAGCTCTGCCTTTTCCAAGTGATGGGTTTTTCTCACTGGGACAGAAGCTCCTCGTGGGCGTTTCCGTTTCCCGTGATTCACATTCTGGGCGTCACACAGACGAAGAGAATTTCACTTCAGCTGCGTCAGTCCACAAAAGCCTGGCTTTTAACCCACCGTCCCAAAACAGCACCCTTCCCAGCCATCCTGAGGGCTGGAGGCCCCCCCTGCTCAAGGCCCCTCACTGAACACAGCATTGATGACGCCTCTGTGCTTTAATCTGAGGTGCTTCAGAGCATAACCATAGGAAGTGTGACTGACTTCGCTTTGGAGCTTCTCTGTCAGGAGCTCCACTACTGCAGGCTGGTTCCCCATCCGATGTAGCGTGACCTGGAGATTTGTGGCTTCCCCGAGACAGCCGGTCCCCTGGCTGTGTGTACGTTAAGTCATAAGAGAATACAAGCTTTGCCTGTTAAATTCCCCCACACACCTACATCTCCCTGCCAAGTGTACGGTCATCATGACTCTTACCTTAGCAGTACACTGCCTGGGAGCTCACAGATCCGTCACAAATGCCTGCACCACAAGGACAGCGGGCGGCTAATCTGCTTTAATTTTCCCTTTAAACCCACCAACTGAAGATTTATACTTTTGTGAGCTTTTAAAATTCGAAAGGCAAAGTAGTTTATTCCAGCGATGCTTTGCAGTCTGGCATGTGTCTAGATTTCAGGTGGGCGGGGCCATATTATCCAGCTGTGTACACCTGGGTTTGAGTAATGCCATTCACATTAGGGTTATAGTGTTATTACTCTGGTAACTGTTAAGGCGCAGTGTAGCTGCTAAGCATCGGATTTGTAGCATGTTATGCGTTGCTTGTAGTGTTCCTTGCCTTCTGTGTTTGTTTATTTCGGGGTATTAGCTGCTAACAGGGGATCAAACGGCAGTGATTTTCTGAGAGTTGTTTTAAAGAGTTGACTGAAGTCACCGCTTTCTGTGAGAAGCTCTGTCGCCCTGGAAACGTAGTTACAGACCAGAGCAGGAGTCCCTTACATCCAGGGGATAGTGAGTCGATTGTGGGTGGGGGGGGGGGGTTAGTTTTGATGAATAGTCGCTAGGTGTCTCTTTTTTATAAGTGGAAGGGGCCCATATTTGACACCATACAGGTTAATTGCAATCCAGAATTGTCTTTCCACCCATCATCCTCTGACCTCTTCAGGGTTGGAGGGGGTCCTGGAGCCTGTTCTAGGAAGCGTAAGACTCAGATTGTTAGTTTTTTGCAAAGCATATATCCATTCATACCGTGAGGCAATTTAAATGCTCTAATTAGCCTGTCTTTGTGTTTTTGGATTTCAGTGGAAAACCACATGATCTCATACATTCCACACCCACAAAGGTGAGCTAGGGTTTGAAGCTCCGCCCCCACAGACTAGGACTAATGGTGCTGGCCACTAAGCCACAGAGATGTCTGCTGCTTAAACGAAACACACAAAAGCACATTAGCTGTTTCTCTGCTTTATGGCTGAGCTTCCTCGCGCGTCTTGTGAGATAAAGACATCTAAAGCAAGTCCATGTCCTGAACCAGAACCGAACTGTGACGTCCCATTAAATCTCAGGTTTCAGGAGGAATTCCAACCGAAGATGCAACTCCCTCCCATCCCCCATCCTGGGGGCAGTTAATTTTATCTTTCACAAAACAGGATACTTTCAATTTACATTTAAAAAACTAAGTTTAGCATTAATTTCAACCTTTTATACAGAAATTAGCCTTATGTATATCCAGAATCACCCTGACCAAAGTTCCACTTGCCCTCGCGTTGTCGTTAGCGACCAGCACTACAATCCACAGCTGAACATGTGAAACGACACAGTTAATAATTTATTGGCTCCACCGATTGGTTTCTGTGCCTCCGCTTCCAGCAGAATTCCCTGGAGCGATCCCACCCAGAGACAAACAGAAACATGATCCGTCTTCACCAGAGGCCCGTCAGCGGAGGAATCTATCGATTCCCGCCTCGGGTTTGTTTTTACTCAGACTTCTCCATTGATCAGAGGGTCAAGCGGTTATCCGGCTCTGTATCAACTCACTGACTGCATTCTCAGAAAGGCTTCTCCATTCAGTGCATGTTTGGTGTACTTACCGTCTTAGAATGTGGTAAGCTAAGTAGGATCCTTTTGTAATCCACACTGCTCGTCCTGGTTTGGCAGGATGCCGAAATCAAGTTTCTGATATAGTGGTAGAAATGATCCAGTCATAGGAGCAGATAGGGGGCTGCAGGGACATGCAGGGCAAGGGTCTGGGCCAGCTTTGGAGCTGCTCTGTCGGGCCAGGCAGCGGGTGCTGTGTCCACACCCAGGCTCCTCTTTTTGCACCTCCGACGTCCTGCCTGGTCCTCATTATCTCCTGACGCGTACTGTTGGCCACTCTGTCACCTGACAGACGGACCCCTCCATGATCTGCTGGGCCGGGGGCCGCCTTGCCCAGAAGGTCTACCTGACGGGGCTTGGCGACCGAGCCATCGTGAAGAAGCCTGGAATTCCCGCTCTGGCAGCCAGAAAACTGCAGAAAGCTGTTGGGCTCATAAGCGGAACCCCATAATCTGGGCCGGTACTTAGCCAGAGGCTCCGGGAGGCCCTTCAGAGTGTGTCTGTCAGGCGGGCATGAAGGCAACTTTGGAGCGAGCTGGTTGTTCGTGGGAAATGTGGGAGGTAAGTGGCTGTGCAAGACTTAAGGCACCAGCATTGGCGAACGGCACTTCTTACTGACTTACCTCATTGTTAGCCACGGCATGTTAGCATTGTGGCACGTTAGCATTGTGGCACGTTAGCATTGTGGCACGTTAGCATTGTGGCACGTTAGCATTGTGGCACGTTAGCATTGTCACCGATAGGCGTGTGTGTGTGTGTGTGTGTGTGTGTGTGTGACAGAGAGAGAGAGAGAGAGAGAGAGTGGTTACAGAAGGTGAGTTTCGATTCAGACACTGGAATATGGCTTGTGTGTGTGAGTGGATTTCAAAATCTAACATTCTCAGAAACCTGAAATAGGTAATTCTCACTGTGTGGCAGCAAAACGGTTTTTGCCCTATACTGTACGTTTGCCCCTCCCTAGAAGCAGCATAAATGTTCCGGGGGATTTCATCCACGCTTGAGTGAGGGCAGCAGAGAACGGGAGGGGCGACTGGGCCAGATGGAGGGTTTAGCTCTGGGGGTGCACAAGCAAATGGGAAATGGAAATGAAGCCGGTTTGGTTCCAGTCCGTGAAATAATGTACCTTGTGCACATTGTGATCCATATCGTCATAGTGTGGAAATTTAAATATCTTCACAAAAGATTTCACACCATTACATTTGTGGTTTCTTTTATGGTTTTATATAATGTGTATTTTTGCATTCAATTATTCATGGTATTTTTTTTTGTATTCAGCATAAGTCGGTAATCTATGCACTGTATAACAACATTGGCTGTTAGGAAGTCCTGACCTGCAGTCAAGCATTAGCTGATTGTGCGTGTTTCCAAATCACATCTGAGCTGTAGCTACACATCATTACACCATGTCGACCTGAGGTGCTCCTCCTGTAAACCCTCTACAACCCATACCGATCCGTCTCTGCCTCGCCGTTTACCAAATTTCCGGGTCTGTTTGGTGGTCGAGCTGGAGTGTACCGCCATTGAGTGTAGAAACGCCAGTACGACAGAGGTCTGCTGCTCTTATTGTCTGCATTATTCAGTGATGAACTACCCCTTAACCGACCTCCTGCTGTAATTTTGCAGTCTTGCGTGTTTCCTGGCCTGTCAAGCACTTGCACAACGTGTTGGCCAGACCTCGGCCGCCATAGAGAGGCCGCTGGGCCCTGCGAGACATTAATGGGCGGACAGCTCCGCTCGGCAGTGACAGTTCTGTCATTATTGTACTGTGCAGTCCTGCTTGGTAACCTCCCTACATTACCGAGAGCCCCGGGAGGGCAAGAATGACTCTCCACACAACCGAGGGAGTGAAATGGGTTTCTGCTCTCAACCTGTACCTTCTCCAATGTGGTCTTAAAGCTGTCATCACTTTGACTGATGACCTAGATGTGCCGATCGATGATGTTGAAGAATGATCCTCGTTCCTAGGGGAGATGCAGTACACAGCAGACAGAGATGGAGAGAGAGAAGCTGGCAATTTTAACCCACGTATGCAGATGAATTAGCCGTTTCTAACAGCGGAGTTAGCCACCTTTTGGGTTATGAATTCTTGTCCGTAATCAATACTTGGCTTGGCCCTATGCTCCTGGACTGGGTCCAGCTGGAAGAGCAGGGCTCATTTGCAGTGTCCGGCTAAATGCAGCCTTCAGCTTCAGAGTTTGTGCACTGCACTCATGCACTCGGGCCACGCGTGAAAGCGCGCACCCACACACAGACACACACCGTTTCGAAGCCCACGTTCCCGACCAACGGTGTGGCATTCCATCCAGGAAGCCGCCTACTGAGAATTTCACCATCCGGAACTAAGGCGGATTATCCGTAGATACATGGAGCACTGGCGTACAGATGCAGGCGTGCGGCTCGGTGTAACCTGGGTGTGCTGGGGGAACAATCCCCCCCCTCCAAGCCCAACTTCCTGTAGGATGGGACCCTGTCATGTAAAACAGGAATGGTGCCCAGAGCAGCTGGTGGAGGTTGACATCGAGCTTGCGGTGCAGAAGGATGTGTGTGTTTATATATATATATATTATACATAAACACAGTGTGTGGTTTAGTGGGCTAAGCCTCTGTGGTTGCCAGTGGCTCCTTGAGCAAGTAAGTCCCTTAAGCCCAGGTGCTCTGGGTGGCTGCCCTTCATGGCCAGCTTGCTGTTGGGAGAGCTGTAAAGAGAATTTCCCCATGGGAATCACTTAAATGACTATTATTTATTACGTCATTGTTAGCCAAGGCATTTTAGCATTGTAGCACATTATCATTGTCACCAAATGGCCTGTGTGTGTGTGTGTGTGTGTGTGTGTGTGTGTGTGTGTGTGTGTGTGTGTGTGTGTGTGTGTGTGTGTGTGTGTGTGTGTGTGTGTGTGTGTGTGTGTGTGTGTGTGGGTGGTTGGGTGTGGGGGGAGGAGGAGACAGAGAGAGCCCATATATATATACATACTCACACACATGCATGTTTTGCATTTCATATTGCAGTTCATTCGCATGGCACACATCATTAGTTAGATACAGAGTCTTGTACTTAGCATCACAAATGAGGAGACTCGCTTCATTATGCTTAGTGTTTCATCAGAATATTTCACTTCACCGCTCTGTGTTCCTCTCCCCGCGTCTCCATCCATACTGGAACAGCGGCGGCTTCCTGGAGGGAGACTGCGCCTTTCCCCATCAGCACGTGTGTTTCCCAGGTCCTGGGCAGAGATTGAGGCCAAGCCTCTGGCTTGTCAGGAACCACAGTTGGCTGATTAGTATGTATGAGACACTTGAGGTTTCCAGCGAGAAGCAGCAAAGAAAATCATGGCGCACATGAAACGAGCGCAGCCTCGTCAGGCAGCGGCGGTGAGCAGCAACCACGGCCAAGTAAATTAGTTCACGGTTTGAAGTTATGCATTACTTTTATCGATCGGGGCTTTCAAAATACTCATCTCTGCTGCGGGGAGGGAGTTGGCTTTGTACTTCGACGGAAAAGGCTTTTGATGAGGCTCCTGAAGCTGAAGTGTTTAGCCATGTTCATCAATCAGCATGACACTTCCCCATAGCTGTGTTTGTGACACAAATGTGCCTGTTTCCCCGTTGGAAGTGTGTGTAATGCTCCTCTGTCGCTGCCTACAAACAGTTGTTGGTCATCTGTTGCTAGATGAGGTGTGACGAGGCCCTGGCCACAGTCCTTGATGACAAAACCCTCCACCCCTAGAGTGTGCTGGGCCTCTATCCATTGCTCACAGCCACCATGCTGTCTGATAACAGGCAGGAAGGCTCCCCCACTGGTGCCTTTTGGGAGGCAGGTCACACGGCTCTACACGAGCGATCTGATTGGAGGAGGGGAGCATCGCTTATTGCCAGTACAGAGGGTTGTGCATGTGCTAGCTGAGGTAACGAATGTTTCTCGTTTGATCAGAGGGTTCGGAATGTGAGAGTCAGCTTTGAGCATCAAGAGGCTTTACTGGAATGCGGGCAAAAAAAAACTGGCATTGGTGCAGAGACTAAACGGAACTGTCCGTCAAAACAGGTGACCGGTGTGCAGGTCATCCCCATGATGTGTGCGTGTGTATGTGTGTGTACCCGCCTTGAACTTTCTGCCCCCCCCCCACTGTTTAATCTGTTTCTTCCTCCTCCATTCGGCTGTGAGTTTTCACATATTCCTGCTGTTTCTCTGTCTTTCATCTCTTTTCTGTCTTTCTTTTCATCTATCCATTTCTGCTTCTCTCTCCTTTTATCTTTGTCTGACTGACTCTTCCTGACTCTGACTCTCATTCAGCTCATCTCTCTCATTCTCTCTCTCATTTATCTGTCAGCCTCTCTCTCTCTGTTTATCTTCTGTTTATCTTTCTTGCTCTCTCTGTTCCTGTCTTCTATCTGCCTTTGTATCTCTCTCAGTTCCTCTTTTTCTCTCTCTCTCTGTTCATCTTGCTCTCACTCCCTTTTGTCTATCTGCCTCACTCTGCCTCTCTCCCCCTCTGCTTCTCTTTTTCTACTCAACTTTCTTGCTCTCTCTGTTCCTTTCTCCTCTCTGCCTCTGTCTCTCTCTCCCTCTGTCTCACTCCCTTCTGCCCTCCTGTAGCCCCTCTCCCTGCCTGCTTATGAGCACTAGCGCCTGATGTTTCCCCGTTGAGGTGCTGACTGTGCCCGTCGTCAGGTCCTGCATAAGCTCCGCAAGTGCTTCACACTCCCCGTGATGTCAGAGCAGCGATCTCATTTAAAGCAAGGCGGTGCCCCAGCAGCCAGCACTTTGCCTTGCAGATCTAGGGTCATGGGTTCGAGCATGTTTTCCTGATAGATTGCAGCCAGGGTGCTCAGCCTTCCTAAGGAACATTGTGCTGAAAGGTCCAAGCTGATCTGCTTCCTGTACTTTACTTCCTGTACATTTTAACAGCTATCAGTCATGTGACTATTAGCATATTTATGAGGGTTATGAAGGGTTCAGCTGAGCCTTTGCAATGAATCACCATCCACACTTCCGTCCCCTCACTGATGGGTATGCGTTGAATTGGCACAGCTGTCCTCCCCCTGCTGAAGAGTAAAATTAATCAGTATTTATTGCGGTGGCAGGTCCAGGAGGAAATTACCTAGCCATGCACGTTTGTCGCCAGGCTGCGGGAGCATCGGCCCGGCCGTTCCCCGCAGGTAAGAGCGATTTGTCATCCCCAAACCTTCCCGGCGTCCCCGGGAGACAAGGACACGCATGGCCGGGAATGCAGACGACTCGGGCCATCGCTCACTCTGCCGTTCCTCTGGAGGCGGAAGTCTTGCCACGCTTAAACTGCTTTACCGTCGCTTTCTGCGGAGGTTAACGGGCAGGGTTACCTTCACTCAGTCACACCTCAGAAGGTCCGTGCTAGGCAGCCATTCCCCAGGGAGGTGTCTTCTCTCCTTATTCTCACATCTTTACTATTACTTCTCTGATGCTATTTACATATCCATCTACCGGCAGCACAAAGACATGGCTGCCCCCCCCCCTTCTCCAAACCAGAGCTACCATTATTCACACTGACATATTGATGGGTGCCCTCTGGTGTCTGGGCCCCTGAAAGTTTTCCCCTTCCTCCTTCTTATGTGTGACTGCATCCATCCATCCATCCATCCATCTTCTATAAATACTTACCATCATTGCAAGGCAGAAGATCCGGACTGCCAGTCATTACATACCGTACATGCATGCTGGTATTACATGCCTGATACCGGACTCCTTCATACACTGTATAGACGGTGCCCCATTAAAGTTCAAGACCCTGGTTCCTGGTTCCAAGTTCCTGGGCTGTGTTGACTGGGAACTTTTGTAACATTATCCTGGATCTACAATTGGGCCGAGTTCCTGTAGTGGGAATGCGACAGAAGTTCCTGGTTCCTGAAAAATGCTTATGTGTGGGAAAGGGTTTTATGAAATAGTGTACTTTTGCTTTCCTTCATTGTCCCTGTAGTACCACCCGGGGGTGCCATAGGCACACTGGGACCCTAAAAGATTTGGAACTTCATTGGATTGGTCTGGGTTGAGGGCCCGGTGTGATGTGCTTTCATGAGACCCAGAATCTCTAATGGCACCCCGGGTACGACATAAACTCCATGTTGTCTCCAGCTCCTCACTCGTTTCTTCTTCACTATCATGAATGTTCTTTCTAGCCTTTCCTTTTCTCCTTGCCTCCCCTGAAGCCGCCGCCTTGCATCTGCCCTCAGGATCCAAAGCCACGCTCACGGCTGGCTTATGGTCAAAAAACAGACAACCAATCAGTGTCACCCTCCTCCCCTGGCCACCCTCACACAGTCTTTTCTGTGTCTGTTCATGTATCTACCTGGGCTTTGATGACCAGGTCCTGCACCTTCTTCAGTGTTACGGTCAATGATTTTACCCACGAAACCCTCTGCTGTTCCCTCTGATCCTCCCTGTGGTTTGGTTGTACCATCACTGTACCCAGCTGACCGTGAGGCTCCTCCCACCCCAACACCACAGCAAGTCATGTGACACATCCACACCCTTTCAAATCATAACATACAAACCATGCAGATCTTTCAGAACCATGCTGCGATAGCTTGGAATAAAAGTTTGTATTTGCAATTCAAGATCGATTTATCCAACCTTTTATTAATTTTTTTCACGGTATCTACTTATACGGAAAATAAAATGAACGAGAAAATATGTTTCTGACTTCTGAATTATTTTATTTTTTAAGGTTAGGCATCTGTAGAATAATCCATCTCTGCAAAATTAAAGTTCTTCGTGAGCTCTCATTCCACATTTCCATGCAGAGCGTGTCCCCTTGTGATGGGGGGGGGGATGGGGCCCAGATGAGGGGCTGGTGTGTGGAAGAGTGTGAGTACAGAAGTTTCCCCTCTGCTCTTGAGAGTAATGCTTAACCTCAGGTGGTCTGATTCATATTTAAAAAATCTGTCAGATTTAGAGCTGTAATGAATGTCGGTTGAGTGTAAATGCAGGGAGTCTGTCAGGACGCAGCGCAAATGAATAGTATAGAGTGAGACATGTAATACCAGCATGCATGCACTGCACACCGAGCAGTGGACGGTAGACAGAAGAGGAGGCGGGATCGTGGATGGTGTGGAGGAAAAGCATGTTTGGAGGATAGGACCAGTGCCACTCTATTCAAATATATGGAAGTGAGGTCACAACTAATGATGTCACTTCCTGTCAGGGGGCCTGTTGAAACTGCACAGGTCCTTCACCTAAATGAGCTGCAGATTCTGTTGAATCAGCTTTTGAACCGCAATATCCAGGCATCCATGGCTGGACTGGCTTTTTGGCATACTGGGCTTTTCCTGGTGGACAAAGGCTTAGTGGACTGGCAAAATTTAATGTGGCTCCACCCTCCCATCTGCACAATTTATCATGGGTATGTGTGCAGTGAGTCTGTCTGGGCAGGAGTTCTGCCCTGGCTAAATCCATCTTTATTGTATTATCGCATGGGTATAACTGCATGCCTGGATGAGTTACATTTCCAAAGCTTTAATTAATCATCTTTGTTTTTCCCTGTATGTAAATGTGACATGGGCACCACTTGCTGTTTTTCAGCCTTTATTTTTGTGTTTTATGAGTGTTTCGCCATGTGCCACCAGGTGGCACCCTGGTCTCTTTGGAAAAGCACACACTTTTTTCCACCTTGGTAAGCGAGCTGGGTAATGTACACACTCACTGGATAAGCGTTTGCATTTAACCTTCCTGTCTAAATGAAAAACGTGGGGAGTCGCCTCGTAGTCCCACCCCCACAGACTGAGGTCTCTTTGCAGCTAAGGCTCATTTAGGCCAGCGTTTCCCAAACCAGTCTTTGGGAAGCCACAGATAGTCCACGTTTTTGCTCCCTCCAGGCTCCCAGTAGGGAGCAAAAATGTGGAACGTCTGGCAGGGAGCTCGGAGGGAGCAAAAACATGGAGCGACTATGGGTCCTCGAGGACCGGATTGGGAAACACTGGCTTAGGGATTTGTATAATTTGTTGTGTTTATGCGGAGCCTTGCAATGACTGCAGCTGCTAAATAAAACAAGTACAATCTACGGCATAGGAATGATGTTTGACAGGAGCCTATAAATGATCTCCTCATCGGTATTCAGGCTCAGAAATGCCCCACAGACACTAATGAAACCGTGGCTTCTAGAGATGAGCCGTCGTCGGTGTACTGCGACCCGCCGACAGCTTTTTAAAGCTCTCTTCATTCACATGCAGGGAAACGCTGTGAGCGGCTTCGTATCTTCGCCCTGCGTAGCCGCACTCCATGGTGTGGCTTTCCTGTCCAGGCTTGTCAAGACAGTAATTTTCTCATTGGGTTGTGCTCGCTTGACAGAATGCCAGTGAGCCGCGAGCAGAGTCAGTTAGCGGAGCATGTTTGTTTTAGCTGGTATTGTCTACCTGAGCCTTGCGTTTTACGCCCCCCCCCCCTCCCATTGTGGCGGGCCGCCCAGTTGACTGATATAAAGGATGAGGTTCATCAGTCAACAGTTGAGCTTCAGGTGTATTAAGTGAGTTTAATTTGAAGGAAAAATGTAGGTTACTTGCTACAATGAAAACCAGAAAGCTTTGAATGATGCCATTTCCCTGATGGTCTGATGGTAGTGGGGTGTGTGTGTGTGGTCCAGGTATACCAGGTAGGCCTATGTCCCCACAATGTGTTGAATATCTTTTTTTTTTTTTTTTTTTTTTTTTTTTTTAAACTGGTCCCCGGAAAGCTCAATTTAATAAAAATCTGTAACTGCAATGAAAAAAACTAAAAAACGCAAAAACTCTCGTTTTTTTGCTTGGTTAGTTATGGTTAAGGTTAGGGCTGGGTAGGGGTCAAGGGTGTCGTGATTTGGGTTAGGGGTTTTCCTGATAGAAATGAATGGAAGGTCCCCATTTAGGTAGGTATACAAACGTGTGTGTGTGTGTTTCTTTTCCTGCCTGCGTGCCTGTTTGTGAGCACGCTGACTGAGCCTGTGATAGGTTGGGTTTGACACTTCAAAACGATTGCAGGAAGAAAGGTATGATGAACATCGGGGACCTTCCGGTAACAATCTACAGAGTATCTCACTGAAAGCCCAGGTCCTCTGAATGCTCCACTGCCTTCTGCGTCTTCTCACCACAGAAATCTTTCAACAGCCCCTCAGCATCCCTGCCATAACCTTACGCTCGCGAGGTTAGTGGAGGACCACCTGAAGTTGATGGACTGGTTTCGGTGTGGTCCAGTGCGCGAATCAGAAAACTTCCAGCTCAAAAAGTGGGTCAGGTGTACAGCACACAGAGGTTTCGCGTTCCAGTCGATGTGAGCATCTCCAGTACAGCTACTGTGAATAATGTAAGAGCAGCAGCTCGCCGTTCATGACCAGCTACCCCCTAACTCCTAACCCAGTGCCCTCTCTACCAATTCCAGTGCGCCGTCTTTTCCCACCACGCTGTCCTCTATGCCTTCTCCGGAACCTCCCCTTCTGTCACGTCTTGGGACTGTCCTGATTGTTCACGCTCTGAGCTGTGTGCAACATAAACATGCACACCAGTGAACCCATGCCTTCAATAACAGTTCTGTAATCACATTGTAAAATGCTTGTTAGTTGGTTATTGACTGCCTGACTGCATTTCTGTCTGCGTATAGCGTCAGTCATTTCTACGCCCTAGGCGTGATTTCGGTCGAGTACTCCCTGCTCGGATTACACCTCCTCGTACGGCCGTTTTGTATTTACAAGCATGTGGGTATTACAGTCACCGGTAATTGCGACTATGCTGCACGTAGTTGTGATTTGCAAGTCGTATGGCTTGTCTTGTTGTGCAACTAAGGTTACATAAGTTGCCCTGGATAAGCCGGGCTGCCATGGTCATGAATATTCATGGGTGGGGACTCCCCCCCCCCCGCCCCCGCCCCCTCTCCTGGCCTGCATGAAAGCCTCCCAGATGCTGAAGATCTGGTATGAGAAGCTCAGGTATGTCCTCCTCCTTCTGAATGGCTTCTGGGATCGGTCCGCTTACACCGAGTGTGTGTGTGTGTGGGTTTGCATAAATCATTTTGGAACCAAAATGTCCCCGAAATGCAGTAAAACCTAAAAAAATTCCTTACTTTTAGGGACATTTTTCAGGTCCCCATTTGGATAACTTCAATTTAAAAAAATCATCAGTGAATGCAATCAAAAATGTAAAAATGTGAAGAGTCTTGTATTTGGGTTGGTTACTGATGGTAAAGGTTAGGGCTGGGTTAGGGTCAAGGGTGTCAAAATTGGAATAAGGGTTTTGCCCATAGAGATGAATGTAAGGTACGCCAACGTGTGTGTGTGTGTGTGTGTGTGTGTGTGTGTGTGTGTGTGTGTGTGTGTGTGTGCGTGTGTGTGCGTGTGTACATGAAAGTGTGTGTACATGCATGTGCGTGGATCAGCCGCCCTTCCCCAACATGACCAGCTTCCTCTCCACAGGGCCGTAATTAGATTTTAATTGATTGCGCTGAGAACAGTGGCCTCGCACCGAAGAAGGCTTCCTGTGCCCAGCAGTGTGTCTTCGCTCCCAAAACAAACATGGAGCACCAGCACACTGAGGGCGTCTCGCAGGGAGCTGGAGCGCCTACAACTTAACCAGCGGCCCGGGCCTAGAATCGCATCCCGCTGTGACACTGGCTCGTTTCCATGTAAACCAGGCTCTCAAAGCAGACGGCCGCGTACGACTTAATCCACCACCGAAATGCATTATTCCTTTAAGAATTACAGTAAGCAGGCTAAGATTAGCCTTGATCTGCCTTTTTTTTTCTTTCCCCAAACGTTGATTAAATTAGAAAGCGTTTTGTGTCCAAATTCACTCTTTGTTCATATCTGAGAGCATCGGGGATCCTGGCAGAATTCCCTCCATGCTGCGTCAGTGCAGCGGGTTGGTCCTCTTGGGCCTGACCCAGGGGAAGCACTCGGCTCATCGGTGTTTCCACCAGCTTCCTTCTCCAAGTAGGTCATGCCAGCTATTTTGATTGCCAAACAAAAGATGTTCCCCAGCCTCACCCCCCCCCCCAGAGTGGTTTCCTTTAATGGTCCTCCACATCACCACCTGCCAGCGATAGAGGCCAGCATGTGAGCCGATGCAGATTAAGGCCCGGCACCCCCCCCACCACCACCACCCACATTGCTCAGCAGAAGCAGAGATATGATCTGAATCTTCTGCGTTTTCCTCGCCGGTTGCCTCGGAGTGAATAACGCACAATGCTTCTCAGATGAACTCCTCTGTGTTCATCCGATCGACTCCTTTGAGAGCGGTTTCTCTGGTCCGCTGGAGCATGATGGCACCGGGCATGCTTTTACTGGGAAATTAGGTTCTTTGACAACTCTCTTTTTTGAGTAAGAAGAAGATAAGAGAAAGGAAGTCGGAGATAGAGATTTGCTGTCGTGGGGGGTGCAGAGAGCAAACTGTCAGGACAGTATTAGGGTCAGAGATTACAGAACGTAAGCTCGCCGCAGCTGGGTCGCGAGGAGACTAGAACGGTGAGCACAGCGATTTTCAAAATGGCTGAACATAGACGTCAAGTGTTTCCACCTGCACAAACATGTGATGTTACTATTCAATCTAAGTAATGACTTTAATTAGTCATCTTGGTGCTGAAATGACAACATGCACCCAGTGGCCCTAGTCTGTTCTGGTGCTGAATCAAAACCTTTGTGGCATGATAACTGTGTAATTTCACAATTGTTTAAATGATACAATATAGGTCTTGCAATGGATTGGAGCCCCTCCCAAGAAGCTTAGGGCACAAGGCAAGGAAGACCTTGGACGGGGTGCAAGTCCGTCTCAGGGCACATGCATGCAGTATGGGAAATTTAGAGATGCCAGCTTGCCTATTTGCATGCTCTTGGAATCTGGGAAGAGACCCACAAAAAACAGGGAGAACTAGCAGAAAGGGGTGGGGGGGTGTGAGCCTCAGTGCCACCAAATCATGAAAAATTCAGAACGGCCAAAAAGCGTTAATGCCGATGCACCGACTTCCGCTGAACTTGCTGAAAAGGTAAAGCACTTGGACGAGAGTTCGAAAGCAGACATTTTTCCAAAGCTGATCCAACGGTTTACCTTTGAGCAGTTAATCTTTGTTACTTTTGCTATCACTGTTGCCCATTGCAGGCTGTCGCCCTTGGCAACTGCATCAATACCATTGTAAAATGGGATTTTACTCTAAGGAGGAGGACAGCATCTGGACTCCAGGTAAATCCACCCCTTCGTTTGACTCTGAGATGCACAAAGAGCATGACCTCCATAAATCATGCCACCTTCGAACATCCCTGTCTCTGAAAAATGCACTTTCTCTATTATTGATCAGGACATGCAGACTGCAGCTTGACGCATGCTTGCAGGAAGGGTGTCCAGAGGCTTGAGTCATGAGTAACCCATGCTGCACAGTATATTAGTAAACGACAGAGCTTGTGGTTTCGCCCGTTTATGAGACGGGATGCTACTCTGTAGCCTTATACACGGCAGAGCAGCAGGAATGCCAAACAGCGTGAACCTCCACCTGTCCCACGGGACCATGCTGCGCTTCCTCTATATTCCCCGCCTTGGCTAATTTGTAAACATGAGGCACCCCGGGAGGCGGTGTAATAAAACTGTCTGGGCCCTGTCCTGCTCTCGGACAATGAAATATAACCAGCGAATACTTGGTTCACCCTTGAAGGCGAGAGAGAGAGGACATGTGTGTGCGCGCGCGTGCGTATGTGAGGTGAGGCCCATATCGACTCCCAAGGCCCTGGAAGGGGAGGAGGCTGGGGCAGAGTGGCACGTTTTACGTCTCTACCTCCCCCATGCTGTTCCCACGGCCAGCTGCATGATCTGACACTCAAGCTCGCATAACAAGCCAAATTCCTGCCGTTTTGCCCAAGGCCCCAAGCCCGTTTGCAAAGTACTTAGCTCTTCCTTTATTTCCTTTTTTTTTTTATTATTATTATTTTTTAGCACAGATGATTACGAACTAAACGTCTCTCCCGTGCATGTATGGGAGGATCCGCTCTCCGTGGATGACTGAAATCAACAGGGACTGGAGGCGTGACCCAGCAGCCCTGGTATCTACTGGAGCACGACAGGCACATGCTGCAAAGGACAGGCTTACTGTTCGTCTGGGTGACGTGCCTCTTATCACAAGAAGGGCTGACGCCCAAGGCGTAAGCAAAGGAAACTGCTGCTTAGGGCCCACAGGCCACTAGGGCCCCCCCTCCCCCATATAATCAGCCTGTCAGAATGGGAACGAAGATGATAAATGACAACTAGGTTAATCAAATTTTGCTTTGGGCCTCAGATAAGCTTAGGTCAGCTTTGAGCACAACTATCTCAAGTGGAGTCGGCGCAGGTCTGAAGGAAAATCTCAGACGGTGAAATGGGGAGCTGATTTACCTCAGGTGTCCCGTTCACCTGGTACATGGCACGTTTCGCTTCATCAAGCGGTTGCAAATTTTATTTTGTCAGCTGCGCAGATATACAGTGTACGTCTGTGCTGTGAAATCCCTTTTCCGCATGCTTCCAGGGTTCGTGCTTAAAAGGAAATGCGGAAAACAAAGAAAGATCGAATAAGATATAAAAGATAAAAATTAATGAGATTAAGATTTAAAAATAAAAATAAAATAAGACGATAAAATAGATGGCAAGGGTATCTATTGCTGAAGATACACAATGACAGTTTTGTTGATCGTCGTCGTGTTGAATACAAGAGTTTTGTCTCCCTGGTGCGTGTAGATCAATACGGATGAGCTGGTCAGCTAAGTGAATAAAAAGTAAATGTTTACAGGCGTGAAACTTTTTCAATGTGAAGTTGATGCAGTTTCCCCGCTGCAGAGGAGCTCTGATCCTCACTGGGATGCCCTCAAACCAAAAGCTTGTCAGTCTGAAAACGCTAGTTCATAGAGGAGCACGACTGACGTACAGCGACGCGCCTCCGTCTGTCCGGCAGCTCTGTGTGGATTTGTGAATGATTTTTGCCGTGGTGTGCGAGCCCGTCTTTGCACCCTTGATAAGCATTTTGCTGTGATGTAATCTAGTATTTCAGTCCAGTAGTATTTCGGGCACCAGATCGCTATTTGGCATATAATTTGCCTGGCGAGCAAACATGTTGAGTGAGTGATGGCCACGTGTGCTGGGAGCCAGTGGGCCACCAGAGTCCCGATCCCAGTAACCCACGTTTTCGGCTTCAGGAAAACGCTTCCCATTTTCCTGGCTTCTATGCCATCTGTGAACAAATTGTTTCTACAAGCTGGGGACGTCAGACATCTGGGGAGCAGCAGCCCGAGTGGACAGGCAGGAGGAACCCAACTGAACGCAGATGTAGAGAGATCTAAACAGATAGATATGGCTACACAGTGTGAATGTAGCTATATGCAGACAGGTACACATGCGCACACAAATATGACACCCTGATAGGAGGAAATTCTACAAGAGAATCCCTACACCCCCCCCTCCCCCCGCCCAGCTTAACGCTCTCACTAGTCTGGTTCTACAACAGGGGTCACTGTTCAGCCAAAGCAAATCCGTCAAGCCCCCAAAGCGAAAGATACAGTTATGCATTTTCCGAATCTTGGTTAAGAAAATATTTATCGAGCGGGGTTGCTGCCCCGTGGCACAGGTGGTGAGAGAGGAAATCCGGGTATCTGACGGGGCTAAGATGGGCCAGAAATGACCCCGTCTCTCCAGGTGTCGAAACGAGAGACAGAGACGCGTCTGACCTAACATGGAGGATTCCTGGAATCGGGCACGCGTGGGAGAGCGAGGATGATACCCGGCTGGCCTCAAGTGAGGCCATCTTTCCCATGAGGAGGAACCTTATTGGAATAAGAGACACACAATGTTCCAAAAATTGCACGTACTATACATACTAGTATATCAACAATTATGTGAAATAACAGGGATATATGCTTTATAGGGGCAATAAAGGTACCGTCAATTGCACAGTTCATGAAAGCAGAAAATATTCTTTTCATCTGTTTTATTTATTTAGACACTGGAAGCTTTTTGTAATGACAAAAGCAAAGCAGTCTCTGATGGTGGGGCTCCCAGAGTCCTGCAGCTCTTATACTTATTTAATAAGTTGGCGGGGGGGGGAGCCCTAAGTGCAGATACTTCTCTGCCTGAGGCTTGAACCAGCGACCTCCTCGATCGCAGGCACGGTCACTCAGTGTGTCGCGCCTCCATCCATCCTCCGACCAACCAACCCTTAAGGGTTCAAAATAATGATCTGCCGGGTGACGTGACGCAATAACAGATACTGCTCTGCCTGAGGCTTGAACCAGTGACCTCCTCGATCGCAGGCATGGTCACTCAGTGTGTCGCGCCACCAACCAACCCTTAAGGGGTCAACATAATGATCTGCCGGGTGACGTGACGCAATAACAGCTAGTACTCTGCCTGAGGCTTGAACCAGCGGCATCCTCGATCGCCCCCTTATCTCCCAAACCATATGGCCCCCCCCAACGGCAACACGTGGCATAAGCATATATGTTATATGGAGATAACCCCTCGACCAATCAGAATAAGGGATACGCCCCCTCCCGCTTATGACGTCGGAAGTGGAGCCAAATGTAAGCTCCGCCCATTATACCAGGTAACATCTCTGCCATGTGACTTCAGTGGCACTGCAGAATAAGCCTTGCTCCAAACACACAGAGCTTAATAACGATTCCTAACTTCAATGGACTGATCAGGTCAACTATGTAATATGGCTACTGTATTCAGTGTTTGTTTTTTTTAATCAAATGCACGTCTCTGAGAGGTTTATTTTGCTGTCTATATAAAGACTCAGACATGTTAATCAAGTGTTAAGGGATCCGTCCTTGTGGGATTGTCTGTCAGAATCTTTGGATGGTAGAGTTAGCCTGGAACGTTGTGAGCGACTTGATGGATTACGGGAAAACACAAGAATCCCTGTGTGCCTTTTACAACTGGCAAATGAAGTGTAAGTTGGAAGGCGGGGGGAATAAGCCTTAATTATGCAACATCTGCCAATCCTAATAGCACACAGCAATTTTGTCTTAGTCCAGCCAGATTATGACAGAACTCCAGTTGTGTGGCGGACGGGCAGACATGCTGCAACACATGGGGGTCGTTTGAGGCAAAAGTGGTGAAACTGTGTCATCTGTGAAGAAAATAAGGCCGTGAGATTGTGGCTGAGGAACCCTGGGGAACGGGGAAAGTGTGATCAGAGGCATCCTGCTTTAGATGCTGATGATCAAGGCAGCATTTAATCGTGGGAGGGGGGTTTGGTGCCGAGGCGCCTGCTGTCCTTTGATTGGGCATTAAAAGTAAGATGGAGATGTTGGGGGGGGGGGGGTCCTTTTTCTGTGTATAGGAAGAAACTCGTGTTTCACTTTGTGTCCTGTGGTGACAGGTGTCTCCAAAGCTCTCTTTCAATGGACATGTGATTCAGTTCAATCACTCACTGAACAAGCCCTAAATATATCCTCTGGTGTGCAGTGAGGCGGAAGGCAAGGGGTGGGGGGGGGCACTGCAAGTTCATCATTTTGTGGCATTTTTCTGTGTTGAGTGCTCTGTAGGGAGATGCTTGTGGGGGCAGAGTGAGCCTTGGTGGATTATGACACCATACCTGTGATCAGAAGGGCAACTGATTCAAATCCCAGTGTCGGCAGAGTGATGTCACCACTGGGAACTTACCCCCCAATTGCACCACGGCCAGGGATTGTCTGAACCTGCTTTCTCAAAAAAAAGACAAAAAAGTATGTCACTTGGGGGGGAAGTGAAGTGTGAGTGTAGGTGCCCAGTAATGAGAACACAGAAAGAGATATGTGTTCCCTCCAGAAAGAGCTGGAATAACACCCTGTGCTTAAGCGTTAATCTGGAGTCTGTCTGTTCACTCCACTTTCTGCCAAATCAGAGTCACCCTGCATTGTATGCACACTAAATCCAGAGTCACTTTCATCTACTGGAGCTAGCATTTAGATCACTAGCTCACTGTCCTCCCTTCCTATTGGGCGACTAAGCAAAGCAGCGCTTCAACATGTCCACTGCCAGTTCTCTTAGCTCTCTTGCGCAGCACCCTGAGGTCCTGGTTCCTTCCGGGATGCCTGACAGTCCGCTGGAGAGGACTGTGCCCCTCTTACTCCACGGCTTCCTGCTTTCGCGTCCGATGTTTTTTTGGCCGGCCCCAGCTCGCAATGTTCTCCTTGGCATAGGGAGATCCTCGGTGCAGAGCCAGGGAGCATGGAAACCTCAGGCAGCTAGGCAGAGCAGATGGCGTCAAATAAACACTCTGTATGAAACTCATGTGGATGGCCAGCCTGCTGTTTCCTTTCCCCTTTAAATCTTACATCTCCTTTAACAGTCTGCACTGGGGACACCCTCCCAATCGACTGTGCTTCCCATTCGATCAATGTGTTGGAAACTTCAGTCGCTGGGCATTCAGGGCAGAATGAGTGAAACGGCACTGAAAGACACAAAGTGATCTGGTCAGCTCCAGCTGGCACATCTTGGTCTCCCCTGGGAAACCTCACCATCGCTGGGCGCTGCACCGGGCCACAGGAAATCGCTGTAGAGCACTCCCCTCAAGATGGCCGTACTAGGGATTAGTGCAATGTGCCAGGATCTCTGAGGCAACGCCATTAAAGTGGGCAATGCATCCCCATCTGGAGAAGTGCATAGTGTTGAATTAACATGCAATTTTGGTCAGGCCCGGATAGGCGCCAATCCATTTCCCAAAATGCACCTGGTGCCCCGTTAAACCAAATCAGAGTTAATGCGCTGAGTCATTACAGGGGGGCTTTTTCTAATGGCAGGGAGCACACTGGGAAAACGGAACAATATGCCGCACCAAATGTTTTCAGACGCAAGACGCGCCGTTTTTACAAATGCGGCTAATCTGTGAGCACGTGGCAGGGGCAGCCAAGGCCCTTGCATTTGAGTCTGCTTGTTAGTGGGTGCAAAAAATGCATGGCGGGCACAAGTGGGGGGGGGGGGTGATGCTGGAGAAATCAACGTCGGATCGCTGTGTGACACAATGAGCCATCCTCAGTATTCCTCACCTGCGCTGGTATACTGGAATTGGCAGCGGCCTGCTCCGGGTCGCACCTACCCGTAGTGTTGATCCAGGGGCCCCCGCACCCAGCCTCCGACGGCAGCCCCACATTCATTTTCCGCCGCCCTCATGGCATTCCTCTCCTGCGAAAACACTCCCCGTCCACTTTTTTCCCGTCGTCAGGGTTCCTCCCGCTGCTGGAATGCGGGAGCGGCTGGCGCTGCTCGCCGGGAGGAGGCTAGTGTGCAGCGGCCGCCATCATCGCCTCCAGGAGCCGCCATCTGACTGGATTCGCTCAGAGACCCAAACCCAGGAAGTGCCACACTGCATGTCACAGGAAACACTTACCAGCTGCCTTTCCGTGGGCCGTTCACTTGATAATACAACCAAAAAAGAAAACTTTATTAACATTATAAACATTTTTAGGCTGTTATATTTTACTGGTTCCCTTTTAATTTCCCCGAGATGCTGCAGTGGTAATTAAACAGAAACCTACAAACCCCATCCAGGGCGTCCCGCACGCTGTGCTCCACACCCCCCCATGTTCCGGTCCAGGATAAATGGTTAGGGTAAGGATAGATCCCTAAATCCCTGGGGGTCCAGACCCTGGAGAAAGAGGATGCATTCAGCAGAAGTGGCTTGCCTGTAAAGAGCAGGCAGTCCTGATATGATGGATTTGCTCAGGTGACAGAAGAGAAAGTGTCAGGTGGCCCAGAGACTGGCTATTTCAAGGGAAACCCGTTTCTTTCTACTGTCTCTCCAGCATGACAACACTATTATTAATGTAGGTAATCCTCCATAATTTTAGAGATTACACACTACCCCAACATGTTTACCCTCAATCGGACATACCCTGGTATAATCTATATAACAGTAATCAAATGCCGAGAGGGCTATTTGGCGCCCCCTAATGGGGGGGGGGGGGGGTTTATTTTGCCACATTTGATTGTGATGTACAGTAGTATACCTGAAAATTAATTCTGAAGTTAATTACAAGTAAATATTAATGCAGTTAAGCATATTATATTTATGATGATTGTTTGTCCATGCACCCTTTAAATAACGCAATCCATCTACTTATTAGATTTGTGGTAATTGGCCATCAGGGATACCTAGCAGAATGGGGAATAGTCCAGTAGAAAATGTGAGTAGAATAAACATTTGTGGTGCTGCAAAAGATGATTAATGCTTGCTTCCGAGAATGGCAACATATGGTGTTTAAGCCGGCTTTGACTGTGTAATCGAAGGACCTTCCGTTGTGTGACAATGAGGTTCCCTATTTTGTGATTTATTAAGACACAATCCCATAAAGAAGTTTCCATCTGTACAGCCTTGGCTAAAAGTTTTGAGAATGACACAAATGTGAATTTTCACAAAGTCTGATGCCTCAGGTTTAATGATGGCAATTTGCATAAACTCCAGAATGTTATGAAGAATGATTAGATGAATTGCAATTAATTGCAAAGTCCCTCTTTGCCATGAAATGAACTTAATCTCCCCAAAAAAAAAACATTTCCACTGCATTTCAGCCCTGTCACAAAAGGACCTGCTGACATCATTTCAGTGATTCTCTCGTTAACACAGGTGAGAGTGTGTGCGAGGACCAGGCTGGAGATCACTGTCATGCTGATTGAGTTAGAATAGCAGAATGGATGCTTTAAAAGGAGGGTGGGGCTTGAAATTATTGTTCTTCCTTTTGTAACCATGGTTATCTTCAAGTAAACACTTGCAGTCATCATTGCTTTGGACAAAAAGGGCTTCATAGGCAAGGATATTGCTACTAGTAAGACTGCATCTAAATCAACCATTTATCAGATCAAGTACTTCAAGGAAAGAGGTTCAATTGTTATGAAGAAGACTTCAGGGTGGCCAAGACCATCTCCTAAAGTTGATTCGGTTGCGGGATCAGGGCACCACCAGTGCAGAGCTTGCTCAGGAAAGGCAGCAAGCAGGTGTGAGTGCACTGCATGCACAGCGAGGCGAAGGCTTTTGGAGGGTGGCCTGTTGTCAAGAAAGGCAGGAAAGAAGCCAATTCTCTCCAAGAAAAAAAATCAAGGACAGACTGATATTCTGCAAAAGGTACAGTGATTGGACTGCCGAGGACTGGGGAAAGTCATTTTCTCTGATGAATCCCCTTTCCGATTGTTTGGAGCATCCGGAAAAAAGGTTGAGAAGAAAAGGTGAGTCCTACCATCAGTCCTGTGTCATGCAAACAGTAACACATCCTGGGACTATTGATGTGTGGGGTTGCTTCTGAGCCATGGTAGTGGGCTCACTCACAATTTTGCCTCATAAAACAGCCATGAATAAAGGATGGTACCAAAACATCCTCCTACAGCAACTTCTCCCAACCATCCAAGAAGAGTTTGGAGATGAACAATGCCTCTTCCAGCATGATGGAGCACCATGCCTCAAGGCAAAAGTGATAACTAAGTGGCTCAGGGAACAAAACATCGACGTTTTGGGTTCATGGCCAGGAAACTCCCCAGACCTTAATCCCATTGTGAATTTATGGTCAATCCTCAAGAGGCGGGTGGACAAACAAAAACCCACAAATTCTGACAAACTCCAACCATTGATTATGCAAGAATGGAGTACCACCAGTCAGGATTTGGCCCAAAATTTGCTTGACAGGATTCCAGGGAAAATTGCAGAGGTCTTGAAAAAGAAGGGCTGACACTGCAAATATTTAATCTTTGTATAATTACTTAATGTAAAAAAAAATGCAAAAAAATATATATACTTCAGTATACCATACAAACATCTGACAAAAAGGTCTACAAACATTGAAGCAGCAAACTTTGTGTCATTCTCAGAACTTTTATCCTCGAGTGGGCGCTGAAAAGACCATTATTATTTAATAATCTTGCGGAATTATTTACAGGACACGGTAACCCAAAGCGACATCCCGCAGTGGGACACTTGTGGGGAGATCCCTCGGGAGCTGCTTTGCGGTGTACGCCGCAGAGAGGACACTACATCGTGTTGTCATTCTCGCTAAACGTCTACCATCTCACTTTTCGCTTGATTAATATTGAATGAGGCCACGGTGGCTAGTCAAAGCTGCAATATGTATCCATTAAAAATAATTACGACAGAATGATATCCGTTCTCCCCCGAGGGCTGATGTTTTCATCATTATATCATTATAAAACAATCTGACGGATGAGTTTCACCCATGTAACTGCTGGAGGCAGCAATACTTCTGACGCTCGTTTATTAATGGCACCCGATATTTGTAAGGATTTTTGGAAGCGGGTTTGTAGTCTACAGCACAGCTCGCACGTCTCCTTACAAAAAAAAAGTTTTTCTTATGGACGATTCTTTTTTGGGAAATTCAGACATTGCATTTGGAGAGCGAGGTGCAGACTCTAATGCCTAAACGTTTCGTAGGTTCGGAAAAGACAAGTTTTAACCACCCAGTACGTCGATTATAAACGCATGCAAAAATAAGAAAACTTTCCGCAACCACTAGGTTTTCCCTCCTTTCCTCAAATGGGCGTTTTGGGATGGATGAAACGCTCATCCCAAATCCCGGAGGCGGCGTTACGCCTTTCCCGGCTGTATCCGCGACGCACCCGGCACTTCGCCAGGGAGAAAATGCCGACACTTGATCTCTCATCGCCTTTTATTTTTCCTCCAGTCTACGAAGCGATCGGCACTCCGAGCTCAGCTTCTCTCCTCCTCCAGACATCACATCCGGGTCAGTTGCCTGGGAGTGTGTGCGGAGCAGCTCCTCCAGCACGGTCAGAGTAATGCAGCCCCAGCCAGCTGCCGCGGGAGCTCGCTGACATGGACGCGGCCGCCGGCGCGCAGCGTTCCTGAAACCAGCAACTACTTCACTAAGTAGCGGGAACAGAGACGGGACTGGCAACTTGATGCCCGGACGCCCCGGTCTGATGGTATTTTGTTCTCAACCATGTCAAAAAGCCTGAAAAAGCAAAACCACTGGACCAACAAAGTCCATGAGATCGTCCTCGGCAAGAGTAAAGAAGGGGAGCTGGGGTTCGAGCTGAAAGGCGGCGCCGAGAACGGGCAGTTTCCCCACATCGGGGAGCTACGGAACGCCAAAGTGGCCGTTCAGAGTGGCAAGTTGTCCCAGGATGAGCTGCTTCTGGAGGTCAATGACACGCCGGTGGCCGGACTGACCACTCGGGATGTGCTGGCTGTTGTCAGGCACTGCAAAGACCCCATTAGGCTCAAGTGCGTCAAACAAGGTGAGGCGGAGAGACAGCGTGATCCCGGGCGTCCGCGGGCGGCCAGGGGAACATACTCGGTGCGCCCGACAGGGCTCTGCACTTTCGGTGCCGGTGTGCTTTTCCTGACCCGTCGGGACATGTACGATTGCCATGTCTCAAGAAGGCGGCCAACTCTCCTAAGGAGTCGCTGAAGTTTCGCAGATCCCCAAAGCTGGAGGAGAGGCCACGCAAAACTTTGCTTTGTCCCGTTTCGATATAGTTTTATAGTTTTCGAGGGGCGGACGCGTTACAGAATAGTGGAGGTGCGATCGCTCGCCGTAACATCGCAGAATCAACTCGACCGCGAAGTTGCTCATTGTCGCCAAGTAGCGGATCTGATGCCATGATTAAAGGGGGTGTGTTCGCCCTGGGAAGGAGTAACCGGAGCCGGGCGGCAATCTGTGGCTTCCCCTGTATCATTCATGTATCTTTCATAATGTATACACGCCTCCCTTTTCCTCTTACCCTGCAGGGACTCGAGATTTATGCCATTTGTTGCTTTAAAGAGGTTTAGCTGATCGTCCGAGAAGTGAGTTTGTGGCCCCTATCGCACGTTAGTGGGCTGATGGGTGTGGCGCGTTCTTATAAGTTTTCGTTTATCTGAACTATGAAAGTAAAACGAATCGCCAATAAAGTACAGTTTAGTTTTAAGTAGCCTAGTTACGAGGGGGGGAGGGAGGGGGGCGCAGAGACTTGCGACGTGACCCTGTACTTCCCAAAGTTACGCTGCTGAAATGTACCCGAAGGCTTCGCGATGAGCAAACGGCTGCTGACGGCTAAGCGGCGTGGCAGTAATTAGTAGTATATAATTTTTGGCTTTAGCGAAAAAATCAGCGACGCTGGAAATTGTCCGGTGTAAAGACTGGCGCTGGACGGCACGGAATAAACGGAATCACGATGTCACTGTGTACTTTTCAGGAATAATATGCAATAAACAACCAGGGAAACACATAATCAATTTATTTCATGGCGAGTTTTCATCGTCATCATCATCATCATCATCATTATTATACTTATTATTTTTTATTATACTTATTATTATACTTATTATTATTGCCTGCTAATTAACGTTATTATTGGGTTATGGTTAAATACTTAAGATCTGCATAAGATTGGTGTGTGTGTTTCAATAAAACATCCGCAAAATCTATGATATATGTCACATTTTATATTTAACATACTAAGGTACATATTATCTCTAATGTCAGGGGTGTAAGAGATCTTACAATCTACAGCCTTCTGCGTCGTCTTTATCTCTGGATGAGAAGCGTGTCTGACACGGGCTTTGGATTAAATGCACGATTTCTGCACTAAGTGGCTCGAAAGCGGCTCTTCATTAGAAGATTTGCTCGTATTACGGATATAGAGCCGTCGTTCCGACCAGACGCGTTCAAAGCGCAACACCTACGCTGCGGATGTGGATTCGGCTCCCGCACGGTGCGTCTTCCAGGGATCGCACCAGCTCCTTCCTCCCCGATCTAGGGAGCCTTCACGAAGCTTTCATTTTCGCTCCGTGGCGTTGGGTTTTATATTTAGATTTCACACTATAAACGCTCTTCAGTTGGAACACCATAGGCTAAGCGATACCCCCCCCCCAACACACGCAGGCGCGCACAACTATTCAAGTTGATTTTCTTTTTGTCATGGTACAACACTCGCTATTTTTAGTACTAGTAAAGATGTCGGATTCAGTGACTGTGTCGAAGCCCCGCTCGGGGTTTTAACCATCTTCCTTGAAGGAGGCAGTCTGGTGTGCAGGTGCACACAGGGGATGCGACCCTATTACCCACTCTGAAATCCGATACAGTCAGCTGGAGCATTTCCGTTTTTTTTTTTTGTTCTGTGGAGAACTTTAAACCTCATTACCTGTTATTGTAGAATAGGGAGGTTATTTTTACACGCAGCACACCACATCTCCTCCAGCGCCAAGCTTCTGTGGGGGGTTTTAACGTTAACCATGTCAGTATCATTATTACCTGATGAGACAGATTTGTTATGGTTAACCACCCCCCCCCCCCCTCCACTAGTGATGGACATGCCCATAAATGGCAGGACAGACCCATAGAAACAATGTTCAGGGTTTTTGCATACTGGAGGCCTTGGGGATCTTGGCGATTTCTCCATGGGGGGGGGGGGGGGGGGGTTGTCCATCTGAGCAGCCAAGCAAGTTTGATTAATCGTGTCATTAGTGTCTTAGGGGGAAAAGGGGCAAATAGTCATATTTGGGGCTATTTCAGAGGGCCTGAAAAACCGTGAAATTCCAAAAATGTCACTGTGACTTGGGGGAAGCCGCACAGTTCTGTGTGATGTTATTCAAGTAATGTGATCCGCAATTTACATCGATGGTCTTTTTCTTAATGTGATGACACATCCCTTAAGGAGCTGTACTCTTTCCTTCCCCTCCAATGGTGGTGTGGATAAAACAAGGCTTCGGGAACGCCGGGTGTTTGTAATCGATCTCTCTGCATGATCAGTCCCGCTCCTGTGACCTACCCGTCTTAATGCACGGCAGCTTTGCCCACGAGGGTCCAACAGCATTGTCCCACCAATGGACCGCGAGAAACGTGGGAATCGAATTCCCATCTGGAGGCATCGTAGACGCCCGATCCAGCGAGGACCCACAGTTTTATTCCTCACGAATATCACCCAGGGACCTCCACAGACAAAGCAACACCTACGCGTGGATCATGGCTCTAAGAAAAACTCCTCTGTACCTACCTCTGAAATAGCCTTCGATCACCTCACGACTAAAGCCTTTGAATCGCACGGCGTTCAATCTGTACATGAGACTGCCCCATTTATTATGTTTGGGGGTTATTTTTGCCGTGATAGTGGCTAATGTGGCTAAAGGTTATGTCCCCTGCAGCTGTGGTTGATTTCCGATGTGTTGGCGTGTTTTCCTTGCGTGGGATGCTCTGCTGAGACTTATTTGACTGGCTGATGGAATGAAAACGAGAGACTCGGCTTTCGTGCCGGGTCAGCCGATCATACACCCAGCCCCCGTTTCTCTCTTAGTAGTAGGCCGGCCCAGGCACCTCCTAGAGTTGAACTTGAACTCTACATGGTTACGGAATCTGCTGTCTCTCCAGTTGTGTGATGTAATGACCATGAGCTCTCAGTTTGGAGTCCCACTGCAGTGACAATACCCTATGATGCAGAGAGGCTATGGCCTGCTAAGAGCCTGGGGACGGTGTAGAAACTGTCCGCTCTTGGGTCTCTGGTCAATGTTAATGACATAGGAAACATTTTCACTGTTTCTTCTGTCTGCCTGGGGTTATATGTCCCCTGTATTCATGCTGCGATGCTATCTAAAGGTCTTTCTGGTGTGACGTAACTCTTGTTCTGTCTGCATGTGTGGGCTTTTCTGTCTATAACGGTGAATTAGAGTCCAACTGTTCATCATGGTACTCTGATCTGATATCCGATCCGTTTAGTTTTCAGACAGCGGGCAGCGTGCTTGTTTACTCACGCCACGTGAGCTGTCCTGACAGTGACGGAGCTGGCTCTGAGAGTGTTGAGAAGCCGGTTTCGTTTAACAGCAGTGCAGCGTACTTGCTTCTCGGTTCAGCCCCGCAAGTCAAGCCTGCAGTAGTTCCTCTGTTATCTCCTGTAGCTGCTCACTTCAAACACGCAGCCTGCACCTCAACTCGCTTGGCAGTGAAGCCGAGGCACGACCAGAAATCGCGGTGGAAAAAAATGTGCTATAGTTATTTCATTCTTGTTATGATCTGATTTGAAGGCTGCTCAACACACAACTAGGAATCGTCCCCTATGAGGATCCACCCAAGAATGCCTGAGTGCTAGTGCAGCATGTGGATCCAGCCAGGAACGTTTAAACCCCCCAGGTCAGCATTTAAATGTGGATCTGCACAAGAACATCTGAGCACCTGATTAGCATCCATATAAAGAACTGCCCAAGAACATCTGACCAAGGCATCAGCTTCTATATGAGGATCCACTCAGGAACATCTCAGCACCAGCTCGGCATCCATACATGCTCCTATGCCTGGTTTCGAACAGCATTTTCACATTTTAGAAAACAGAAGAGGGTGAGAACTTCCCCCCTCCTGCTCCATCACACAGTCTTTTCAGTTCTCCAAGTTGTGTGTTTTTTCTTTCTTTAACACATTGGGATGCTAACCCACGTAGCTCAAAGCGGAAGATCATTTCTAGCTCTGGTTCAGTCGATCTAGTACCGTTGCTTTTTCCCGTCCCTCAGCAGACTTCATGGTTTCCAGTATTTTTTATTGCTTTAGCTGGGTCTCTGTCTTTATATTTCACAATTTTGTATTATATTCAATTGAGTATAGATCTGTTTGGCTGTTATCCAAGCACCTCAGAATGTGTCAGAATTTACAATAGGAAATCCAGTTCTCAGAAAGATGGTCTGCTCCTTGGATAAGTATTTGTGGATGTCTGATCTGGATGCTACACTCAGACCATCTTGTAAAGCCCACGGGCCCCGGTTGCCCAACATCAACCATAATATTGCTCAAAAATTTCTACTGGGGACTTAAACTGACTAATGATTCAGTCCATCATCATGGGCAGACCCTGCAATAGAGGCAGCAGATGGGGCTGTTGGGTCAACACAACCATGGCATGGCCAGCCGCGCAATGGTATGAGCAAAGACCCAGGTGGAGGACCAGCTATCACCTTGCATCAGCACTGCTGCAACCTGTTGATAAAGCAGATGTCCTGCTGAAGGTTTTTGGAAGGAAATTCTGGTGCCATAATGAACCCGAGACACAGTACTGTTCAGAGAAGCAGGTGACCTCATTGCATGGAAGATGGAAACTGTATAGGGTTTGACATCATGCAAAAATATCCATAAATGTGCAAAGAAGAATCAGTTCACTTGGAAGAACCCTCCTCTTTCCCCAGTCTCTCCTAGCTTTAATCCATCACTCTTCCTCGGTATACAATGCTCACCCTGTTTAAAACCCAAACTGATCTGTTAGTCCAATCATGGTCAGCCATCTGTCATTCCTTGGGCTTCCCGGGCATGAAGCATACCGCACTATATCACAGTGAATTCATCACAGGCCTGTTTTTCAGGATTGTACCGTTTCATCTGTCTGCCAGGTACGTGATGTCCTGTGTGACTGTTATAGCCCTCCTACTCCAATACCTCTTGTTGAGCCAATGTACTACGTTCTTTCTTGTCCTTGTAGACGTGATCAGGAACAGGCATGTTCTGTGTCTTCAGCTAGGATGGGAACCCGAGTCTCTGCTTCCCTTCCTTGCAGGGGGGAATAAGTGATTTGTCAATAATAAGAGCAGTAATGATATTTTGTTGCCCGAAAGCAGCTCTGCCATGAAATCATCTGATGTTTACCATCTGGTAACAGTGAGCATGTCGGCTAGCAGAGGACGCTATCTGCTTCCGAAGGCCTGTAGGAAGCACGGGCTTGTGCTCTGTAAACATGCAGCCTTTATGGTGGACATCGGGATGCTGGTGCTAAGTTGGGTGGGCCTTCAGCAGATGTTGATTGCAGGACTTACATGTGTGATGGCTGGGTGTGTAAAAGAGACTCTGAACCAGAGTGTGGAGATTCCTGTTCCCTAAAGCCTGGGGTCTGCAGGTTTTGGGGGCAACATTTTAATTAGGGACTAATTTGCACTCGGCTTACAGCAAATGGGGGCTTTGGTCGAACAATTAGTACGGAATTAAAGGCTGTGCAGCCAGAGGCCTGAGATCGGCCCGGTTCTGTTCTGGGTCTGCTTCACACTGCTAGCGTCACCAACAGTCTGCCGGGAGGTTGCAAGCATGTGCCAGGCAGTGGAGGGAAGCGTGTAGGAATTAACGAGTCACGTCGAGCGATTAGACAGAGAGACGGGAGCTGAGACTTCATGGCATAGAAGAACGAGGCAGAGAGAGAGAGAGAGAGAGAGTTCAGCTCGAATCTCAATAACCCTATCACTGCCAATAAGAGGAAGCGACCAGCTTTGTGGGTGTCATCAATCAGGCAAGCAGTTCATCACCCAGGGGCATCCTTAGAGATTTTGGGTCCCATGAAAGCACATTGTGCTGGGCCCGCAACCCAGACCAGTCATATTATGATCCAAATTTTTTAGAACCCTGTTGCTCAGGGGCCCTTAGTATCATCCCAACTGTCCTACCCTTTACCGTGCCTCTGTCATCACCCTGTCAGTTACTGCACAAAACTCCCCGACACCTCAACATGTTTTAGAACAAAAGGAATCGCTGTAGCGTGAAAGGGCAGGTCATGTGACACGTATACATTCAGCTGTGGAGGGACTTGCGGTCTCAATGGGCAGAGTGTACATTTTGCTTCTGGAAAAAATGCCCTCTCCCTGCACAAATTAAGGATTTATTGGTATTTTTGGTGTTGCTGCTTGGAATTGAACTATTTTTATAGCTATTCTCTTTGCAACTTCTAATGGCAGTAGTGAGACTGCTGTTTCATGCCAGAGAAGTAGATGGAAATCAACAGTGAGACTTAAGTAAAGCTGGGTGAGTGTGTGAGTGAATAAGTGAGTGAGTGAGGGGGCAGACAGAAGCAGTATTAATTTGAGCTGATCGGCTGAACGGGCAGGTGGTTGGGGTGGGTTGACAGTAGGTTGATGGGCGTGGCCAGTTCTGTTCAGTTGAGCTTGGCTGTACCAAGAGCGGTGGAATTTGGTATATGGGATGCATTTGCCACATTTGGCTGCAGTGTCTCACTCTCACCACTAGGGGACGCCCCCAGGATCTTTCTGCAGGCATCTGACAGACCCCATACACGGTGACACAAAAATAATGTCTTCCTCAAAGCTGGTAAAAAATATTAATTCTAAAATAAAAGCCTTATGGGATGTTATATATCCAGGGGATTAGCGAAATCTAATTTTAAGGGTTAGATCTGTTAAAAACAGGGTCCCATCTGAACCAGGCAGGACTGCAGTCCTACCAGCATGCATCTCTGCCAAGGCGAAGAGCGGCAGGACAGCACGCAGCTAGCGGAGCCGGGCAGCCATCCTGCTGACCTCGTTAACACCCGTAACGAGACTGTAGACGCTGAGCGATGGCATCGTAATATCGGGGCTGTCTAGACAGGGGGTGCTGTTTTGGCACCGTGACCCAGCAGAGACACTCAGAACGCTGACAGCTGAGGGATCTCTTTCTATTGACCCTGATTGGTGGTTTGTGGTGGAGCAGAGACTTATGGGATGCGTATGGGAATCATGTAGATTCTCCCAGACCCTGGCTGAGGGACTCGCTCAGCTAGAAACTCGGGGCCTTTTCACTGATGGTTTCTTTTGGGTGACGTGTTTGATAATTAGAGAGTCTTGCAGCTTGAAACATTCAGGATTTGGGATTCAAATCCTACCCTGAGTGTGCAGTTTCTCCTTGAGTTTGTATGGGATTCCTCCCACATTCTAGAAGGTTGCTGTTTAGCTGAGTTACTATCTCTAAACTGCCAGTAGTGTGTGTCTGTGTGTGTGCCCTGCGATGGACTGGCATCCTGTCCACACTGTCCCCTGCCTTGGTCCCTCTGCTTCCTTGGGGAGGTCATATGATGGAAGGTAATGCCCCCCAGGTCTCGGGACACTCACTCAGTAAACTCTGCTACCTTTTTTTGGGTTCAGGATGACCGCAGTGTCTGTAGAACAGGGCAGCATTGTCCGGGGATGAGAACAGAATGTTCCAGTAACCGATAACGTTCTCTGGAATCGCGTGGTAATTTACTCTGTTAGGTTTGCCCTGTAGCCTGGCATTGGTGACTTGTTAGTGTGTCATGCCTGTCGGAGACCATCAAGCAGTGTTTTTACCGCAAGTGCACGTGCTCTCTCTCTCTCTCTCTCTCTCTCTCTCTCTCTCTCTCAGATTCATCTACTCTCATGCATATGTTTCTGTCTCTTTCTCCCTGTCTCTCACACACTCTGCAAGCATAAACACCCGCTCCTGTACCATATGTACCTCTCTCACACTCGCAGACACTCTTTCGCTCTGCTTCTATCCCACACAGTTCTCTCTCTTTCCCTCACTCTCTGTTCCTCCCTCTCTCTCTCTTTCTCTCCCTGTCTTCTTCCCCCTTCTCTCTTCGTCTCTCCCTATCTCTCCCAGTTTCTCCTTCTCTCTTCCTTCCTTTCTCTCTCTTCCTCCCTCCCTTCTTTCTCCCCTGTCATTCTCTCTTCCTTCCTTTCTCTCTTCCTCCCTCCCTTCTTTCTCCCCCTGTCATTCTCTCTTCCTTCCTTTCTCTCTTCCTCCCTCCCTTCTTTCTCCCCCTGTCATTCTCTCTTCCTTCCTTTCTCTCTCTTCCTCCCTCCCTTCTTTCTCCCCTGTCATTCTCTCTTCCTTCCTTTCTCTCTCTTCCTCCCTCCCTTCTTTCTCCCCTGTCATTCTCTCTTCCTTCCTTTCTCTCTCTTCCTCCCTCCCTTCTTTCTCCCCTGTCATTCTCTCTTCCTTCCTTTCTCTCTTCCTCCCTTCCTTCTTTCTCCCCCTGTCATTCTCTCTTCCTTCCTTTCTCTCTCTCTCTTCCTCTCTCTCCCCTTCTCCCCCCCCCCCCATCTGCCCAGGCTCTGGGGGGTGCCCTCATCTGCAGTACAGTTGCATGGTTTAGCCCCAGTGGAATGTCTCCACGCTCTCCTGCTTTTTCCTTTCCTCTTGTCCTATTTGTGCAGGGATAGTGCAGCCTTTTTAAAATAAATTCAGCAGGAGGGGGCAGTCGGTACCCCCTCACCCCCGTGTGGCAGTGACAGATAGACATTTCTGTGTTGTTCCCTGTGCTCAGTGACTTGGGGTTCTTTGACACGGTGACCGGGTCCAGGCAGGGGGCCGGAAGGTGGAGAGACATTGGTAACACTACAGCTTCTGCACGTTCAGATGGGATGGACGTTATGAGTGTGGCGACCTTTGACCTGAGGGCAGGATGGGCAGCCGTGCCCGTGACGCGTGTCCCTTATTAACACCACAGGGGGCATTTAATCATCAGTGTGTCGGCGTTTATATGCCCGTAGCCAGCAGTAATTATTGCTATCGCTTAATTCTCTCTCCATTTGGAGCAGATGGTCTGGAGACAGGGTGGAGTTTGTGTGGAATAGTGTGGGGGGGGGGGGGCTGGCTTAGTTGCCAAGTCGATCAGACGGTTGGGGAGGAGGGTCGTGAGAGATTTTGATGTGTCGGGTTGGTGCATTTTCGTACCTGCCTGGAATCTGCTTCTTTTACAGGCAAGATGGTAACTGTGCATGATTTGGCCCTGAAATTAAGCACACCCCCCCCACATTGGTCCAGCCCCCTATTCTTCTCTCCTCTCACTATCTCTAGCTTCTTTAATATAATTTTTTTCTGGAATGCCCAACAGCCCCCGCCTCGTCTCCTCCTCTCAGCCTGTAAACCGCAGCCTGCGGTTTCCTCATGGCTAAGGAATGCGTGGCCTTCTTCGCCGATCACTAGCCACCCCCCCCACGGGGTCCCTCGTCGGATGTGTCCCGTTTTAAGAAAAGGAATGCCTCAGAATGAAGCAAAGCAATTCCTCATTCGGGAAGTGCACAGGACTTCCGTATCTGTGCCAAGACGGGTCCTTTTAAGATGGTGCTTCTCAACCCGGTCCTCGGCGACCTCCGGACCGTCCGCGTTTTTGCTCCCTCCCAGCTCCAAACCAGTCAGGAACACCGAATACCAGGTACAAGCGCACAGGGAGCTGGAAGGGAGCAAAAATGCGCACTGGCTGGGCGTTCCTGAAGACTGAGTTGAGAAACACTGCTTAAAGAGACGGCTGGATCGGTGCCCGGAAGCTCAGCGGGGACTGTGGTGGCTTCTATCAGTTGACCCGCGTCTCACAGGCTCCCAAAGAGGAAGCAGCATCATATCGGTCACTGAACTGGACCTTTATTACTAAGTCCTTTGGGTGAATAAGCAATGCGGGTGTGCTGTGGATAGCTCTGTCATCATAACAGGATAATTACCACCCCCCGGCCGCATGCACATTACTTTAACCACCCCTCCCCTCCATCGAATAAACATCTCGGTGCCTATATTATCATGCTAGTTTACTTTAAATGGTTCCAGTTACCTGTATTCTAATTATTATAGCCATTCTGTAGTCTATTAAGGCTTTCCGTATTGGTAAAACTTACAGGCAGTATTGACGAAATGTTTTGTGTTCGTGGTCTGTTTATTTTATGAAGATAGCCTGAGATGCGTTTCTAGGTCGAAAAAGCTATGGCGGATTTTCAATATAAAATCGATATGCAAGTGAGAGAGCGGCCAGTCAGATTGCAGCTTCATCATATCGCGTTATGGACGGCAATCTTAGGAAATGAGAGGGCAAACAAGCCTGTTTAAGGCGTTACTCTGTGTCTCTCAACTGCTGGGTTGTTTTCCCAGAATTCCTGGCATGTTGGTGCGTTAAAGAGTGATCCGCTGCGGAAATCTGCCAGCGGTGCATGGGCACAGCTGCTTCAGGGGAGTTTGGCTTGCGATGGGTATCACAGGGGTGTGGAAGATTGCATTTAAAATTACATTTAAATGCAGTGCATTTTAATACAAGTCTGCTTGTCAGGACACGTACCTCGAAATCCTGGCAGTGGGTGTACATTTATTTATTTCTGTCCAAAGAGACATATTTCTGAGAGAGACCGTGTATCACATGTATGCGCTGTCAGTGAGCCAAGCCCCCCGGACATGATGAGCTAGGCAGGATTAAACTCCTCGTCGGTGCAATGTGGCTATGATTCTGCCTGACAGAACCTGGGTGATTTCCTAGTAATTTATTGAGTGTGTGGTGTAAGTTCCATGATCTCGCGGGTGATGAGTGTCTTGCGAACTACGCAGCCGTGATGGATGCCATAGCGGGTGTGAAAACGCACTCATTCAATGCTACGATTGGCTTTCGATTTATTTATTTCGCAGATGCTTTTAGCCAACATGATATACAGTTGGCAGCATGATCAGCCAGTCCCTGGAGCAATAATGGGTTATGGGCCTTGCCTAAGGGCCCCATGGTGGGTTATGGGCCTTGCCCAAGGGCCCTGTGGTGAAATCACTCTGCCAATCATGGGATTTGAACCAGTGCCCTTGATCACAAACACACCATCCCAACCTTCCCGCTGTTTGAGGGGCTTGTTCACTATTACAGTAGTGACAGCCAAACGAAGCTTCATGAACTATTTTTTGTATTTTTTTTTTCACCCCACTAGATGGCCTTGGTTTGCTGTGGGGTATGCTTAAGCCCCTTATTGGAACAGGGAACGCCATCTAGTGGTGGTAGAAAATACAGCAAATGGTTCATGAAGCTTTCATTTGACCATCCCTATACTGTGGTCTTGTAGGGTATACTATGATATTTATTGAGGGTACCCCTCCACCCCCCAGCCTGCCCGCTTGCTTGGATTTGTAATAAAGATTACAGAATTTTCTGTTGGTTTTGAAGATAGCATTAAAATACCATATACCATGGTATAATTCATCCATCCATTTTCTGAAATCACTTCTCATATTCAGGGTCATGGGGGGTCCGGAGCCTTTCCCAGAGGTTACGGGCACAAGGCGCGAAACAACCCAGGATGGGGGGCCAACTCACTGCAGGGTGCACTCGCACACCACTCACCTACACATGCACAGCTATGTAAGGTTGGGCAGGTTGTTACATTTCCCTCAGTATGTTTTTGGACTGTGGGGAGAAACCAGAGGAAACCCCACGATAACACGGAGAACATGCGAACTCCACACACGGAACCCTGCTGGAGTCTTGTACGCAGGTCGCAGAGGCATGAGGCAACAGTGCTAACCACTGCACCACCGTGCTGCCCTTCTGCCATGGTTTCATACGGATTGAAATATTGGATACCACCCACGCTTCCATGGTTGTTCCACTTGCTTGTTCCCTGCGTCGTCTGGCCTGGGCTCCAGGCGATCCTGTCCAGGAGAACTGGTTGGATGAATTGATACCATTCTAGCAAATTGAGTACATGGTTTTGTTATTTAGCGGTACAAAATCGCTCCCTGCCACTGGATTCTGTGCTGAATACTGACGTCGGCAGAAGTAACAGCCTTTTGGAGAAACATTTGGAGAAACGAAAGTTCACCGCTGGCCACTTGTCCTTACTGTAAGGTCTCGCTCTGTTTCACACTCTGTCATATATTACATGTAATAAATAGTGTTTGAATGATCCATGAAGACCAGGATAACAGAATTAGAATGAGAGGACATTTAAGTGGAAGTTTTAGGTCTTTTTATTGACCTTGGCGTCTGAAATAATAAACGGCAGATAAGGATCTTTATTGGAGGGTATTAGGCTAGACCTAATTGGCCCCATCCCATACTGAGAAGCCAATCTTTTTATTTATTTTTTGTATTTCAGGAACACTTGATTTTTGGCAGGGAAGAGGCACGACTCTGAACTTTAAGGAATTTAAGCAGGTCACAAGCTTTATCCGAGCATCGCACTAACCGGAGATTGGGGTGTGCGGCAGATAGCGCGTGAGGCTAATGGCCTTGTAGATGCGGCCTTTCAGCCGCTCGGTCTCGCTGTCAGCCAGGCTCCGGTCTGTGTGCCGACGCAGGCTAGTGCCATGATTCTGAATCCCTCCGACCTTCCCCTAGGGGTGGGCATTGGGTCACTGCCCACAGATGTCCTTTGCCCTTCCCAAGGATTAGAGTCTGGGTAGGACGGGTTGGTCTTCCACCGTGGGAATGTCATGGCAGGAAAACGCCCAGCAGCCCCCCTGCTGTCTGTCTCCCGCTATATCAGGAAAACTGATATTTGGGCACAGATGGGATTTTCATGTTTTTAGGAAAAGCAAGAAAATTCACCATTCTTAATAATTTATTCAGTCATCTACATTATTCACATTCTGCCTCGTGTACAGTAAGAGTATTGGTGTAATTTTAAATGAATGTCACACACATTTTAGAGAACAACAATACTGATTGCTTTTTTTAATGTATTTTAATCATATGACCTCCCACCCAGACCTTGTCCTGGGAGAGGGTAAAAACAGAGAGGTGTGCAAAATAAGGCAGGATGGAGTGCAGAGAGGGAGGGAGAGAGAGTGAGCGAGCGATAGTGTAGGTGTGCGAGCGCTGGCCGTGAGACATGGGGTGGGCCTGCATGGGGAGAGGCCGCCTTGGTCCCTTAGCTAATGAGGCTGATACAGCAAGGCAGAGTTCAAACGGCGGGGAATTGGGGTGCTTCAAAGCTCACCTGCCATGTGTGCGCTCACGCCCCCCCTCGGGTGTGTCTGAGATACAAGACAAATCACAAGGACTTGGCGCACTTTGGTGTATCGCTGTAATCATCTGGTCCAACACTGGGTGGCGCTGTGGCGCAGTACATAGAAATGCATACTGATTAGCCCCAAATTAATCTGAATGTGGCCTGGATGATTTGTTTAGCTATTAGATATTTAAACAAACATTCTCTCGTTTGAGAACAGGGTCTAAGCCGGATGTCTTAAGATCCTAGCGACGGTCCTATCTGTAGGGAATGCTGAAGTTCTATGGCTTGATGAATCAGAAGGAGAGGCGCTTGGTGAGCCAGGGCAGGGAGCAGGCAGACTTGCTTCTTAGTGGGGACTGGCATTTCTCCCCGGTAACAGTACATTAGGCCCCCCCCCTCCCCCCCCCCCCCCCCCCCCCCCCACCCCCGTGGCTTGGAATGAAGGGCCGTCTCGTCAGGACGACACGGGGGCTGTTTTTACAGCTGGGCTTAATGCTGTATAGGGGAGCTTCCCCGGGCCACCGGAACCAGCCACTCTGGGACAAATACCCATAAATAACCATGATTTGGTTTTTAATATCCTCAGGTGTCCTGTTGAGGTACTTCTGGCTGTCATGTGACACACTTCTGCTTGTCACATGACACGGGTAGTTCGGATTCGGCGTTGGCCACAGGGTGAGGTGTACCGGGGGTGTAGCTCAATATGCGTACTTGAAAGTACTTGCGTTCTCATGTACCTGTCTTGCATCATCTTCCAATACTAAGAACACAAGTTCTTGAGGACAGTAAAAATCCCAGGATGTTGGTCTTGCTTCCCCCCCAAATATCAAGTCGATCAGCTGCTCTGACCCTGAAATCTGAGGGATGTCTGCAACAAAGATAGGGCCCCTGGTGTCAATGTTCAGCCTCCTTATACGGAAGATTTATCACATCCTGTCTCCAGCGGTGAGTTATGCTCCATTAACAATATTAAACTCCCAGCTAGGATATGCTGGAGATGACAAGGGTAGGTCCTGTTTTATTAATTGCGTGCCTTAATTAATAATTTACAGTATTGACATTACCTGCAAAGGCCCTTGGCACTGTCATTTAAGCCATTCGACGAACATTACATTGATTTGCCGTCGATGGGAAGAGGTTTACTGCTGCCCGCGTGTGAAGTTGGGCCAGTGGGCTTTGATGGGTTCGGAGTGGGGTCCGCTAACCCGCCAGAGAGGCATTAATTTCCATAGATTTGTGGGCACCTGAGCGTGGACAGTGCAAATGCCCTCCTGTGTGTTGTTTGTAAGCGGCCCTGAGGTCTGTCTTTGGCTTAAAGCAGCTAAGCTCCACAGAGAGGGTCTGTCAGAGCCATGCCAGGCAAAAGGAAGGCTGCTTCCTGTGTGCTTCCTGCTCTGGGACTCATCCCCCTTCTAGTTAATAAAGCAAAGTGCCCGAAGCGGCGTAGAAAAAGTTCCCCAGTATATGCATTGGTCCAGAGCATAACCGAAAGAGAGGCTCGGATAGTGTGAGCCCTCTAGTGGAATGCGGCGGAACTGCAGCGTGGGGGCATATTTGCTGTATTTGCTGAAGGAGGCTTGACAAGCAATAGCAACCTTCCACTAAGCACTTGGTCGAGGGCCTACAGCTTATTCCAGGCCGCATAAGCCACAACCTGGTATCCACCTTGGACGACAAATAACAAATGGTACAAATATTCACATACTCACATAGAAAATGCAGAGTTTCTGTATAGTAAATTTATGTCAAGTCATTTTATTGTCATTGCACATGTGAAACAAAATTGCAATTCTGTGGAGCATCAAACAGCTTGGACAAGAACCGCTGAGCAATAAATACTGGGGCCAGAAGGGATACATTAAAGAAAAAAGCAATAACAGCAATATACAGTTATGGCAACAGCAATGATCAGTGCAAGTAAACAGTGGGGCAGGAGAGTTCATGTAGACCAAGGCTGCCCAACTCTGCTCCTGGAGACCTACCACCCTCATTTAACACACCTGATACAGATAATCAGGCCCTGCAGTTATATCTCAGTATGAGAACCAGCTTAACTTCAACATAGCCGACTCTAATACTGAGGTGATACTGAATTACCTGATTATCTGTGTCAGGTGTGTTAAATGAGGGCTGTACCTAAGCTCTGTAGGCTGGTAGCTCTCCGGGAGCAGGATTGGGCAGCCCTGATATAGACAGTAGACTGTGCAAATAACAGAAATTATCAGCTTTTATGAGCTAGGTGGAGCTACATGTTAAAATTAAAAGCAAGATTGAAAAGAATGAGGTTGAATGTTCTTAGGCTTGTAGTGCAACATCTGGTTGGTGAGGCCCCCATACCTGAATGGCAGCAGTAACATCTTTGGTGACTCAGTGGGGGTCCCTGGTTCAATCTCCGGGGGCCCCTGCATGCTGGCTGACCCTCTGCTGTGACCCCCACTTGTACACATGATGGGGTGGGCAAAAAGACCATTTACACGCAGCGATTAATAAAATATCCCTGTTCTTTTCCATGTGAATCAGAGGGCCAACCCTCCTCTCCTCCTTCATACCTACAAACGCTGCCCATAGTCCCATGGGCCCTCGTCGCTTCAGTCTGTGTCACCATGTGTTGGCAAGCTATCAAAGAATTCACTCCCCAATAGCAATCAAAATATTTGTCATTCTTTCTTGCGGTCTGTATGTTTTCCCAGCCTTCTCTCCGTCTCTCTCTATCTCCCTCCGATACACAGGCGTCTGTAGCCACAATGCTTCTGTCACAATGCCAGCCTTGGCAAGGCTGAATACTGTCAATGTCCAGTACAAGCAAATACCCACAATTCTCGCTGTTTCTTGATCACAGCAGAGCTGGTCCCATAGCTGACCCTATAGCTCTCATTAAACTGAGTTCTGATTGACTCCTGTAGTTTAACAAGTAGAGCTTGACATTAACAAGGTAGTTTTTGATCCCAGTGAGTGCACACAGATTGTAACCCTTTGGATGAAAGTGTCAGATAATGATTAAATGAGCTGCCTTTCACACCAAAATACAGGACAGCCCCTTTGTAAAAAAAAAAGACTGTTTAGCAAAGGGTTTAATTATACATTAGAGCCTGTGTAGCGAACATCACTAGACGTGTAGATGAGAACATGTTAAAGCACACGCCCACACACATAGGTCACACAGTGCGCCGCATATTAAATCTGACACTCATTAAAGTCCATTTGCCAAATGCCTTTTTCTTCAACGCCATCCTGAACGCTTTCAGGGGAAGCTGAAAGAGCTGTAAGCTGTAATGGAATCATTTCATTCTCAAAGTGTTAAATATCTGCCACTAGGGGGTGCTCCACCCTGGACCTCAGAAGGCCAGAGCCCGTCTGGGTTTACATTTTAATTAATGCCCCGCAGACACCTGAGGTGCTAGGTAAGGTCACTTCAGTATGCAAATAGCAACCTTAATGAATGTTCAGAGGGGTTAACGAGCAGACAGAGCAAGAATAAGCTAACTGTGATGGCTCAGGCTTCCTGACCTCACAGACATACCGGTACAGGGTCTGCCCAAGGCATAAGTGAATTAAACAGCTTCTTAGGGCCCAGCGGCCACCTGCATCCCCCCCCTCCCAACACACACGTCTGATTAGCCTATCAGAATGGGAAGGGAGATAACAAAAAACAGCTAGGTAAAACTGGGCCGGTCCTATACCGGTGGGAGAGCAAGGACGTGGTCTTGGGACAGGAAAAGTCACAGTCTGTGTGGGAGGAGCACTGAGTGCCTCCCAAATTCACAGAGCCTTGCCCAGGTTTCCACAAGCCCGCCCAAGCCCTGCCCCCATTCCTGGTGTGGGTGGAGTTATCAGCAGTGAGGGGCGGGGCCTTTCATCCCAGCAGCTCCCGGCTGCGCTTCCCGTGACCCGCCATGTTTCTGCGGTTTCTCGGTTCACCTCCTCTCCAAATTGGTCAGGCTCGACTGACTCATTGGATTTCAAAAGCTTGAAACAGAAGTCTCACTGAAACCCGATTACTTATTTAAGTTCTGCGTTAAATCACATCGTTGCAATGGCAAAATATTACTACTTGTTTCTGATTGTCTCTTATAAATACCCTTTAAATAAATTATATACTTATTATTTTTCTGATGAAGAGTGAATGGTTAGACATTTGTGTCCCTTGAACAATTCACAGAAGGATTTATTTTCTCTGTTTGGTTAATTAGATTAAAATCTGCAGCCGGTCCCGCAGTAATGTATTCCTCCGTGTTGTGAGTCATGCGAAGCTTCCAGTAACTGTCTCAGGCAAACCTAATTTAAGAGCTCGGCTGGGGCAGAAGGCAGCACACAGCCGGGGGAAGCAGGCCTGGAAAGCGACGTTTAGCTGCTTGTGAGAGCATGATTACCGTCCTCACATTCGCGCAAGCTGGGAGGTGGAAAGGGGACAGGGCTGCGGTCAGGTGACTGGCTGTCCGTAGGGATCTCTCTCTCTCTCTGTCTCTGACCCTCGCTTGGTATAAGTCTGCATGCTCTATTTTGTTTCGCTCCCAGTAATCTGGACCAACAGAACCGTTGAATCTCGCGCTGAGAAACATGGTGCTCTATTTTTTTCTCCATCCCTGCCAAAACAGCAACTTTATTTTTGTCTTCCCCTAAAGTCCTGTGCTGACCTGCCCCCACTATGTTCCAGTCTGTCCCCAAAAAGGGGAGACTTAAAATAAAGCCCCGATGTGTGTCCATGCCACCTTATCTCTTCACATAATGCCATGTGCACACTCCCATTGCTGGCCTTCACATCCTGAAATATTTGTTATCCCAATCACTAGTGATGGGCAAATCATGAACCATTTTCTGTATTTTCTGATCCCACTAGATGGCGCTCTTGGTTTGCTTTGGGGCATGCTTTCAGCCCTTTTTTGAACAGAGAGCACCATCTAGTGGTGCCAAAAAATACAGCAAATGGTTCATCAAGCTTTATTTGGCCATCATTACAGTCTCGGCTGATTCTTAGCTACCCACCGTCAGACGGGTGGAGTCCGGTACATTCGCACTTATTCAGTATCCGAAGCTGTCTGATGTTTGAACAGACTTGAAAACATCCCCAGCCAATGGGTGACGTGGTTATCGGGATTGATCCGAGTGACCTGATGCTGTATCAGGTGACATAGTTGTGGCCTCAATGGCAGCTTGGTGTCAGCTTCCAGGGCGAGGTCATGTCACCTGTAGGCGGCCGACATATGTAGTTCTGTATGTCCTGGACGCGGTTGTTGGGTGGTAACAGCCCTGGATGTAGTACCAAAAGGTTGCTGATTTACATGCCATAGATAAAAGGAGGAAATTGACTCATAATGTCTACCTTGTGTCATGTGACTGATTCATAACTAATGACAAGAACATCATGTCCCATCACTGTACGTCACGACGGGAACCTTGTGCCAACTGACTAGACTGTACTTCATGACGACAGCCTCGTATCACATGACTAAACTGTACTTCATGGTGACAGCCTTGTGTCACATGACTAGACTGTAACTCATGATAACAGCATCATGTCACATGATTAGACCGTAGCTTATCATAACAGCTTCGTGTCACGTGATTAGACTGTGCTCCTTCCCACAGTGGCATTTATTTCTGTTCTCTATGCCCCCCCTGCTGAGCCTCCTGGTGAGTCCCCCCCGCCCCCCCTGTGGACCTGCTGAAATTGCTCGGTGCCGAGACGTTGGGGCTGGAGGCTCTGTCAGTGGCAGCCGGCCTTTTCTCCTGTCAGGAAAACCCTTCCCAGGTTATTACTCTCATCTTCTGATGGCTGCCTACTGGAGGCCTTGCAGCTTTGAGTTTTACTGTAGCCTTTTCACAGTTTGGAAATAAAATGCTGCGTGCCCCCCTGGAGGGGCCTGAGTCTGCAACCTCCCTCCTTCCCTCCCACCATTCATCCCTCCATACATCCATCATCATCCATCCATCATTCATCCATCCACTGTTCTCTCTCATCCCCTCCAATGATATATGTTACCTGACCCCCTCCCATTTAACACCCTGAATGACTTGTAATCCCTTTCAAAAAAACTCACAAACAGATGGCTCTTTTTTTTTTAAGTACTTTTTCGAAGCAAACAAAGGTGTAAATAAAAAAGGTGTCTCCTTTGTGAGCGTGTCCCTGGAGTGCGCGTCGTGGGTGTTACTATCTGTCTGGGGACATTTTAGGTCACAGTTACACACACACACACACACTCTCTCTCTCTCTCTCTTCTGCTGAGTACCGATCATTCTGGAGGGGGTTGCAGTGCGTGTGAGCTGCAGGCTCCATTCCACACAGGCGCGTTGAGCCCAGGGCGGTTGTGCCTCCATGACGGAAGCTGCCCTGGCTTTTCGGTTTGGCTGTTTTGCTCTCAGCAGGACTCTGGTGCTTATGGCCGCTCAGCTGATTGTGTGTTTCTGCCTGATATGTTGAGGTTGCTGCTCCATCGACCCGGGGGGGGATCGGAGTGACAGTCGAAGGCACGAATGTGTTTCTGTAAGTGAAGGAATGAGTCACACACTGTGTGTTTGTGTGTGTGCGTGCCCACGCAGATTCCCCACAGTCCTTTGTGATCACATCAGTCGGCTGCCATGAGCCCCCCCCCCCCCCCAAGGCCCTTCATCACCCCTGACCGCCCTCTTCACCTCTCCCGCTGCACTCCCTCTGTTTTATAGGAATGGCCTCCCATGTGACAGAATCGAGACAGCTGATTGGATGGTGGCAGGCTTTTGTTAGAACCCCAGACTTTGCCATTTCGCACTCTAATTCGCCGATGCGTGTCTTTCTGCACTGACGAGCGTCTCTCTGCTCCACTTCCTGTCCATGGGGGAGCTCGGCTTGGAGGTCATGTAGCGCCTCGTTATCCCAAGCAGGGACACCGTGTGCTTCATTACCTGTCTTTGCCTCACCACGGTGCGGCAGGCGGTCACCCTTGATTAGCTGCCGCTTTGCTTTCTGTTCTGAATCTCGTCATTCAATTTCCAGTTCACTCAGCACCTCGGATAAATACAGTGACTAAGTTAATGTCATCAGCGGTGTGTTTAAATGGCACAGTGGTGGGGTGTTGTTCTGCTAGAGGCCAAGGTGACCCTAGCAACGAATACATCATTTGCAAACAAAGACTGTTGGAAGTTGGACTCCATTTGCTTGAATCACCCTGCAGTAGCATTGACTACACTGTGTCAGGAAGGGTAACACCTCAGCGTGCCACGGCGGGGTGAAAGGTCAAAATTTGTTAAGGGGGGGGGGGGGCTGCCACGTGCGGTGGCATGATTAGTCAGATTTATGCCCTTCCTGTGCTACTTCAATAGTCAGCCAGGCTGACGGATTGCAGAGCCGATTTTCATAAGACTGAATCTGTCGGGATCTTTATATGTGTGTGAGGTTGTTCACCGGTGTGAAGATGCTTAGGTGTTAGGATGTTTATAGGTGTGTCTGAGTGTGTTGACAGAAGTGAGAGGATTTTATAGGTTCATAAGAGGGCTTTTGCAGGTTTATAGCGAGACCTACAAACAGGTAAAACACACTCAGTCTGCCACTGTATGTTTTTCAGGCTGTGATGAACCTCAGTCACTGAGTTGGTCTTGGTTTCAGATCCTGGAAAGATCTTATTCTACTATTCTGCACAAAGAGACGTGCGTAATGAGGCATGGGAGGAGGAGGCAGACGGGGGACAGCAGAGATGCACAGTGCGGCTGGGAGGTCGGAGCCCCAACGGGCACCAACCAGAACGACCGTTTTAATCAGTTCAGAAATTCCAAGTTTCCTTCTGCCCTGCCATTGGACAAAAAAAGCATATCTAAGATTTCTGTGATGGAATTAATCAGAATCAAATGGAATACTGCCCTACTGCACTTAAGAAATTATCTGCCTTTGCACCTTGCATTATTCATTACTTCTAAGCTCATTCCCTAAAAAATGGTAATAAAAAGGGCAATGTACAAGTTTAGGGAGGAATCTTCACCTATATCAGTGAAGGGGGACAGGCTTCACAAACCGTGGGTAAGTTCTTTCATCTCCCGGTAGTACGATGCTTCACCCTGTTTTTATCCTATAGGTCCAGGATGTGGCTCAGGGGAACAGGAGCTGCTGCCTCTTTCGCTGGCTTCCTCACACAGCTGCCTGCATAGTGACAGCATCGTGAGGCAGATCTACGGAGATGATCAGACATAAGGCTCCCTGTGCTGATCTTCTTACCATCTACCCCTTAGTTGTAGACTAGGTGGGCTTACTGTCAGTGCCGGGGGTGTGACACACGCCACGTGACATGCAGTGGGAAGGCTTTATAATTCTCTGAGGGTGGGGGCCAAATGTCATTTTCCTGGGCCAGCACTTCGGGGTCTGTAGCAGGGCTGCACAATAAGTCATAAAAAAAAAAAACGCGACCTGGATTCACACCTTCATGCCATCTCATTTCTAAATGACAACGCTTCTTCAGCATTGTATTATGTCAAGTGCTCCTACTCTTCCCCAGAGAGTCTCAAGCGTTCCATAATTCTGCATCCTCTTAAAAGGGTGCATTCTCTTTTCCACCGCACCACATACCTTACTTTTGGTGCTTCGAGAAAGTACCAAAAGTATGGTACTTAACGGTGTTGGTTTTCCACTGGCGTAAAAGCTGATACCAACGCTGAATGACATCACAACGCAAGACAGGTATTTTGTACTGAATTCGAAAAATGACTATAGTATATTATAGGGCTGGCCGTTATGCGGTATTAATACCAACATTGCATGTTGTGCAATTCTTACTTCGCCAGTCAGCTAGATTAAGATCGGGCTTTTTCTCACTGTCAATTCCGTAAACACTCATTATAGTGCAGGAATTTTAGGTTTCGATTTTTACTCTGACATAAGAAAAAAGCTGGTCAAGTTTTGCAATTTTAATTAGCATTCCTTTTCAAGATTATCTGATATGTTTAAAATCGGTTTAAAGTTCACCTGCGCTGCTTTTGCATGAGTGCTGCATGCGTTCTCCAAGACAATCGTAATCATTTTCATCCTTGCTGTTTACGTCAGTCATAGACGGGTTTGTGGCGGGTTGTGGGGAAACTTATGTTGAACTCTTTTTTTGTTTTATAAATTCTCCGATGTTTATTACAACAAAATCACATTGCAATTCTTTTATGCTATCCTGATCTCGGGTTCTTCTGACCACATCGGAGTTAAAGCTTTCGTCACTTCACCTATCCACGCATCTGTTATTATTTTTTATTTTATTTTTTCTTTTTACATTTTTTTTACCGTTTTATCATTGTTTTCTGAGTGCGCAACTGTTTTCAATACAACGTTGTATTCAGTTTCAGAGGCAGGCTATTTGCTATTTGCATTTGACAAGCATTTCAAGTTCCACACCGAAGTATCAAAAAAGTACTCCATTGGCACTTTTGGTACGGCTGTTTTGGTTACCCTAATTGAATGGCCAATTGAGCGTTTCCTTTCTGTTGTCAGAAGTTGATATGCTGGTTCTGCATGAATCGTATGTTTAGGACAATCGTGTTTTGTTTTCTTTTGCAGTTGAGTGCAATAAATATTTTAATTTGAGAAAAAAAATCATTACAGAGAATCGTGATCTCAATTCTAAGCAAGAAAAAATTATGGGCACGGTAATCTCAAACCATGGCCATCCTGTATGTTAGGGTGGCTAGTAAGGTGAAGGTGGTGGAGGAGCATTGGGAGGGCTATGGGAGTCATATGACATGGGAGTCACATAACATGGGAGACTGGCATGGTGATGGTAGGCGGAGGGCTATGGGTGTCACATGACATGGGCATAGTGTATGTTAAGGAGACTGACTTCTGGGAGCATGGAAGCATCACTTTGGCCCCCAGGTGGATTTTGCGTCACTTTCCCGCTGCCCCCTTGCTGCTGTCTAGACCCAGAGATGAACGGGGGCTGGGACTGTCTGTCATGAGTCTGGGGGATGGTGGGCTTGGCTTGTCCTGAGCCCATCTGCTGCTGCTGGAAAGGGCTTCCAGAAAGCTGATTCCCTGGGTCTGGTGTTCCAGTGTAATTTGCTCGCCGGCCAGGCAGGTAGGGGGGGGCTATGGTGTTGGGCCATCATCAGCCGTCCGTGCTGCTGTGACGCACACGGAGGGCGCAGGCACGCCTATACACACATTGTCCTCCCAGCCGCTGCAAAGCAAACACAGAAATGTGATTAACGTCTTGGTCTCCAAAAGCTGTGAAAATCCAGAACAAATCATCTTTTGATGCGATTGGGCTGGCGTCCATTACGAAGCAGTTACAGTCCTCCTATAGAAGGCAGTAGCGGGTTGCAAGAGAGCAGTCAGTCTCTGCAGTAAAAGCATTTCAACACATAACTAATTAAGATGGTGATCATGTGTACTGGGGCGGATAAACTATGGAATCCATCCCTAGCGAGGGCCAGCAAGCTTAATGCCAGGCACTGATGGGATTCCTGGTTTTCATTACCGTAACACTTAGGAGGATGATGGGCCTTTCAGTTGGTATGAGGTATGATTGAGATACTTCAGTGTGGGGGCGGGGCTGCATGGGATTATATAAAAGGAGTGGCTCAGAGTATCTGCAACATGATTGGAGGGATGGTGGGAGGGCGGGGCTGCATGGGAATATATAAAAGGAGTGGCTCAGAGTATCTGCAGCATGATTGGAGGGATGGTGGGAGGGCGGGGCTGCATGGGATTATATAAAAGGAGTGGCTCAGAGTATCTGCAACATGATTGGAGGGATGGTGGGAGGGCGGGGCTGCATGGGATTATATAAAAGGAGTGGCTCAGAGTATCTGCAACATGATTGGAGGGACGGTGGGAGGGCGGGGCTGCATGGGAGCATATAAAGTGGGTAGCTCAGAGTATCTGCAAAGTGATTAGATGGATGTGGAAGGGTGGGGCCATGGTCTCCATCTGTTTGATTAAGGTTTAATGTGTCGCTACTGGTAATGAGAGCTCTCAGGTCCTGTCATTTTAACTTTTATGTTTTATGAGTGTGGTATTGTTTACATGTACAATGTCACTCTCCATTTAATTTATTATCTTGCTGGCTGCACTGGAGCAGGCCTATATTGCTGTTGTAATTTATTCTGCTTAGATAATTGACAGAAGGAAATATGGGGATCTACTCCTTTGTATCACTATGAATGATAAAAAAAAAAACGAATGTCTTAATGAATTGTGACACATCCCATCCAGGCTGTACCCCAGCCTTAAGTCCTCTGTCTGTCTGGGATAGACTTCAGAGCCGCCCATCACCTTGACCAGGACAAGTACTTAGAAGATGGATGGACGAATAAATGGTGATGATGAAATATTTGGCCACTGCCTTGAACCACTGTATGGACTTTTGTAGCAAGAAGAAGAGATGTCATTGGACTTGGGGGTGGGGGGGTGATTATTATCGCGTGTCTATATGGAGCCTTAGTGACAAGGGCTGCTGGTGTCAGGTGATGTTGACGCTTTCCCTACATATTCGCACGTCATCTTCAAGGGACGTCTGTGGATTGTGGAACGATCTCTGTGACTGGGACATCCGCGCCTTTCCTTGCAATGTGATGGGATCCAGATGTGCTGCGTTGGAAGACTGGCGCACATTTTCATCCAGAGCTGAATCATTTCAGGCTTGACCAGACGGGAAGCTTCCCCATCCGCCAAGCGAACACTGGATGGTTTGATGAGCCAGAAAATGCTATAAACCAGCCACGTGTCATGGCCGCCCCAGTCAGCAGATCTCCACTTGTGGGAGAATCTGGCGCTGTCAAGAAAAATTCAGAGTAATGGGATGTCTTATGGGAGAGAGGTGCCCATTCCTCACAGAGACCCAGACCCTCAGCGTTGCGTTTTGTATTCCAGGCAGCTTCTATGTCCGACAAAGCCATTCTCACCTGGATGCTGGCTAATGCGCACACTGCCTCCTCAATAGGTCAGACCGGCTAACTTTACATTCGGGATCATCGATCCTGTGGTACCTCTGAAAACGTGCACGTTTGACAATGTTGTACATTGTGAATAATTATTGTGGTGCATTGAGCAGCTGGATAAAATTAAGCCTATGATCTCAAATTCACTAAATGGCTAAGCTAACCTTTGCCATGTGATATTCAATGGCATTGAGACAGTGTTCAGGAACCATCACTAAAAAAGATGCGAGGGGGGCCTACCCATGGTAAACCCACAGATCCTCAGTATTTAAGTTGCATGGCTGCCTCGCAGCATGAGGGTATCATACTTACTGACCTTGAGAGCTCTTCTCTTAGCTGCCTTGCCTCCAATCTGATTAGCCGCTCACCGAACGCAATATAATTAGCGCTAGATCTAATTGGCTGCTCACCTTACCCGATCTGATTGCCGTTTGATCTGATTAGCTGCTCACCCTGAGGAGTATAATTGAGGACCTCTTTGTCACGGCATACGATGGCTCCCTTGCCTTTAATCCACCAGGGCTGGAGCGCGTTGCTTTTTGATCTTGTGTGTCATGTGCAGGCGGCCATTAGCCTTTCTGCAGAGACCAACGTAACCATGGGTCTCCTTCATTCTTCTCCTGTTTTTGATTATATTCTTCTGTTTTCTGGTGCGATATTTAATTGAGTACTCTGCTTTCCCGGGGCATTGTTCTGCATTTCTTGCCTGCGTCAGATAAACTGGAGGAGGATTATCAGAAATGACAGCAGTTTGGCTCGACAAAGGCAATATCACCTGTCACATTGATATTCATTTCATCTGCATACAGATAAGTTGACTGGTGCAGCTGTCTGGCCCCTCCTACTTTCCCATCATCCCCAGGTGGGGTGAGAGTCATAAGAAGATTAATGACAAGCAAACTTGTGAGCTTCTGAATGTGAGCTAAGATACAGACCTTTGTCATACGCCTTTACACTAACTAGTAACTGGGCCACGAGCAAACTTCATCCTGACAATGGGTCCAATTAAACCTGTTCATAGCTACCATGATGTGGGCACACTGGTAAATTTGATGGGCTCAATGGGACCATGGATGCCAATTTGGGTGGAGCATGTAGTGAATGGTCAGAGGAGCTGAGGTTTCTGGGTGAATGTTTTTAAGGAGCCGTGTATCCTGTGGGCTGATATCTGAGGCCATTTGTTCACAAACACACACACACACACACACGGTCACACAAACTGGGTTTCTGGTTCAGCTACATCTGTTGACACAGTCACACACTCACAAAGCATGAGCTAATATCTAAAAATGCATGCAAACACAAGCACACGCATCTTCACGTCCGGATGTGCTGGAATTTGCATCAGTGTGACTGGGGAAAGATGGAAAGCAGTGCGTTTGGGTGCATTTTTGGCCAGGTGTTTCGGGATCCACCCGAGATCGTTCTGCTCCTTGCAGAAGCCACATACAAGGACACCATGAACCCATGAATGATCTTTCAAATAACACAGTAGCACTAGGAGTCCATCACACCCTCCTGATTTTTGGCTCTTGGGTTATGTCACCTTCACATAGGGCGTGGCCCCCGCAGCCGTCCATGCTGCAGGCGTTACTGTAATCTATTTTCCCTATTCTTTGTAGGGAGGGGTTTTGCCCGCCTTAATTACCTGGAGGCTTGAAGTTGGCTGTCGCTGAATCCTTAATTAACCTCCTGACAGCTGCCGAAAATCGACACCGAACCTCGAACATCATAGCCTCGGAGGGTCGACCGGGTTGTGCGCTTCATCCAGGGGGTGGCTGGCTGGCTATATCCAGAACGAGGGAACATCTCATCTGTAAGCGTGTGCACTCATGTCCTTTTGGCATATTGATGCGGCTCGTCTGAAGGTTGTGATTAAGTCGGGATCGCCAGGGGCGGAGCGAGAGCCCATCGTCATTCTGCAGTGATATTCTACTGTCCTCACACTGGCTTAACTTGAGATTTTATGTACTTTTAACCATCCTCACTGTACCAGGCAGGTCCAGTTGCTGGCTTGCAAGATCCCTGACAGCAAAGCACACGTCGACAGTTGCATAAATTGTATTTTGCGTATGCTCTGTGCAGAATTCCACTTGTAAAACACACCTGAACTCCCCCCCGTGAAAAGCCTTGTGTTGAGTTTAAAGCCTTTGCAAATATTTTCACCGTGACTGCCTGCTGCAGCTCGGGGCCTCTGGGGGGGATGTGCCGACAACACTGTTACCCCAGCAGAAAACAGCACCTCAGCGTGAAATTCTGGGGGTCACTTCTGATTGGATGGTGGGGCCGAGGCTGCTGACTCTGATTGGTCCTGGTGCAGCAGTGCTGTTCTGGGAGTTTAATGGGCAAGAGTGTGTATTCTCACCTGTTGCCTTTTCTCGAGTGGGATGCGTGTCAGTTCTCTGTATGCCTCCCCTGTCACGTCTGTCACCTCACCGTGCCTTGTTATGTCTGTGTGTGAGCTGTTCAGCACCTTGTGCCGTGCTCTCCCTGCATGATCTGCTGTGTGCCACTCATGATCGCATTGCTTCTGTCTGGTAACACATATGAGTTTGTTTGTTAGTGTGCAGTACTCTGTATGTAGGGAGTATGTCTGCGAGACCTACTTAGGGATGTAGATTTATATTCAGAGGCTCATTACCATGGGCAGCGGCCCCTGATGGTGGACCTGTCGCGTCACATATTGGATCAAAACGAGATACGACGTTTCATTTTTCAATATGGGGCAAATCCTATAACATAGTTAGCAGAGGCCCCTGGGCTTTAGTCTGGGTAACCCCGAGCATTAAAGAGCCCCTATATCTGTCAAAAAGGTCAGTAATAAAATGTAAGTTTCATGTTAAGCTGTGTCAGGCTCCATGAGACTGGTCAGACTCTGCTGGTTTCCTGAAAGCGAGGTTCCTTCCCGGGACGGCTACCTGGCAAAGACGTTGGAATACAGCAGGAAGAAGAACCAGCCACGATTGCGCTTTAATACCCCGCTATCTGCCTTTATTGTGGCCCCGGGCGTCCCTCAGACTCGCTGCGAGCGGTGCAGTCGATTTGCCTAGCGCAATAATAAAAGTCGCATGTCAGCGAGCGAGGAGCAGTGATGTCGCACATTAATATCAGCGTGAGAGCGGTCTGCGTGCCCCGCACGCCGGGCTGTTAATCATGCCGGCGCCGATGGTCTGCTGGTCCTGGAGAATTAGGGAGTGACCCAGGGAGATGATCGAATTACGTCTGAGGGGCGGGTCGCGGTGAGGGCCCGCGGAGCAGCCGGCGGAATCGAGCTCCGAGACGATGGAGGCTGAGGAGCATCTCAATGAGCTCAGTTTCTTCGGATTTCTTCATGTGCACTCCCCAGAAAAACCATGCTTTTGATCTCACTAGGATTAGGAGTGGATTCGTATTTCCCTTGGTGTGTGACTGACCCCAGAACCAAAGCCCCCTGCCGCTCTCATGTCCTTCAGCAGCAGGGGGCTGATCCGCCAGTGGCAGACTCTGGGAGGTGACGTTCCCCTCTCTCAGTTTAGAACTTATAACCATCCATCCACCCACCTTTAAAGCACTTCCTTGGGTTGTGGTCGCAGTGTGCATACTGGCTAGACCCCTTTTTCCAAGGTCACTGACCTGGGGGGATCTCCAGGCATTCCCAAGCCACCTGGGAGGTCCGATCCTTCCAGCGCATCCTGGGTCAGCCAGGGGACTTCGCCCAGTAGGACACGCCTGGAAAAACTCGTCCGCTGGCTCCCCTCCACCCCCCCGCCTGATGTCGTATAGTTGCTGGAGTTTTATGAAGGTCATGGAGCTGAGAAGATGACGTGAAGTATGTAGACAGGGGCTGCGGGCACCTTCCTTAAGGGGGAAAACGGGATTAAGCGTCAAGCGGGCACCTCGGGTGAACAAAGGATCTTCTGCACCTGGTTTGGTTGAGAAACGGACGAGGGAAGATGCTGTTATCTGTTTGTCTACCCTGAGAAGGGATGTTTATTGCAGGATAATTGCTTGTGAGCATATGAGAAGATGTCAAGCCTGACACACAGAAGGTGCCAGAACAATATCTTTAAGTATGTATGTGTTAGGATCTGACATTCTTGCTTTATATAAGGAGATTGCTTTGCTAAACACAGCTTATCCTACTGTAATTTGTCTAGGGATAGTGTGTGTGTGTATGTGTGTGTGTGTGAGGGCAGAATGAAAAGTGATTGCTTCAGAGCAAATAAAGGAGGCGGGACCAAGACACCTGATTGGTTGGTGTCATTTCCTGTATTTGCTTGGGCCCACCCACTCTACAATCTGATTGGCTGTCTTTCTGAATCAGTCATCTGCCCTCAGAATAAGTAAAGCTCCCATGAGTGACTGTGTGTGTGTGTGTGTGTGTGTGTGTGTGTGTGTTTTTCTTTACAGACTATATGTTGCCACATTGCCAGTTTGGACTATGACAGCTTTGGGGTCTTCCTGTCTGAATGACTTTGTAAATTAAATCCAATTTACATTTACACATTTAGCAGATGCTGTTTTCCGAAAGCGACATACAATTGGGGCACATTTCAAACATACGTGCTACTGGGGAGCTAACTAAGCATAAGTGCAGCTCGGCTGTGCTTACAATGAATTCCCAGGTATAGGATTAAGCAATTACAGGGCAGGAGCTACACAAATTCTAACAAATCAATGCAAACAATTGGTTCAATGCCAGTTTTGTCTCATTTCTACATCCCTGCCATAACTGTAGTGTTTTGATCCCATTTATAACAAGCTCTCTGCATGATCCATCATCTCTCTACATTTTACTCATTTATCTGACACCTTTTTTCAAAGTAACTTACAAGGCAGGGATGCGTTATAATTTATTTGTGCTCATGGGGATTTGAACACACAACCTTTGTATTGCTGACACAATGGTCTACTGCTTGAGCTACAAGAGTAGCTCTTCTCTTTCCTGTAACTGTGATATTCTGTGAGAAAAGGGTGCACGTTAGTTAGTGTCACACAGTCGACACACCGAACAGAACATGCTGCAAACACAGAGGCACCCTGTGACGTGAGGGTGTTTTTTTTTGTTCATTTAGTCTTTGAGGGTGAATTTGCATCTGAAAGCACTTCTACACCCCTCTTCCAGGTCATCACCGGAGCTGGCACCTTGCCAGTCAAGCGGGATGAATAACGTGATTGACAGCTAACTGGAGTGAGATGTAACGATGCGGCCACCCATTTGTGATTATTTGGTGATGCCCGCCTGCTGTTTTCTCTCTCTTTTTTTTTTTTTTACTGTTTTGAGTTCTCCACCCCCAGCCATTTCATGTACATGTGCCGTAATCGGGTAGCACAGTTGACAGTCGCGTCAAATTATCAGTTTTGCTCTTCGCTTGATTCGCCATCCTGTGCATACCAGTCTCCCGCTGTGATGTCCAAATCAAACAGAGCTGCAGACTGGCTGCATGGTGCAGCCTGCAAACACAGACCCCCATGTGCTGCTCTCCAGTATTGCCAGTCGGTAGTTTAGACACCAACATTCTACCTGTACATCTCTGTAATTATAGAAACAGCCATGAAGTATGTTGGCCTTAGCCTTCTGTTTTTACTTGCGAATTTTGTCACCTGTGCCCTCACTCTGGGAGCAGAGGGGATCTAGAAGTGTCTACGCCTCACCGACTCTTGGTACGTAGCCTGGCCTTCTGTGGGACGTGCCATTGGCTCTCCGACCCTGATGTCATCATATTTACACGTGATTTTCTCTAGGTAACACCTGCCTGCTCTCTGCGTGATATTTGATTGGGTGACCATTTTGGCACAGCAGGGGGTAATAGGTATGCATTTACTGCGACACGAGAGGACGTGTGTGTGCATGTTTATGCGCGATTGCTGGGGCATCGTCAGGTGGCCACTTTTGCACACCCTGTGCTTGTGGCTGTTGAATTGAAGCTTAGAAGTGGTTGGAGCCCAGCACCCCCCCCCCCCCCCCCCCGGACTCGTGGCTGACTGTGTGCCTGTGAGGCCGCAACCCGTGCATAGACTCCCCTGAAACAGCCGCCCCTGCTTTCACACTGGGAAGAAGTTCAAGTGCCCCGCCCTCTCCCATTCTGTTTTTGAATGTGTATTACTGTAATCGAGTGGGGGGGGGAGGGGTGGTGGTGGCTGTTTTCTCTTTGAATTTGAGCTGAGGTCACAGAACTTATGGCAGATAAACCCTCCCGTGTGTGTACATATCTGTGCATGTGTGCGTAGGGCCGCATGACATCACATCGCAACATGTGGAATTTCCGCGAGAAAATTTTTTTTCGAAAACAAAAAAAAAAATTGATTCAATTACCCAAAATAAACAATGGCCTAATAGAACAAATAGTGTTGCCACAAGTAAGCGGTGACGACAAATGCGACGTGATTATTGCGCCTGTGTGCGTCGTGATGACGATGCCGAAATGATATATTTGCAGCCCTGGTGTGTGTTTGTGTCTATGTGCATGTGTGAGTGTGTGCATCTGCTCACACTGGCGTTTGGTTCTCTCCCCACAGATGTCACAGTTCCCCGCACTCGGAGGAAGCCTGCCTCTCGGGGATACTGCACATAGTGTTTAAACTCGCTCCGGGCGCCATCTGACCAAAACATCAACAGGCTGCCTACAGGCGGCGTTGCTGATGCTGTGTAGCATATCGGCTCTTCGGTGCCACCCCTGTGTCCCCCCCTCACTGTGGATGAGTGGGGATCTGTGGTTTGGGCTGATGCCGTGGGGGCTTTGAGGATTTTGGAGGCCCCTGTTACGGGACACTGCCTTCACTGCTTCCGGCATATTCCTTTCATTGGCTTGTTTCTTGGTGTCTTGTATGGGATCTGCCCTTTTTCCTCTGTGGAGACTCGGCTTACAGACCGGGGCTCGTGCCGCAAGCTTCCGCTAGGTCTTCAACAGCAATCCAGCATGGACGTCTTCTGTGGACCCTCCCCCCCAGCGGCGGTATTGTCATGCAGGCGGTGTCAAGCTCCCTGTGGTGTACATCTGATGGCTTGGTTTCCACGGTGATCAGCAAGTGTAGGCCACATGGGTGGGAGAACGGAAGGGGGGCAGCTCCTCCATTTAATCTTGCGCGTGTGTGTGGTGGGCCAGGGTATATAAGAGTCGGGTCACCTCCGGAAAAATGTGGTGATTTTTCCGGCGAGAATGGGAAGGGGCTGGAATCTGTGTTCGGGGTGGAGATGCTGTCCTGAATGCAGCTGTCCCTCTTTATCTGATAAGAAGGAAAATAGCAAACAGCTGTCTGACTGTCTTTGAATTTGTGACACGCACACTTCACATATTCGTCTTTAAGGGGACTCTCCATTCATTTCTCTAGGGATAACCTTAATCCCAAAGATGACAACCCCTACCCAGCCCTAACCTTAACCATGAGTTACAAAGAAAATACAAGTCTTTTGGCATTTTGAGTTTTTTTTTTATTGAATTCACAGAAATGTATAAGTTTGCACTTGGTATCCTTGTTGGGACCGGAAATCTGGTCCCCACAATGTAATAATTACAAACACACACACAGACAGACAGTGATGAGGTCTCACTGTAACAGTACATCTGCAGATTATAACAGCTACTGGGCTGTAGTGACGACATGTGGGGGGGGGGGTGTGAGGCTGAATGAGTAGGGTTGTTACACACGACTGGCTGCTGGATGATATTTAACGTTTGGTAGCATCACCTCCCTGCACAGGAGGGCAGATGTTGCTCAACCCAGCTGCTTCACTACCTCACATCTTCTTTCGCCATGTTAGTGGGGAATTCCTGTGCAGAGCGTGCGAGGATCGTTGCTTGTAGGAAAAACAGGTGCATTCTGTGTTATCTCTAGTGCCCCATGAGGACTGTCGGTCCTGGGTTCGAATCCAGGCGATCTGAGCGCTGATAGCTATCCAGTGCCTGGTTTTCGTTACCCTGAAAGTGTCGTGGAGCCTTGGATTGAGTGCATATTTTGGTGACACACTTTCTACTGGCTTAAAAGCCAGCTCTGATGTTCCTTCTGTGCCCCCCCTCCTTGTGCGATATCTAAATTTGGAGAGTGGTGCCTGGGGTGTTGGGGGGGGGGAGGGATAATTTCCATCATTAACCCTGCACGCACGAGCTTAGATTCTCCATCATTCTCAGTTAAGACACCGCGATTCACCCCTCCTTAACTGTGAGTTTCGCTGAGTTGCATCAGTCCTGATGCTCTTGGGACGAAGCGGCCGCTGTCTCCCCAATGACGCGCGGCCCTTTAAGGATCCAAGCGCTGCCTTGGTTAAACGGCAGCAGCACCGCCGAGTGCTGTGCTCTAATCCCCACCAATCGGCACGAAATAACCAACAACTGAGGTGTTCCCCATCTCCCGCCTGAAGGATCTCCAGTATGGCAGATGTATCTCTCACTCTCTCTTTCTCTCTCTCTCTGTCTCGCACGCACACACACACACAAAAGGAAGGTTTCGCCCAAAATACGATCGGCCAACAGCAGCAGACGTGATCGAGCAAACAGCCGGCGCTGCTCTGTGTGAGGTTGTTGGGGGAATGGCTCCTGGCTCCTCCCGCTTGGCGATGCTTCTCCATCCCCTGGGCCCCTGGTGACTCCGGCTGTGCCTCTGTGGTTCCATTTGCTGTACCTCCGTGATCCACTGTTTTCTTTAGCAAGTTGCGTTGTGTTCAGGGCCCGCCCTGTGGTCCGTCGTAGGTCTCAGTTGGATCTGTAGTGCAGGAGTGTGTATGTTGCCTGTACCTATGCACTTCAGGGGTCACAACCTGGTCAGCCTTAATGTTACGTGGTTCAGTCATCGCCAAGGGCACGTACACCCCCTCAAGGGGTCACCTTGTGCTCCTACTCCATGATGGTGGCAGTCCCCTGGGTGCCAAGCCGACCCCTCCCCCCAATGGATGCTAGGCGATGCATTTGTGATTTGGAGTAATCCTTTCCAGCCCTAGGAGCTCCGTCATTTTTTCGGAATGCATTTTTTCCCCCACATAGGCGTGTTGTCTCATTGGTTTTTCTGACTTCATCGGCAACAAACTTGCAGACATGCCAGCGACGTCTCTGCGCGATGATTTCACACGACGCCGGGATATTGGACCGCGTGCCGGTCGCAGTGCCCAAAGCCACCAAAAGGGGGCGCTCCAGGACCTCCGGAGCCTGGTCGTCCAATCAGATGCAGGCTATCGCAGCGCTAGGTCCCCCTAGGCAGAGCGCTTCTTCCTCTGTTGCCTCCCCGACACTCGCCGTCTCTCCTTCTCTCCCCCCCCCCCGTTTCTCTCTTCTCCGCCGCGTACCCGATTAACCGCGCAGGGCAGGCTGTCCACCTCGTCGGGGAGACAAACTCGTGGACGGGAAAGGCGCCGGGTGGTGAGCGCGGGGCCCCTTCCCTTTCCCACCCCTAGGGGAGTTAGCGACGGAACGATCTAAGCGGCTCATCCCGGAGATTTACCTGAGAAGAACGGCGGCCACGGGCCGGTGGCCGGGAACATCTGTAGCAGCTGGAGAAGAGCTCCGTCAGCTGCCTTTGTGAGAGTGCTTTTTAATCCTTATCGTGCATGTGTGTGTGGGTGACAGCGAGAAGCTCCTGGCTTCATTGCAGCATCTTTTCCTGTCTTTTAATTGATCCCCTGAAAAGCGGCAGACTGTTGATGTAATGATGCGCGCGCTTGGCTCGCGGGATGCGCGCGCGGCTCCCAGGCTACCCTTTGCATAGCGGCATGTATTTATTCTGCCACATGCCTGATTAACATCAGTTGAGTGCTGTGTGTTTCTGTGGGTCTTTGCCACTGGATGATACGTTTTTAGAGCATGTCTCTTCAACTTGCTCTCTGGAACACTTGCCAAAGATTGTATTATTTCTGTGTGTCCAAAAAAGAAAAAAAATAGCCCCGTGAAGCTTTAAAGCTTGCCACTTTGCGTTGTCAAGCTGACGCGACGGGTCTTTTGAAGTATAAAATCCGGACGTCGCTGCTGGTGGCTGGAGATTTGTCCCGCCATCTGAATCGATCGCCAGGTACGGTTTCAAACGAATGTCCTTAGTTAGAAGACGGCGGTTGGCAGCTCCGTGTTTATCGCGTCCGTGTTTCTCCGCATGCCGGATGGCAGTTGCAGTGTTTTATAATTTAGACCCGAAAGGCTGAGCGATTATCCTGGTTTGCTTCTGCACATCTGGGGGTTGGAGGGGGCTCACACGTCTTATAACTATCTTTCATCTAATAGGAAAATACAGTTTTTAGCGAATAAAATAAGACATGCCTATCACCCCCCCCCCCCCACAGATATATGCCCTAGTCACACCTCTCCCAGTGAAGTAGTATACGGTGATTTCTTCAGTCTGTAGCATATATTTTCATCACTGGAGTGTAATGGGGAGGTGTAGTGGGAGGGGCTGGGGAGCAGAGTCCCCCCCATCCCATCTCAGGGATTGGCTTTCGGATGTATGTGTTACCCAAGCACGTCCTTAGTAAACACACTCCTGGCTTGCTGAGTCCATAGATGTATCTGCTCACCAGGTGGAGGGTATATTATGGCCCTTACCCTCCTCGACAAGCAGCTTTTCCTGGATTAGAGAATAGGAGAGTGGCGGGCCATTTCCTGAGCCGGTTCTACACCACAAATGTGTTTGTTCTGTCGCCGGTCCTGGGTCTGACAGTTGTCAAGGTGCTGAAGGAGTGGGGAAAGTAAACAGCAATTAGTGAAGCCTGGGTGTTCCCCACTGAGACTATCTCGTTATCTGTCTCTGCAGGAGGCATCGTTGACAAAGACCTCCGGCGCTACCTCAACCTCCGCTTCCAGAAGGGCTCCGTGGACCACGAGCTCCAACAGACCATCCGGGACAACCTCTACCTCCGGACTGTGCCCTGTGAGTTTTCTTCACGTCTCTGATGCGATCTACTGGGGTTGGTGAATTGTTGAACTGACACGGGAGAGGTTGTTTTCCCAGCTGCATGAAAATGTGATTTGCTGTGGTAACAAACTCAATGGATAATTGAAGCCTTCCCTGGGCTATGAAGGATTATTATTTGCTGCTGGTGTATGAATGTGGTGTCCATGTTTCCTTCCTCCATATTGTCTGGACAGAAATGACGGCTCTATAACGATGATCTGTTTTGGTGTAGAGACTCTTTCTACAGTATGTGGCTTTAAGGTCTTTTTGTGCTGTGTTTGTGCTGTAACATACACTCCGCATGGCATCCACCACAAGGTCGCAGAACAACAGGCATCGGCACAGCCTGTGTCGAGAGCAAACGTGAATCAGCAGTCCTTAAGATGAATGCCAGAATTCCCATGTTAGGGTGCATGAGTGTTTGTCCAACATCCTTGGTCAGCCAAGCGAAAATTTGCCCCTTGAGAAACAAACGACAAACACGTTTTTGGACAGTCTGCTCACCTACTGTTAGGTATTGTTGGTGAAGAATGACATCACTGGTTGACCTTTTCTTGTGCTTCTGCCATCCTTGGTGCTTTCTGGGACATATTGAATGCTTTTTGTGCTGAGTGTCATTTTAGGCTGCTGGTCCTGGGAAACATGAAAGCACAGAATGAATGTTTATAGTTTGCGCCCACTGTGTTGGGGGGAACCTGCGTGTAACAGGGGCAGATATGTCTGAATGTCCCAACAGGCTTAAAAGAGGCTGTGTCCGAGTGGTATTACCAACCTGGTAAAGTCTCTTTCCACCCAGGCCTCTCTGCATTCACCTGGGATGCGGGGGGGGGGCTGCTGTGAGATTGCTTTCATTTGTTGCTGGTGACACTGGCAGTGTGACTATGAATGGCTTGTACTGTGGTGAATTATGACCCAGTTTGGCTTTTAAGGTTATGTAGAATGCCATCATTGGCTGCTATGGATCGTACTTTAATATTGCACAACACAATGGCTGTATACCAAGCATGATGAAGGGTATGTCTGTCCTGCTCCTGTACCGGTTAACTATGTTAATGACCTCCATGTAATCTTTTTTTTTCTTTTTAAAAGAACAAAAAGCAAGCGGAAAGGGCGATGGTGAAAGAGTTTGAAAGTGTCATAATATTTAAGGACAGTAACAGTGAATGAGGCATAATTGTAAAGGACAGTATCAGGTGGTTTGAAAGTGTCTGAAAATGTCATGATATTAAAGGACGGTAACAGGTGGTCTACTTCTCTCAGCAAGTGGCATGTGGAATATGGAGTCTATTATTCCATTATGTGTCTTTTAAGAATAATGCTTTCTTAAGACAAATAATAATAAGATATAATCATTTATAAGGTATAATAAGTGCCATTAAAAGTATTAGTTTCTCTTTTTTTGCCTTCATAAAAGGAAGATAGTTTAATGAACGTTTCACTAGGGCCTCATGTACATTACTGAAGTATATCCTTAACGGTGTGTCCTTCAAAACTCTCCTGTACTGTGGATGCAGTGGATAAAAGATGTAAATAAAGCCCTTTTGGAGTGGAACTTCAAGTAGCCGTTTGAAGTGTCTGTACAGAGAAGGAATATCTTAACTAGAGGGTTTAATGATCCCTTTATAATCGCCCCTCAGGTTCCACCTAAGCATGAAGTGTTGCTGTACACGCCTGTAATTTACTGGGTGTGACAGTGGGTTAAAAGATGCTGGATGTGGGCAGGGGATATGGGCCGGGGAATGTTGGGCTGATCCTTGGTTGTGGGGCTGGCATGCTGATCTTTTTGTTTGGCTTTTAGGGGCTTCAGTATGTGAAAGTGAGAGCATTGAGTGCCTTAAGTCAAGAGAGCCTTTTATGTCAACTCAGGGCAGTGGTTCTCAAACTCGGTCCTCGGGACCCACTGCTCTGCTTGTTTTCCAGCTATCCCTGCCCTACACACTGCTAATTACCTGGATCAGGTGTGTTCAGTCAATGAGAAGCTGAAAGACAGCTGGAACTTGTGTGTGGGGCAGGGATAGCTGGAAAACAAGCAGGGCAGTGGGTCCCGAGGACCAAGTTTCAGAACCGCTGACTTAGGGAGTGTGAAATCATGGAGTCTTCCTCTAGTGAGGAAAAGCAGGGTTACACTCAAACGTCCCAAACGGGATTGTCACCTTATCCTGGCACCTGACTTCCACAGTACCTCTGACCATCTTGGTGAAGGAGAAATATTAGTTACAGGGCCCAGGGTGGTACTTTGATAGGTGTTTCCTGGGGTTTAGTCTATGTAGAAGGGCCAAATTGGGTCAAGTGTCACTTGAGTAGTAGAGTCCAGAAGCTCTTGGTTTAGAAGGATACAGTGATCATTTGCCAAGTAAAATAAATTTAAGCATGAAGCAGAGCAAGGGGAACAATAACTGTGGTGTCTAATTCAGCCTTAATGGTGTTTTTGATGGGACCATCTAGCTCTTGCCTGATTGTTTGCCTTGGGAGTTTGCCAACACCAGCCATGTGCGGTGTTGTGTCCAGGTCTTGTGGTGGAACAGGGTTCTTTAAATCCAGTGGGTTGTGAGTGACCGCTGCCTTGTCCTGCTCCACAGCACATGTTAAATTCTGCGCTTTGGTGAGTTCTGTGTTCGCTCATGTCCCTCGAATTCTCATGGAGTGACAAGGGGCCAATAGCAGAGTTTGGCATGGAGGGTGAGACCTGCACTCCAGGTCCTGGGTGAAATTGGCTACCCAAATCACTAATCTTCAGTTGTCATGGCTCTTTGCGGCAGCACTGGTGAATGCCTGACATTACATGAATAGATCAGCATTTACACCCCCCACCACCACAACACCACAAGTGGGCAGCCATACTAAGGCTTCATGTTCTCCCTTGAAAAAGTATAGGTCAGACGCTCGGTCAGAACCAATGACAGCATATGCACAGGATCGTGGAAACCCTCAGTTGTGATGACACACTGTTGATGACCAATCCTGGACATGTGAGACCTGACTTGGCCGTACCGCTTTCACGCCTTGTTCACTGTACCGCTTTGCTCACCCAGGCTGGGAGGGAAGGTGGGGGCACATTTTTCCCATTTCCTTGGAAAGCTTATGGAGTACGGAATCCCGCCCCAGTTGCCCTCTCCCTTTTAGTGTAAATGTAGCCTCACTGTGGTGACTTTACGTATATTGACTCTGTAGGAAGGCCAGCATCGTGGAAGGTGGGAGGAGAGGCGATGGAGATTTAGCGAGGTGTGTTTTTAGTGGAGAGTGTGACATGATCTACGAGAAGGGAAGGTGGCAGGGGCACACTAATGGGGAGCTTGACTGCACTCTCTCGCTGAGTGGTGCTGACGGAGATTCCACTCCCAAGCTGAGATCAGGTTTCCCACGCTGCCAGTGTTTATCCCCTCTGCGTGGGCATCAGTCTCATCCTGCCTCCCAGAAGGATCTCATTCCCTCTCCCTGTTTATGGGTGTCAGATTGATTGATGACATTGATGATGATGATAATCGTCCGCACCCAATTTCTAAATTATTCATGGCAGCTGTATTGGATCAGGGCCACCCAGTGTTATGAAGATAGCCCCGCAGCTTCCAGGGCCATGCCTGCAGGAAAGACCTTTATTCAATTTGAATTTAAGGGAAGCAATGCCAAGCTCGTGACCTCCTTCTTTCCTTCTGTTGTGCCCATCCTCATCCTTCTCGTCATCTTGTGGGGATATCCAATGGCCAGCAGCCACGCATTCCTATCAGCTCCATCCAAAATCCAGGCTCCCACCCCAACCATCCAGCCCCCTCTCACTCTTCTGATAGCCCGAGGACAGCGCCCACCAGTTCGCTCCTTCACGTCGCTCCAAGTCTTGCTCAGGGTTGCCATGGAAACCACTGTCCCCACTCCCCCCCCCCCCCCCCGCATACGTCAGAAGGAACCCCCCAGTTATCCCCCCCCCCCCCCAACACACTTCTTGGCTGTTCCTGCTGTAGATGTGAAAGACACAACACGTGGATCACAGTGCACTGGAGGCCTCCTGCTGCTTCTTGTGAAGTACAGTGACCGTTATTGGTTATTTTTATCACCCCACGAAATTTTCTGGAACGTTCTTTGAGGTCGGCAATGTCCAAGGGGAAGCTCTCTGCTACGATTTGCCGGGGGAACGCAGATGTGGTAAACGTGTCGAGAGAGTCCGGGTGCGGCCAGGCCTCCCAGCAGAAGTACACCTGGAGCGGCAGGCTAAACAAGATAGGATACTGAGGCTAACTGAGATAATATCCCGCTAATATCTCAGGTTCCTGTGTTGGGCCAGTGCAGGACATATGAGGGTCGTGGAATATCTGGATCAGATGGCTTTTACCTGTAGGAGATACAGTCTCTCCCACTATCACTGTGTAGCAGATTAGCATTCAGGAACTGCCATGTTTGCCAGAACTTGTTTGCTGTCAGGACCAGATGGCCAGGTGAGGTCACACGGATGTAGAACTGAATAGGTTGCTGAACTAAGTGATCACTTGCCCAAAATGGTGCTGCAGCATTGCCCCTGGTGTCTGAATCAGGTTAGGGCTTTCGTGTGCTGCTCCTGCTCTCCTAATATCACTTGCCTTTTTCTTAATTTTTTTCATGATACTGCTGTGGTGGTATTGCGTAACAAGTCCTGCCATGCCCCATTTCTCTGAGAGATCCAACCTACCGGAAAAGGGTCTCAATTAAATGCTAATCTCAGAGAATTAAAACCCACTTGCGGTTCCTGTGGTCATTCTCGGCATGGAGCAGAGCTCCCCTGTTCCTCCCATCTGGCTCAGTTTAGACAGTTTTACCAGCTTTCAGAAGGTTTCGTAGTGCTGATATTGTGTTGTCCGGGTGTATAAAACGTCTTACCTTATAAATACTATGTTTTCAGCCTTTGCGTGTGGCCTTTCTGAAGTGGGAAAGTTTTTTTTTTTTTTTGAGTGGGAAAAGAGGAACAGGTGGGCTGCCTGTTTGTTCTGTAGCGGAACAGCAACGGGGTACTGTAGGCTGAGATGATGCCGCATCATATTGCCACGGTTTTGTTCACCACTTGATTGCTGTGTAGGTGATGTTCGGCCCACGAACCCAGCCCTTGTGGTTCTGGGAGTGAAACTGGACCCCAGGGGTGTACAGTGGCAGGCTGTTTCCTGGATCAGCCTTCTCAATGGGGCCTTATTCCCACCCAGCACTGGGGGGGGACAGCTGGGGTCCGGAGGAGAGCTGTTGAATAAGCCTTTGAGACCGCCCCCTGGCTCGGCCCCGGGGCCCCAAGTCGCATGCGGAAAAGGAAGGACGCTGCCGGGCAAGAGAGATGAGATTGTTCCCGCCGCCCATCAATATTCATGTGCTGGGCTGTGAGACGGGCGAGGCTGCGGGGCCACAGGGCTGTGGGTGGAGAAGCGGAGCAGAGAAATGCAGGAGAAAGAGGAGCAGAGGGGAGAGGAAGGGAGTGGGGGGGCTGTGTGCCAACTCTGCCCCGGGGAGGTGCAGTAGAGCCGCTCATTCGGAAGCAAACGCTTGGGACATCTATTATTCACCTTGGTTGGACCTGCTCTCACACACACCCCAGTACATACCATGTTTGTGTTCTTGTCAATGCGTATGTCCACCCAAGTAAACATACCATAGCGCGCTCTATCCTCAAATAAACATCACCCACACCTCAAAGGGTCTTGCTTGATCTCATTTCGTTGCTTTGCATAGTCTCTCATCTCTCGTGTGGTGGTGACGGTTAACCCTACTCCTATAAGCCCTTGTGGCTGAGGAAGGTGCTGGCTTTTGGTTGCTCTCGGTCACCTACCAGTTACACATCAACATTGGATCCCAGTCACTATGGGATGCCTATTAACATGGGTCGCATTTTTTTAGCCCATGCTGTTAGAAGGTGTATCCATCCAAGCCTCATGATGGGGAAATTCTTGGGGCAACTGAAGTCTTGCTTTCACAATGTTTTTTAATATGGTGTTGTCATTATCTTGCACCGGGTGGTATCGTCCACATTGGCCTTGCCATCTGTCTGTGAACCTTCTGTGAACACCTAGACAGTTATCTAAGTGGGACTGTAGAAACATCTCCATTTTGACCATGGATATTCCCACTCAGACTTCCCTGAATCCCATAATGCAAATCTTCCTTCTCTAATACTGATTGAAAATAAGTATAACAAACAAACCAACCTCATACGAGGGTTGTTCTCCATCTTATCATGATTTGATAACCTTCCCTGTGTCTCCTTCCTTGCAGATAGAAATATCAGAGCAGGGCACTGAGTTGTGCCGATATCAGCTTCAGTCTATTTCATACCTGACTCTTATGCTAATTCAGCAAACTACTACATTTAGGCGGAATTGTGGCTTCACTTGTTACAGACGTAGGTGGTACTGACTGAGCTCGGTGATGCTTTCCTGAATATAAAAAGGAATGATTCGGGTTAAAGTGTGACCTGGCATGTGGTCTTCTTCTTCTGTGGTTCTTGGGGTGGAGTGTACGGTCTCTCAGGATTTCGTCGCGCCTGTCATTTCCGATATTGCTTCTGTGTGGGTCCCTGTTGTCACCCAACAAAATCAAGCCTTCTGGATCTGACCATTTTTGCCAGTGTGCATAATTGTGCCCCCACCTCCCTGCCACTTCTACCCCCCACTCCTTCATCTCTGTGGGTGGGACAGTTGTACTCTTGAAGCTTCTCATTGTATCGCTATGTATTAATATAGAGATCAGTGGGAGCCGGGGACTCAGAGGGATGCCTGTTGTACCAGTTTGCGTTTTTTAGTGGGTAGCGCTGTTGGAAGTTGAATCCCACCCCTGCTCATTGTGTATGGAGAGGTATTCCTCTATCCAAAGAGTTGCCAGTAGAGTATTTTTATGTGTGCATGTGCCCTGTGATGGATTAGCATCTTATCCCCTGCCTTGTGCCCTGTACTTCCTGGCACAGGCTCCAGACGCCCTGTGGTCCTGTACTGAATCACCAGTTGGATGATGGATGGATGGATGTTGGGGGGTCATTTTCTTAAGCTCTTTCTTTTTGCACAGTTTTAAAGAATACTTGCAAGTCTGTATTTCAGGACATCTGATCTTTGGCTCCTTGGTGCAGCTATATTGGGAAAATAAATTGAATTGAATTGAACCGAATTCATTGAGTCATTGCCTCACAGGACCTGTCGCTTAGATTTGTCTTCTGCAAGAAGAGAACTTAATTTGTTGAATTAAAAAAATGACATGGGATAATTTTCTTTTGCGGTTAATTACTGGAGTTTCATTATCAAATCTGCTCTAGATTCTGTAGTGAATTTTGTTTACATGCGCGTGCATATGCATCTAGAATATTCCTCAGAATATTTCCCATCTTAGGCCGTGAAGGGACTATGACAGTTTTGGTGGGGAAGCTGTCTTTAGGTGTCACACACTGTCCCACTGTCATGTCAGCTGCGGCCATGGCCAATCATGTGAAAAAGCTGACTTACCCAGAATGCACTGCTCCTTTCCCTATCACTGTGAATTTTTTTCAGTGCAAGTGGCTTTCCTCTGCTAACTTTTTGTCCTGGTCTTGGAATGGGGCTTCATGTCGACTGTCATGCGGTAAATATGAGTTAAGCTGGTGGCTGACTATTTTGTGTGTGTATGTGTGCAAAATATATATTTTTAAATTAAAATCTATAATAGAGCCTTTATACTGGTGAAGACTTCACGTGTGGCTGTGTCTCGCCTTAATGGCACACCCCCCATCTCTAAGTGTCTGCTTGTCTCTCTGTCAGTCCCTGTGGGCTGAGCCCCTGAGTGACTGACAGCTGCCAGGGCTTAGCTGCAGACCATGTAGCGGTATGCTGGTGGATTAACTGGGACAAGACAGCAGAAAGCCCAGTGTAAACAAGGCGTCAGTGCGGAGAGTCACGCAGAAAAGCAAGGTCATGTGAGCTGGGGCCAGAGCACAGTTAACTTCATGTGGAAGGGAGGATCATGACCAGAATACATGAGGATGACTTCAATAGCCCCTCCCACTGACTAGTCTTTTAGAAAGAGCAAAAAGATGCTGTCATGGCTTGGAGTTCCAGATGCTTCACTGCTGTTACTCCTTCAAATACTCTTCTTCCCAATAGGAAAGGAGCTTTAAATCTTCCCTTGAATACAAAGGAAATCGAATAAAGCCCAGGGTGTCTCCCTGGACAAGGGTGTGTGCCAAATAGTTGTAGTGCAAAGCTGTGTGCCGTTACACACCCACCCCACCCCCCTTCTGCACTTCAAAGCCCTGGCCTGCAACGTTGCTTGAGGTGACTCACAGTGAAGTATTTACTTACACAAGTGGCTCTTATCTCATTGGTTAGCTGGAAGCAGCACGCAGACACACACTCTCCACACATACACATTGTGCAAAGGGACCTTTTCACGAACAATTCACTGGGACCTGAGATTTCTATTGAGAGAAAGCAGGGGCCTGCCTTGCGATCCTATGATGAGGAATGCGATTTAACTTGAAGAGAGTGTCTATCCATAGGTCAGTCTGCTTATCCAGCATAGGGTTGCTGCGAGTCTGGGGCCTATCCCAGGATCCACGGGGACCGAAGCATGGGACATTCTGCATGGGATGCCAGCAGTTAGAGGGTGCATGTTCGTTCTGGATTTGGATGCCATCAAATGGTGCCAGCATGGTGCTTGAGCTTGATATTTGGTCACGTCAGGATGGTGCTGCCAAAAGATGTGAGGAAGCCACAGCCCATTTCAGTGAGGATCTCTCCAGGCCTATCACGGTGCATTGAGTGCCTTGAGGTGCAGATTCTGCATAGATGCTTGGGGGGCTGTCACTCAGAGAGTGGCTCACAGACATCTGTTTTGATCATTTATCCCTTGGGGTTTGTGTGATGTTCAGTTTTCTGGGGTGCAGTCGCCATGCGCGTTTGACAGGGGGCTCCAGAACATGAGCACGCAGTTGTCAGGGGCCCCCATTAGCGTCCTGAACACTGCTTTATGGAAGGCGACCCCCACGGCGGCGGGCGCTTCCAGGAGTAACTCGGAGACATGTGTCTGTGGCCCTCAGAGCCGGCAGCACGAAGCCAGATGGGGAATCGGCTCACTGAGCAGAAGTGGGGGCTTCTGCACGCCATCTTTGTCCTTAACGGTGGACAATGCAAAAATTTCACAGCAAACCATTTGAGCTTAACGTGATGGCCTCTGTCCTGTGTTGATGAAAGCCAATCATATCACAATCAAACAAAGTAAATGGAATTTCAGATAAGTCTTTCGACTGTGATACTCATGCATTTAAGTTATTTATAGAATTAAAGCACTTTTTATTTATTTTCATGTGTGGCCTCTGTCCTGTGTTCATGTGTGTTCATTTATTTATTTCCTTTTGTATCGATGTCATTCTGAACCAGCTAGTTATCCCTGGAATAATTTGCAGTACAAGACTGGATAAATGGGCAAAATGCATAGGCCAGCTAGCCTTGGAAATTCCCAGAATGCACAGTTGTATAAATGGCAAAAGCGTCAAACTGTGCGAGAAAGCGATGAATAATAATAATGATGAGCGTTAGATTCATTATTAACATTTAAAAATAAATATATATTTTTTGCATTCAGAACATCGCTCTATGTCTGAATTAATTCTTGAGAATGTTTAATATCACTATAACAGCATTGTTTTGGTTTGTCACCCCCAACCTTAATATAAACATTGATTAACAAATTAAAAAAGGATTTGTAGTGCATGGAAGCACATTCCAACAGTGCCTGGTTGACTTATGGAATGCCATTCAGGGAAATACTCATTCCAGACTGAGAGGGGCGTGTCATTGTGTCACTGGCCTGAATACTGTTTTTTATTTAAAAAAAAAAAAAAAAAGACTAGAAACGATGTGTTTAGGGTGCAGCTTTTTCTTTCTCATCTTGGCTGTTCACCCGATGCTCCTAATAACCAACCTGCGTTCAATTATTAGCATTTAGATTTGGTTGTCCTGTAATTCGCCATAAGTTGAACATGGTAAGTGTAAATTGGAGTTGAACATGGAGTTATATTTCTCACATGCTACTTGTTCACTTTTTCATGATTCTGGTCTCATCCTCCGTTTGGACGAAATGAGTTAAGGAGACAGAAGAGCGAGGGGCCCAGGCTCTTTCCAAAATCAACTTTGCCTGCTCTAAATATAGAAGCTTTACTTTTTTTTCCTGGCAAATGGGTCGCAGTGGGTGAAAGTAAAAGCTGTCACTTGGGCTTGTGTCCTCCTGCGTTACAGCGGAGAGATTGTCCTCTGTCGACGGGAGGTGATGTGCCGGTGTGAAAAAACGTTTTCTGTGCTCAGCTAGAACCTCCCCCCCTTCGAAGAGGAAGTGTAACTGAACGTCACTGGCAGATTTCCCTGAGGGATGGGTCCGCTGTACATCCTGCGCTCTCCAAGCGTGGGGATTGTAATGAATAAACTTTCCAAAGCCCCGGTGGTCTGACGACAGCGGACCTGCTGCAACTCGCTTTCCAGGTTCCTCCTGACCTTTCGTTCCAATGAAAGGCGGTGTTTTTTACCAGAATGAAGCTAATCGGTAATGTGTCCAGGTAAATGGACCCAACCACTCAGTCCCCCATCCATTGCCCTTGTTTCCAGGGCAACTGATGGCACCGTGTTCCTTTATTCTGTGTTTTTATGCACAGACGTTCCTGACATTTTTATTCAGACTATTTTCGATGGCAGGTCAGCCCAGAAGGGTTCTGGACGTATGTCTGCGCAACCCCCACTTACAGGATGGCTGCACTTCTTCGGTGGAAAACTCCAGCTCTTATTGCCATGGAAATGCAAATGGAATGGCACAGTGTAGGGCCTTTGGTAGTTGTGTTGGGGTTATTTGCTGGAATTCTAATGAAAGGAAAAGTGTGAGTTGTCACGTCATTTGATTCACGGTATGCAAGCATGTGGGCATGTTCTTAAATGGTGACTCGGCACAGCAGGAAGACCTGAAGGACACCTTGATGGTGGCCATTGTCTACAGACGGTGACTCACTCGTGTTTATCTTCACTGCTTTCTTGAGTAGGAACAGTTGGTGGGCAGGTAAACACTCTGCTGTGTGCCTGAGAAGCAGTCAGGTTTGGAGTGGGATGTGACACTGCTGTGGAATTGGGCTAAAAAATGCATACTTTTTTGTTTCCCGTGTGTTTTTCTGAAGTTGGTGTGAGTTTTATTTCCTCAAGCACAGTGTCTTAGTCCTCTATTATGTTTGCTGCGCAGAGAAGGAGGGACTGTCCCCTGTGAGACATAAACCCCCCCATATGGGACACTTTCTTGACAGTGGTGTTTGTTGCAATGCTTCTTTGCGGGCAGCTATGAGAGTCCAGTGATGAGACGGATACCCCTTCATCCCTAGTCTTCATTGCCATTTCCAGGGAGGGAACTCAACCACATGTGAAACAGAGGACAGCACAGCAGCGAAACTGCACAGTGTGCTCAGGATAACATGGATACACAAAATGAACACTCAATCCCACTCTGACCAAAGACTTTCTGGACTGTTGAGATTATAGACATTGGTTGATGTTTGTGTGGTATTAAGCTTACAGCCTTGGAGATCTGCTTGTTCACGACTAAAATGACAGTATTCAGCATGGGATCCCATCCTCCCAGTGAAGCGTCCCAGGTTTCCACGCAACGTTCTTCTCAATGTTCCTAAAGCGCTGCGCCTTCGACATATTTGCTAGTGTTTACAAACAAACGGACTGCAGACCGTGTGATCTACTAAGTCTGATAGCTTTTGCCATAAGAGCGTTATGTAACCTGCCCAACATTATTGTTGCATAACACAAAGCTAGAAAAATGGGAAAGAAAAGCATTGGATCAAACGTGGCCATCTTACAGAAATGGCAGTATAGAAGAAGCCTGGGAGAAGTCGAGCTCGTTACGGCATGGGACTCACACATGTTCCCCATATGTGTGATAATCTTACAGCCAGTAATGGGCCAAAGGAGGTTTGTGGAAGCTCAGTGTCAGACAGCCACCTTGAGAGGGCTGGAGCTGTTAAAATAAGACCGACAGGAAGGGTGAGTGCCTGCAAAACTCATGATTAGTAATGGGCAGCAGGTGCTGCGATGCATACGGACCAGGTGGCTGGCTCAGTCGAACCTGGTGCTCTTGGCCTCAAGCGACACATTGATGAATTGCATCAGTAAACATATCCAACTGCATAAATGTTTTTCTTTTTGGGGGGGTGGAGACTGTGACCTGTGAAAGGATTAACATTTCCGAGCCGTCATCGATCAGAATCTATGTGTCCTCCCCCTTTCCCATACCAAAATTCAAACCAGACCCTTCTATTTGCCGGTGACTGTGATGGGGGGGGGGCATGTGGGAATAGCCCCAGAGGTGTTTTGACATCAGGGTTAGGGGCTTGTCTACATCCCCGTTTTGTTGTGTTGGTGCAGGATACCTTCTTATTGGCTCATAGTTTTGTCCCCCCTACACATGCGCACACACACACACACACAGGCTTTGTGGGGACCATCCATTCATTTCTATGAGCAAAACCCAAATCCGAATGACAACATTAACCCATAACCTTTACCATAAGTAACCAAACAAAATAGTTTTGTCAGATTTAGTTTTTTGATTGCAGAATTCACAGAATTTTATAAAAATGAATTTCCCCCTGTGGTGACTGAGAAAATGATCCCCATAATGACAGAACAGGTCCCCCCCCCCCACTACACACACACACACACACACAATGGTGGCTTAATGGTTAGGGAATGGTTTGAATACCCGACCAGCAAGACACCAATGAGGTACCCTGAGCAAGATACCGCCCCCAAGCACTGGTCCCCGGGTGGTGAATTAGCTGCCCCCTGCTATGTCATGATGTCATATATGGATTAAATGCAGAGGACACATTTTGTGGTTGTGTGCTGTGGTGTGTCAACAATGACCACTGATCACGTATGATCACGATCACCTCATAATTCTACATTCCACACACACAGCCTTCAACTGTACGTTTCCTCTGTTATGCATGAGTTCTATCTTTAGTTTTCCTCCGAATGGAGGGTGGCCAGAATCAGAGATCACAAAGGGTGAGTCGGGGAACGACCCAGAAAAGCATCCAATTTTTGTCACAGGCAGGCGGAGAATCTTCCCTCTTTGGCCTGAACTCCGGCAGTTACCGTGGCCCTGTTAGCTGAAAATGACTCCCTCTGATGGCGATCGTTGATTATGTGGACCGCCTGGCTGATTTGGGGCTACCTGGGAGCCAGTCCCTGCGTGGCGTGACGTGTTCCGCGCTTCTGAGGCTGAGTGTTTCTGCCAGAGAGCTCCTTTTTCTCGCCGTGCCCGCGTAGGATGTTCATTTCACAGGTCATTGCTCAGGAAACACAAAAAGACCACAAGTCATAGAGATAGCCACTCAAACCCAGCAGCTCTGTAACCGAAATGTCATTATGGAAGTGTTCTGTATCCACATACTTGCGTGTGACATTATGTCCCTCCCCCCCCATCCCATCCCCCTGCCCCAAAACTCTCCAGGAAAGAGCCTCTTTTGTCAGCCTCTTCATTCTGCCTTGGGCAGTTTGGTGAAAAGGCCTATCAGTTTGGGTTATGATGTGACCGTGCTATTTGAGTCCACGTGCGCCTGGCTTTGCTCTGTGGGTGATGCCACATGCCCAAAGGACAGGACAGCCCGTTGTCTTTGTTAATACTGGCTGACGGCTCGCCCTGTAATTTGGGGAAACGGCATTTACGCAAGGAAGCATGGGTAGGCGGGCTGGCCAGCTTATGGGAGTGCTCACGCATGCTACCTTGCAAATCCTGACTGCATTGTTTCTCTTCTGATTTCCTGATGCAGTGCTGGCTGTATAGATTCTGGTCTCTGAGATCAGCATGCCAAACCGCATTAAGCATGCCTGTGACATGAAGGGAAGGAGTCTGAATCTGTCATTCTCAGAAGCCTTGTGTGTTAATGCTACATGCACTCACGAGCTGTGCAGTACTGAGACACCTGTGTTTTTAAAAGCCCTTCAGCAGGTGTTCGGTACTCACATACCTGATATTTTAATTCTAAAAGTCTTTGAGCAGGTATGCAATACTGACAGAGCTGTATGTTTAAAAGGCCAAGAGCAGGTGTTCAGTAGTGACACACTTGTTCTTTTAATTCTAAAAGGCCTTGAGAGCAGGTGCACAGCTTCAGTACTGGCATGGGCCTTTACACCCTTATCAGGGCTAGTATCCACCAAGTACACAAGGCCATGAGGGATTTGGGGTCATCAGGTTCCAAGGTTGATGCTGATGTCTGTGAGCAGAGCCCTCCCTCCATTCAACGGGTCATGCCAAGAAGCAACAGCAGGCCGCAGACAGCCTGCCACCACACTCAGCCCCAGTACCCATCAGTACTGCATTACATGGCATAACAGGTCCATGGGATACAGGTGACATTGCAGTGTCATTACCTGCTGTCACGTGCAGCTTGGACTCGGTCGTCTTGATGTTTTTTTTTTATAGTGCCTTACAACTTTTCGCCATTCGGCTAAAGAATGTGGGGCAGGCCCCACTATGCTGGTAATGAGTGCAGGTATGAGCCATTTCCTGTCTGTGCCTCGTGTTTACGCTTGATCCTGGCAATAATGGGCATCTGCTCTGTCTTTGTAAAGAGCATGAGCTGTTCTGTGTCTGAATCCCAGGAAGTTTACCACTGGATGGCTGTCCATATCCAAAAGGCTGAGGGTGGAATATCAAAGCCCGCCCTTCGTTAATGACATGCGGAGAGGGTGGAGCTAAGTGTTGGGGGGGGGGGGGGGGAAAGAGCAATCTGACAGTGTGCCAATTGCAGGCTTCAGTGGCTGCTTCCTGCTGCCAGGTTTGAGGGATTTCCTGCCTCAGTCCTTTGCCTGCTGTGCTTTTCCATGCCACCTTGCCCATGACTGGGGCAACACTGACCCTTTAGTCTGCAGGTGAGGGATGTGCTGTATACTGCACTGGACAAAGCTTTATACCTAAAAGCACAGTGACAGTGTTTAGGAGTAACAGTGTAAAGGAATTTGTTTATTCATTATATATCCAGTGGTACTTCTAAGGGAATGTTTTATTATTTCAGTGGTATCAGCGAGGGACATTCATTCAACACCAAACTTACTTATGAACAAAGGACTGATTTGTTTTAGTTTTTGCTAGCCTAATTTGTCCAAATTCCTGGAATGAAAATGTTGGCTAAAGGAAAAATAGAACAGAGATATCATAGGGTGACTTACGACACCCGAAAGTGATGCTGGTGGAGTGTAGGGGAATCTGTGGACAGACCAACTGGGGAGGGCAGATGCTGACAGCGGTCTCTCTCCATTGGATAGGCCTCATGGCCACGCCTCCACCGCTTCTCTCTGAGTAGCCACTCTCCTAGCAGCCTCTGTCCAGGCTGTCTCTCTCCAGGCAGCCTCCAGGCAAGTTCTCTCTGAGCAGCTGCTCTCCAGGCAGCTGCTCTCTGTGCAGTCTCTCTCCGGGCAACCGCTCTCTGGGCAGCCTCTCTCCCAGCTGTCTCACTCTGAGTGACCTCTCTCTGGGCTGTCTCTATCCGGGCTGTCTTTCTCCGAGTGGCCTCCGGACAGCCGCTCTCCATGCCGTCTTTCTCCAGGCTATCTCTCCAGACTGACTCTCTCCAAGAGGCCTCTCTCTGGGCTGTCTCTCTCCGGGCAGCTGTTCTCTGGGCTGTCTCTCTCCGGGCAGCTGTTCTCTGGGCTGTCTCTCTCCGAGCACCTGTTCTCCGGGCTGTCTCTCTCCGGGCAGCTGTTCTCCGGGCTGTCTCTCTCCGGGCAGCTGTTCTCCGGGCTGTCTCTCTCCGGGCAGCTGTTCTCCGGGCTGTCTCTCTCCGGGCAGCTGTTCTCCGGGCTGTCTCTCTCCGGGCAGCTGTTCTCCGGGCTGTCTCTCTCCGAGCAGCTGTTCTCTGGGCTGTCTCTCTCCGGGCAGCTGTTCTCTGGGCTGTCTCTCTCCGAGCAGCTGTTCTCTGGGCTGTCTCTCTCCGGGCAGCTGTTCTCTGGGCTGTCTCTCTCCGAGCAGCTGTTCTCCGGGCTGTCTCTCTCCGGGCAGCTGTTCTCTGGGCTGTCTCTCTCCGGGCAGCTGTTCTCCGGGCTGTCTCTCTCCCGGCTCCCTCTCTTTAGGCTCTCTCTCTGGGTGGCTACTTTCTGGGCAACTGTTTTTCGGGCTGTCTTTCTCTAGGATGCCTGTTTTTGGGTAGCCGCTCTCCGGGCTGTCTCTCTCCCAGCAGTCTCTCTTTAAGTAGGGCTGATACATTAACTACTACTGTTGGACGATATATTGCCCCCAGAAATAATTGTGATAAATTATGTCATTGTTATTTTAAGATCATTTTATGCCACTGATATAATGAAAATATAATAGAATACAAATATATGTACACCCTTTTCTTTTCTAATTCTTAAAGATATTGAAACACTGGAATCAGAATGTCAAAAAATGTAAATATCCTAAATAAATAAAACAGAAATAACACCACACAACATAAAAATAAAAAAGATAAAATGGACTCTCAGGCTTTGTTACCAAAAATGCTTTATATATTAAACATTCAGAACATGGGTATAAAGAGCCATTCTTTCCTTTACAGGCAATATATTGCCAACCCAGTTTTGGGGCGGCTCCCTTCAGTGAACCTCGAGAGTTCATTGGCCATAGGAAAAGTTGCAAGAAGTGAGAAATAAGTCTGGCCAAAGACAGTTGACTGGGAAAGCCTGGAAATACTGGCATTTATATTGCAACTAAAATAAAATGCGTATATATTTTTGTGTCAGTGTTGTTATAATTTCGATTGTTCAATTTTGTTTTTATATTATTTTAAATTTTTAGTTGAAGTGTAGTTTAGTTTTAGGTGTGCTTTCATTAGTTTTAATTTTTATTTTAAAGATGTAAATCTAGTTCTTACTTACTTTACTTCAGGTTTTAGTCATTTTATTTCTGGGAACAGACGGAGGGTTGTACAACTTTGCTGGCTACTACAAAGTATCGCAGTGTGGTGACAGTGGCTGTTTCAGTGGTTCAACTTCATTACCTAAAAGTAAAGAAATTATTATTTTAACAAAATAATATTTGAAAATGCTAATGGAAAACATTTGTATGTCTTTTATCACAGTTGGTTTTAGAATCAATATTTATAATTGGGGTTTATTTTATTTTCTTATCTTTTTTCAGTTTAAGTGTTTTCATTAATGATTGTAACCCTGCCTTGTGTACTGTAATTACATAGTGCGTGGTTGGTTTCAGTAAAACTCTTATTAATTCTTAAAACATACATACCACACTTCATAACTGTAACTTTTAAGAGTAGCTTTGTATTGCGTGTTAGCGCTAAAAGTATGAACATTCAGGAGTGTGGACGCTTTCAACTAAAGCATGAATCTGCGCTCAATACAGAGAACAGACAAGAGGGCAGAAGGAGCCCAACTGGCTAAAATGTTAGGGGCATTCATTCTTATGTAAACATAATTTGCCAATATTGAGGTCAGAAAAAAATGATCAAGGTTATGTTCATTTATCGTGCGATAAATTGATAACATGATTATCATGACAGTCCGATCGCCGGGCAGCCTCTGTCTGAGGACCCTTTCTCAAAGCCTCTCCCCACCAACGCAAACATTTAATGGGTTACGATGCTGTTGGCTCCTACCGGTGGTGTGCATTAATGTGACACGACACTTTGTAATGAGTGTAAACACATGTCCCAGCGTGCCGATCCGGCTCTCTGGCTGAAAAGCCAAGCGGACCTTCCCAGCCCATGCCCCGTCTCCTCTATAATCGTATTATTTAGCTGTGATTTATGTCCGAAACGAAACGGTCCTGGTACCGAAGCACATTCGGTGGCAATTTCAGTATGTTTCTGCTGACGCACACAAATCTTTGATGCCTGTAACAGTGAGAGATTTCAGTGTGATAGGGGAGTCTCTTAGGGCTGGGTCACGTGACCCTCTGAAAGTGCCGTTACACATGCCGTTGCTAATGCCACCATTTTTGCATCTGTAGCCCCCATCCCAACATGTCCTTCCAGCAATCATACTCATCCCGGGCCATTTACGAATATGGAAGTGTGATTTGGGAAGTGGGAACAGCGATTCCCACTACAACCTTAACCTCTGAACAAACTGAACAAATTTGGCTGATATTAGACATGCCCTTCTCAGTGACATGCATTTTCCCGAGGAATAGGCATCCTGGAGCCATGCCGCATGACTTATGCGCCTCACTAATGGCCAGCGTTTTTCCTACTCTGCCCTTGTAAGCTTTTTTTTTGACATAATTCTCATCAGTGTCCCATCCCCCTAAGCCATCGCATGCAGCACATCTAAAACCGAGTGCAGAAATGTAGCACCTCCAATGCGTCTGACACAGTGTTGGTGAAACAGAAGGTCACTGACAGGCACAGTGAACGTCTCAATTAGCCCTGTGATAACGTGTCATCTTGAGGCTTTATGCATTCCAGGCTGTTGCAAGTTGATGATGATGAGTCAGGCTGTCAGGGAGTGCTTTTGGAACAAGATATGGCTTGGAATAGTTATTTTTCTGGCCTGAATTTCCTGTACAGGTGGGTCGGACTTATATATATTACCTGGTGACAAGTAGCAAGTAACTTTTCTTTTGGGTTTTTTCTGAATTCCAAGTATCCATGTTTTGCCATGTATCGTTTCTGTGGTTATCTTTACAGTTCAGCTGGAATGTAGAGTAGATCTGTGAACCGTTCCGGAAGTTGAAACAATAGCATGTCCAGTGCTTATAGTGGAGACCTGTAGAATACTCTGGAGCCTGTAGAATTAGTTTGGAAATGTCACCTTTGGATTGGATGGGTTTGGTCCATGTCCTGCAGCTTTGAGGCTCCAAAGAAAGTATGGAGCAGCTGAAATTCCAGTGTGTGTTTCCAGTGTGAATCAGTGTTTCCACTGGGATCTCACCACAGTGTGACTCCTGATTCTATAATCCCACCAGTCCAGAAGGTGGATGCGTGCTTCTGTGAATATGGTACTGATGAAAATAGTTTCACAGGTTGCACATGACTGCGTCATGAAACTGTTCTGTTTACTGCAAGCCTGCACGATTTTGCAATCTTCTAACTCCCATGCTATGAACTGTTGTTCCTCTTGAGGGTGGGTGTGGTGTGTGGTGTAGTCTGGCAGATATGAGTAGCATTGCGTGTGGTTTGATGGTTCATAAGGGGCTCTGGACAGGGTAGCTGGGTATCTCCAAATTATGCTGGAACGACTGCCAGTGAGAATGGTCCGGTCAAAACTGAAACAAGGGGTTTATAATCATTTATATGGAGATACAGACCAGTCAAAAATTTGTATAAATTTAATTTATATTCCAGTTATGTAAGAAATCATGACAATAAACATGCCATTGGGCAGCCTGAAATGCCATTGGGCAGCCTGAAATGCCATTGGGCAGCCTGAAATGCCATTGGGCAGCCTGAAAACCTAGACAGAGAAGAGAAAGTTCCTTAGGTTTGCTGCCTATATGGCTGCCAGTAGTCAGTTTCGACTTGATGGCACCTCATACTAATACCTAAGGCATACCATCTGGATAAGCGGAGTGGAAAACCTGCCAGGCTGCCGGCAGCCAATCCCTAGGCTGTAATTAGTGCCGCGTGTAACTGATTGGTTTATTTAGCCACTCGGCACGACGGCTCAATTGGTCACATATCATGATTGGAATGGCCATTATAGTCAAGTGCAGAGTCACAGCGGTGCAGCGCTTAAGCTACATGTATGTGGCCCAGTGAGGGACGTCCTTAAATGCAGTTCGTGAAGCAGTCAGGTAGGGGAAAAGCCTCGCTTCTGAGACAATTTCATCCTGGCTGTAGAGCTGTTTTCCTTCTTAGCCTGGAACCAGAGGTAATATATCGGTGCTGCTAAAAATGGAGGCCTCTCAGAGCGAGCAAGAGACATCAAAGGGAGCCTTGTTCTTTCATATTTCCCTCTCCATGGTCAATTGCTCTGGCATTTAATGTTGACAGGGAGACAGTCCTGCATCCGAGTCATTTAAAAGGCCCTCGTAGGTCTCGTTCTCAGCTTCTCCCGCGCTGCTGTTTTGCACGCCTCATTTTGCATGCTCTTGCATGCTTTTTCCAAGCTTGCATGCCCCTGGGCTGTGGATGAGTAGCTAGATTTTACCTACACGTGGGAGATCAAGGGAGAGAGATGCAAGCTGTCTGTCTGACTGGCTCCTTCTCATCCCCCCACAAGTCGCTGTTCACCTGGTCAACAGCTCGCCGAGTATCGCAAGGCTAATGGAAAATGATCTGTCTTGACAAACTAGTGGTCAGTATGGCTGTGAAGTGTGTCTTTGACCCTCTTGCAGAAATCAGGGCTTGGGAAGTGTAGCACAGAGAACTCTGCTCTTCAGATAGCTCTGTGCCACTTAGGCATCCCTGCTTCTTAATGCATGCAGCCTGCTCCTTTTAACAAGAAATCTTGTGGATGCAACTCAATATATACTGTATGCAGATGGGAACCAGAAGTTCAGATACGTTCAGGTATGTGGCAAAACGTTTAATCTGGTATGAGTGTTGATGCTAGATATGGTGGTCCTGGCATCACAGAAGCCTTCCTGGGATATTCACACACAGTTTCTACAGTTTACAGATATTGGTTTGGTGAACAAAAAGCAGCCACTCACTGGCATTTCTGTGGCCAAAAACACCTTGTTAATGAGAGTGGTCAGAATTATATTTAAGAAAACAAAACTCATTACCCTTTAGTTAAACAATGAACTCTTTATTTAACCAAATAACTGTATATTTAGCTTGGTAGCAAAATATTTACTTAACCAGTAAGGGTGTCACAGTACACAGTATATTATAAAATCGTCTGGTACGATACCACGGTATAACGATATGCCTGTCATTTTCCTGTACGTATTGGCGCAATTATAAAACGGCGGTTTTTCCCAAAAGAAAAAAATACATCACAAAACTGGGGTCTTCTTTTCGAGGGCTCGAATTTAAATGTCATTATACAACAGCAGATGGCATACCAAATGGATTAATTAAAGGGTGATGTGTTTCTTTTTTTCCTTAAATATAAGGATGCAGAATCCTTACCGTTACCATGGTCCCAATACTGTGATGCATGCTGAAATAGTATCGTTACACCTCTAACTCTTTTTCAAGCCCTCCACATCTGGTTTGATTGTTGTGTTTATTTTTTATGTACATTTTTATATAGCAGATGCTTTTTGAGACAACAGGGTGTGCCAGTTCCTGGAGCAGTTGGGGTTGGGGGCCCAAAGGTGAAATCATTCTGCCGACCTTCAGTTTAAACCGGCAGTCTTCTTATTACTGGCACAGCATCCTAATCTGCTGAGCCACGCTCCGCCCCCATTGTATGTAGAGCAGGGACAGGGGTGTGGGGCCCTGGGCTCAGCCTGACCATAAATGGGCCAAGGCAAACCACCTATCCTTGTGATTAGAATTATACACTGTAAATGGCAGGATGTTCAGAGAGAGCAAAGAACTTAGTGGAAAAAACTCTGAGTCCCACTGCTGATGAACCCTGAAGAAACAGTCTTAATATTTGCTCTTCTAGTCAAGTATCCAGTGGTATGAACCGATGAGGTGATGAACTATAAGATAAATGGTTCATTTTGGATTTAAACTGTTAGACAAATTTCTCAGCTATAGGGATTAATAAAATAAGGCTTATCTTGTCTTGTCTTATCTTGTTTTATCATCTTAGATACAAGTGACTTCTGTGCAATGGACTGACCATTACATTATTGTCATAGATGGTGCTTGTGTGGAATTGAAAGTAAAATGACATACATACTAGGGGTAGGTGGTACACCAGTGTCATAGTGTATTTGCAGCATATTGGTGACACTGCAAGAAATCTACAGACTGTTTATAAAAAATAAAACATTTTATTTTCTTTAAAGCTTCAGTTGTAATCTGAATACTTGTAACCGGTTTATCTGTGTTGTGTGATTTTTCTATTACACACTCTGATGGGGTGTCGTGGTAGTAAATTAACAAATTTAAAATAAACAGATTTTGTGTAATTTCACACATTGAACAAAATAACCTTGTTACATATATATAGTACCAAAATAAAGAGTAGACCATATTCACTGTATTAGCATATATATGCACGTCAGCCTTCATGCAAGGTGCATAATAAAAGGCACAACTACCCAGTTAACACTAGAACCACCGCTTTCCCATACCAGTGAGCATCAGACTCCTTTAACCTCCAAGCTAGATGTACTGTACTTCGGCGTATGCAGCCCTTTTGTTTGCACTAATGTGACATTAGTGTTAATAACAGCAGCGATTCGAACACCTCCAACCAAAAAGCCGTAATGTTCCTAACGCGCTGCTCTGTCACAAAATTATAAAGCTGAAAAGTTTTCAAACGCAGTATATAGTTTATAAAATGTTGGATAAATTGACGTAGTTTATGATTTTAGTTAGTGATTAATTGTCATTGTTGATACTGCCTCCAAGCATGTATGATGTATCTTGCTCAAGGTACCTCAGGAGTATCTTGCTGATCAGGGATTCAAACTTGCAATCTTTCAATTACAAGTGCGCTTCCCTAACCATTAAGCCACCACTGCCCTTTAGTGGCTTAATGTCCGTCAAACTTTACTTTACGTCTGCTTGACTAACTTTGTCGGGAGTTTGAATTGAAAGGTCCTTTTCATACAGGAAACTTAATGGGTCTCTGGAAACCTCAAGTCTAGAAACAACATATAAAATGCTGCTGATTCAAACACGAGCTGGGTTTATGGTGTGGTGAATGTGTCAGATGTGGTGCCTCCTGGAGAGGCTATGGGCTGCCTGTGGTACATCTGATGTTCATGACTGCTGCTGGCTGAAGAAAGGTGCACTGTGAAGGTTCAGATTAGGAAGCTGTTGTTGCATTTCCGCCTCTTATATAAAGAGTATGATGGTCCCAGTGCTACCTAGTTTGGGATTGGTTCCAAGTATGGGGCTGACAAAGCTTGTATTTAACTGCTTGTAGGTGGACACTTTACCATTTTCTGCCCTGTCAGGTAGGCCATAATACCAAGTGACTGGCTACTTTCTCATGGGTATTCACTGTATGCTTACGATTACTGATTATGATTAGGATGATTGTAAATAAAAATCGAGAAATAAAATAAAATGTATAGATTGGGGGGTCCATTGACAGTATCGCTGTGACCCCGAAATTCTTGCTGCATACCTCTAGCATTAGTTCACGGTCTAATAGGGAGCCGGACAATATGTCTTTAGCACGAGTACAGAGATTTTATTGTTGAAAAACATAGAAATGGAGGATGTTGCACTGATATTGCATTGGTGTTATGCACTTATTTTGGGACGAGACATGGGTTTTCAGTAGAGATGCATCGATCAACTGGCCAGGGATCGGAAACAGCCGATTTTCAGCATGCTCGGACTGGACCAAAGACCAGCTGGTTAGTTTCCTGTGTTTCCGATACCAAACCTGTATATTTTATGCATGTACCTCACGTCATATGCACAGCGGTGCAGGCAATAGCCTCACTGCCACAGGCACACTCACAGCCATATGGTAACATGTCGGTAAAATTTTGCACTCTGAGTGAAGACGACACAAAGATTTGTAATACATGTGAAGCCAGAGTAAACCATAGGGGAGCCACCACAAAAACGTGGTGAAACATTGGAGGTAAACTGATTATTAAACATATCCTAGGTAGTTGGAAATAGTTTTCAGAGAGGAATGTGCTGAGCAGAGGCTTGGGGGGGATCATCAAAACAAAAAATGGGTTATTTCCGATTTTGGTTTTTCCACTATAAAACGAAAATCCATTGGCCGTCATATACGCGGACCGCCTTACGACCCTTTCAGAACTTACCGGGACCCGTGGGTTTAGTATCGCTGTAGGGGGTTATACAGAGTCACATTCTCATAGCTATTTACTGAAGGGGATCATACAAAGTGACTGGCTACATTCTCACAGGTATCTACCGTTGGTGCTCATACAGAGTGACTGGGTACATTCTCACAGGTATTTGTTGTAGGAGGTCATGCAGAATGACTGCCTACTTTCTCACCGGTATTTACTGTAGGGGGTCATACAGTATGACTGGTTACATTCTCAGAGATATTTCAGTAGGGGGTCATACAGAGTCGCTGGCTACATTCTCATAGGTATTTACTGTAAGAGGTCATATAGAAGGACTGCACTGGCTACATTCTCATAGGTGTTTACTTTAGGAGGTTATACAGAGTGACTACACTGGCTACATTTTCGCAGGTATTTACGGTAGGAAGTCATACAGAGTGATAGGCTGTGTTCTTGAAGTTATTTCTGCACAGGTCACAGGTACAGAAGTTGGTTCTGGCTATAGGCACAGATGAACAGACATAAAAATCACTTGCATCTTTTTCCATGATACCATCATGTCTAAGTTGTGGGAAAAAGATGCACAGTGATCGACAGGGTAAATTGTGGAAGCACAGGTCATCTCCACTCCATCGGAGGGGCTACAACATGACTGATCGAGCTGACTGATAGCTCATCATATGAAGATATTGGTTGTCTCCGGATGCTCAGAGTGCAGAGGGGCTGGGCTGTTTCCAGAAACCCCTGAAGGGTGCTGCCTGGGGCTTGGAGGAGAGAAGGTAACAGATCAGATTGGCCTGATAGTGTTTACCTCTTGATTTCTGTGATGGCAGAGTAGGTCTGATTGGGAGGATTGATTTTCCTTGGCTTGGCTGAGCCTCTTGCTCCTAGCAACCAATCCCCATACTAACACCAGCTGGCCTAACATCAAACATAGGTGTGTACATGCACACAAATACACACGCACTCGTATTTGCTTATATGCACCTTGGGGGTGGGTAAATAATTTAATCAATGATGATACAATATTGATGTAAATGTAGAGTCTATGTTTGATGTCGTACAATGACAACAAAATCATACTGAAAATGTTACAGAATTATTGGAGACTTTACCACAAGTACAGATCTTCAGATTTGCTTTTCTTGCAAGATAATGGTTTTGGCGGCATTGTTTACTCTCATTGATACTCGGTCATTACTGCTGTGTATAGCATCATTAGGGCTTTGTGTGAGTTTTATTTAGGTTTTACTTACAGCGTGTACGCCCATTTTGGGGGGGGGGGGGGGGTGGCAGTGGACTTCTCTCATGATGGGAGACGTTTCTGACTGGAGACGCATAGATCAGCCAACACAATGCGCCCCAGTCACATGCGCGTGTCCCCAGCGCCCTGTGCAGTAACCGTAACTCCTTTACACTTCATTTCGCTCTAGTGTTCTTAGGGTAGGAAGCTGCACTAAGCCCTTCTCCCTGCTGTACCAGACACGCCCCAGCGCCGGGGAGAGCTGCAGCTCTCCGCGAAAATTGCGTCTTGGTCTGAGGGCTCGCCGGGAAATATGAGGCAGAGACTCGAAAGGCGTGCCATTACAAACGTTCGAAGGCGGCACCATGTCAGACTTTGATTGCCGCTAACAGACTCTAAGCCCTGTCTGGTATGCAAAAACTGATCACTGCCTTTTTTTATTTTTGGAAAAGAAAAAAATAAATAAAAGAGGCAGACTGGTGAATATTCAGTGGCTGGGCACTGTGACGTTTTCGGCCTGTGTGATGTGTCCAAAAATAAAAATTGGCCCATACTTTTTTTCTTTTTTTTTTTTATAGCAAGTTGGATTTCAGTGTCCATGCAGGTGTACTTTCTCCTTCATTACCTCATACACACACACACACACACACACACATACTCATTCACTCACTCACACACATAAACCCCACTGGTGTACAGCAAGCACAAGCATATAATCATATCTCTCACATGCCTCTTCAGGAAAATAACAGGGATTCTGAGGAGCTCACTGGATTCTGGAGGATGATGAAGTTTGCTTGTTTTTGTGTTGCTCATTTGTTCTCTCTCATGGTCTCTTTAGGTCAGTGCAGTGTTAATGTCTAGGGCCCTCTTCTCTGTTCCTTTCCTACATGAGTGAGTAAATATATGGGGACCCACAATAAACATGATGAACGTCTAGCCAATGCTCAGAGAACAAGTAGAGGTAGCAGTCGAATGACCAACGCTAGAAATATGAATGTAATTTATAGAATTCTTCAGGCTGACCAGCGGTTAAAAAACTACGAGGAGAATCTCTCTGCCAGGGGGAATCAGAGAGTTGTGGGCAGACACAGTTGCTGCTAACTGCAACCGGGTAATAGCAGGACCGATGATCCAGAAAATGTCCGGGCCTTTTCTTAGAATCTCACTTAAAGCCACGGGGGAAATCTGGTTGAACGTGGCTGGTGTGAGGAATTAGGCTGTGTCCAGTTGCAGCAGTCTGATCCGCTAAGTGTGGCTTATTTCTGGGAGCATCCTTTGGACTGGGGATGCAGAGATGATCACCAAAAAAGCTGCACGGTCGTCCTCTCAGGACCGTCCCTGAAACAAGTCACAGAAACTGATTATTACATTCTGAACTTCATCATTCCCTGCACAGCACACAGCTGAATCTGTATTCTTGATCAAGCATCATCAGCTATTTTTTATTTCTGGCCCCATTTTTGTATGTGTTTAATATTTCTAATGGTGGTTTACAGAAACACAAATAACTGCGGTCCAGGTGTCTGTTGAAGGGCGCCGCAGTGGAGGAATGCAGCCATGTTAGGTGTTGTGCAGGAAGTGCAGGAAAACGTGCTTCAAAACATACCACAGAAAGTAAATCTCTCTTACATACACACACACACACACAGAGGAGTGTGTTTATGACAATTTTTGACCATTCTATCAGGAGAGCATTTGTGAGGTCAGGCACTGTGTCCGCTCTACTTTATGTCAAAGGTGTTCTATCTGGTTGAGGTTAGGGCTCTGTGCAGGCCAGTCAAGTTCCTCCACACCAGACTCACCCATCTATGACCTTATGGACCTTGCTTTGTGCGCTGGTGCACAGTCATATTGGAACAGGAAGGGGCCATCCCCAAACTATTCCCACAAAGTTGGGAGCATGAAATTGTCCAAAATGGCTTTTAATGCTGCAGCACTAAGGGGCCAAGCCCAACCCCTGAAATATAACATCACACCATTTTATTCCCTCCATTAAACTTTACACTTGGCACAATGCAGTCAGGCAAGTACCGTTCTCCTGGCAACCGCCAAACCCAGACTTGTCCATCAGATTGCCAGACAGAGAAGCGTGATTCGTCATTCCAGAGCACATGACTCCACTACTCTAGAGTCCAGTGGCGGCGTGCTTTACACCACTGCATCCAACGCTTTGCATTGCACTTGGTGATGTAAGGCTTGGATGCAGCTAGTCGTCCATGGGAACCCATTCCATGAAGTTCCCTATGCATTGTTCCTGAGCTAATCTAAAGGTCACATGAAGTTTGGAGGTCTGTATTGACTCTGCAGACAGTTGACGACTCTACACACTGTGCGCCTCAGCATGCGTTGTCCCCACTCTGTCATTTTATGTGGCCTGTTGCTGTTGTGCCCAATTGCTTCCACTTTGTTATAATACCACTGACAGTTGACCATGGAATATTTAGTAGTGAGGAAATTTCAAAAATGGATGTATTGCACAGGTAGCATCTTATCACGATACCGCACTTGAACTCAGTGAGATCCTGACAGCGAGCCATTCTTCCGCAAATGTTCGTAGAAGCAATCTGCATGCCTAGGTGCTTGATTTTATATAACTATGGCTATGGAACACCTGAATTCAATGATTTGGACGAGTGTACCAATACTTTTGCCAATATAATGTATATATCTCAATAACATATCACAAAAAGCAGGTAAGAGAGAAGTATTCATTCTTACCATGAGGAGCCACTGTGTTCAAGGCAAAAATATACCAAGTGTCTTTTTTAACAAGGTGGTTATCCCGATCCCCACCTCCTGGGGACTGCTTAATCACCTCTAGACCCATAAATCTTAAGGAGATACTATTGTGACCCTCATTGCGGTTTCTTATTTTTCATTTATGTTCAAAATTCTGTACCATGGAAGAGCATCACAGACCTGTTTACATCACAGCCATTGCAAGTCACTGTATTGGTACTCTCTCTTTATTCTCCGTTTGTCTTTAAGGGAGGGACCTGGCCAGTATTCAGAAGCCACCTGTAGCATCGATGCATCTTTGTTTTTCTACAGATCATACTGTAACCTCTCGCTGGCGCCTGACGGCATGCACTCTCATTACTCCCATAGCTGCCGCCAAACCCTGCTGTGGTGTTTGATTAATGAACCTGTTATGGAAGCATAGCAACAGACTAACTTCAGCAGCCATATGCAATGAGTGAAGCTCAATACCTGGTCAACAGGTCACGTGATAAAATGTTCCAGTCGTTATATTTCAGGCTTTAAGATCTTTATCACCTTAGTTATGGGTTCTTTATTTATGAAATTAAATATTATAATTATATAATACCATAATATTTTTATAATAAAAGGCAAGGCCCAATAATCAGACTGTATAAAGAAAATGATGCTTCTCAGAATCTTAAGTGTGATCCAGTTCTGAGCAGTAATGCTTTCATTTTGTGGAGGAATGCAGACTTTCTACATTCTTTTTTTGGTATCTGTTGCTGGCGGAAGTGGAGACATTTTTATATTTTGTCTGAAAATAGATTTTTTTTTTTTTATGCTCTGGTTTGGGCGAAAGACCTAAAAATGACCCGTATACCATTATGTAGGGACCACATGCTTTATGTAAAATGACCTGCATTACTTTTTTACGGTTTGACCCATTTGACGAGGGCTGCATCAGTAGGACCCATTTCTAGAAAGTTTCTGGGTAAATATACTATTTTGTAAAGATCTCTTACCATCTTTGGCTGCTGTACCTTCTACCATGCGGAACAGAGGGATTGCTCACCTTTGCCACACCGCGATTATCTCCAAGAGCACCTGAGCACCAGTCACACACCCGTTGAGAACCTGTAATGCAAAGACTTGTCATAGGTTTTTCTATTCCAAAATTTTGTACATTTCTCGTGTCAGTAAATGCATTTTAACTTTTCGACATTTGATTTGACGTGGGGTCTGCCGTTTGCTTTAGACCCAACATTCAGAGCAAAAAAAATGCTGTTTCGGCATTGTGATTCAAGATGGCCCTTATTGCTGTTCTGTCTACATGCGTAGGACTGCCATCAAGAGCCCAACACCGGACCTCCAGCTCTAACCTATGTATAAAGAAATGAATAAAACAAAATTGAACAGCTGACCTGAATGAGTAGCTCTGGGTGGGCGACGAAGTTTGCAGGGCTGCATGAATGTGGAGATGAAGTGAAGTTTAATTCGCTCTGCCTATTTTGGCTGGGATACCCACCAGAGCTCAGGATACAGCTTCTGCATGTGAAACATGGGAGAACACGAATGAAGAATCTTTATTGACATTTATAGCTATCTCAAAGATGTCATGCTTATGGCCTTAAGTTGTGTTTTTTCCGAGTGTTGTTTATAAATTTAGAGACCTGTGGCAGCTTTACTGTGGGTGGACGATTCCCCTGTCATTGCTCCTCAGTGGACAAGGACACATTTTCAGGAACATCACTCCTCTGTCTAGTGGCTTAAGTACCAAATTCTCCGCACCTGCACCACACCGTGTCCGCCGCTCACGCCCAGGCGAGTGCTTGTTATTTACAGTCATTAATCTTGTCATGAGACGCCTCTGTCCCTGAGTTTCACGCCTACTGGACGGTCTGATGGCAAACGTCGTTCATGTGATTGGCTCTCCATCATCGTCCCCGCAATGCCACTACATATCATTGGGCAAATGATTTGTATTTGCATTCTGTCACCAGATTATGGCAGTGATTATGGAAAAGTACATATCGATGATTGGACGCATGAGAGAGTGGGCTGGGCATGCAATTTCATGGCATGTGTTCAGTGAGGCTGGACACTGACCATCACTGAAAGGGTTTTTTATAGTTCACCATAAAAGATGTCCCTTGGGAAAAAAGAAAGTGTATATATAGCAGTTCATGATTTCTTTGTGGGTGAAATTGGATTAGCTCCGCTGTAAGACCGAAGGGGTCTAACTCTCAGAAGGTGCTTCTATGTGCTCCCAAGGAGGCAGGTACCATAGTCATTTAACTGAAGAAAAATCATTGCATGCCAGAAAGCAGACGTGGTGTGCAACTTTAAAGGATCCAATTACGCTTTCTGCCGAGCCGGCGGGCTGATCACAATGGCACCATGGATTATTCATGGGATCCAGTAGCTCCTGTCCCTGAGGTGGCGAGTTCAGCACTGAGGGGGGTGGCACAAGCATCAGGTGGGATGGAGGACAGGCCGAGTCCTAAAGGGGGAGCTTCTGGGAGACTGGCAGCATGTGTCTGAGCACCAGCTCCTATTCATGGCCAGTGGGTGGGGTCTAAAAGTTGTCGGTGCAGGGCTCATCATTGAAACGGCTTTCACATGCGATGTGGTGTGTAAGGTACAGGGTCTCTGGCTAACAATTTTCAGGATCTCATAAAGGGAACTACGGCTGTACCATTTGCTGATGTGCTTTAGGTGCATCTAACAGACTCATTAAAATATATATAAAAAATATATATTTCATTCTACTGTGAGCTTACAATAGTGCTAAACAGAATTTATTAGAAGAAACAGGCATGATTTAAAGGGACTTAATTCACTGAAATATTCATCAGGGGAGATGTACTTACCTGGCCAGTTTTGGGTAATAAAAGGATGTGAGGCAATTGGTTGAGACGTGTCTCGTGGTAGGCTCTGACATCATTTTCTGCTCATTTGAGGAGACATTTGAAATGAAAGTGTAAAACATCTAAGGGAGAATGGCAGAGAGCTTATGAGCACTGGCTGGGGGCAGATAAATGCATGTTCCCAGAACGCGTGCGTCTGCTTCAAATACATATTGTTGTGGTCCCAAAATGTGCTTATACATCCTAGACCTAAGCCAAAATGAGAAAATTGAGGAAATAGGAAGAAAATAGGAGAAAGATGGCATTCCACAGAAATACACAAAAAGAATTGCAGTCTGTTTCAAAGGCAGCAAAAAAGGGTATTATGAAAGATATTGTGGAGATGTGAAAAGCTGCAGAATCAAGATCTTTCCTGCTGTTAGTAAGATGCCATTAAAAGCTGAGGTTAACCTGTGAGACAATAAGACCTGCTGCCAGAACACAGTAAATCATATCTACAGATACGTGCCAAATGCTAACGATTATAATGTTACTGTATCAAGAGGTGATATGTGGTGTTTAGTTAATCCTGGCAAAACCTCATGATATGATTTATGCAGGCAGTCAGTACAACTTAACGTAAAAGGTCATTCCTAAAAGTAAAGCAGGTGAGGATTCAGGATGCTATACTTGCTTTGTGGTAAAAATGGCTGTCACCCAGGAAGCAGCTTATTATTTTAAGTGGCTCAGGCTCCAGGTTGATGAGGGTAATCAGCAGAGTACCACAGGGGTCCGTATTGGGGCCCATTATGTTTATGAGCTTGATAATAAACGTCAAAGTTAATAAGATGGAATAATGGAATGGACAGACACTTCACAGGCAGAAGAGGAAGTATTTCATATGGGGAGCGCCTCACCCGTCCTGCATGAAGAGCAGAGCTGTGCCTTCGAGAAAACGATACGTACCAGATGCAAGATAGTCACCATATTACTGAGATGAAGTAGGCAGACACAAGGTTTGGATATATCTTTAAGGGTGCAGAATTTAAGCTCAGTGAATTGCAGTCACTCTGCAACCTTCCACTGGGTAACTTTTTGGAAGATTGAGGGGGGGGGGGCATAAAGTGCAATGATGCTTAGGCTACACAATGCTCTAGTACACAGGATTCTAGTATGAGATCTTGCAGCTATAGTCACCCTACCTGCAGTTCGGGTAGCGTGCTTTAGAACACAGTGTGCCCTGTGCCAGTGACGTTCTTGGTCTTACACTCCCACGTCCACACTGCCTGCGTGCATCATCAGATCCCACACCCATGTTACTAAATGCACTAATTCAGTCCATTCACACACACACATACTGTAGTTATTTTCCCTCAAATAATAATTTACTCCTTACGGCTACTTAGTTTGCAGGAACACATGTTTTGCCCAGAGCAGCAAGTTGAAATCCAGAACTTGGGGAAAAAAACATGAATAATGCATTACACGTCTGTATATTATTGATGGTGTTTTTCTATTAATGTGTAGATGTTAAACGTGCCGCGGAGACCTGGACACTGGGTTGTGACCCGTGACCTTAGAGGTGAGCAGGGTGTTAATGGCTGCTATTTGCTTGCCAGAAATTTGCTGGGAAACTTTGCAAAAATAACCAGGACAGCAGGTCACCACGTAAATCTTGCGGATTCAAGGCCCAGTATGAATTCTGTTGATATACCCAGGTACCTCGGTAAAATGTTAGTGGATATACTATAGGTATCTAAATGGAGTGATTTAGATTAGATATTCAGATCATGAGCTGGGAAAAATCAAATTTTTATCATAATGGTAAGTGATAATAGGCTCACTGTTTAAGAAGAAAAAATCAACTCAGAACATATTTGTTAATTTCAGTCGTTATTAAATCGATGTTGATAAAATGGTAAATATGAAGATTTTGCTAGTAGAAAAAAAGAATTAGGACTGTAGATTAATCTCCGGGGGGGGGGGGGGGGGGTTTGCCTCTCCTAATTTTGTGAGGGGGGAGACAGCTCTGCATAGACATCTTCCTTGTGTTTATGTGGGTGTCCTCCCATAATCCAGAAGCACTTGATTTGCTGGACAGTCCCTAAATTGCCAGTATTGTCTGTGTATGTGTCCTGTGTTGAACTAGCATCCTGTCCAGGTTGTCTCATGTCCCATGCTGTCTGACAGGCTCCAGGCTGACTGCAATACTGTACTGGCTAATCTGTCACAAAACATGGATGGATGGATGGATGGATGGATGGGGAGTAGTCTCTCTACATTGCTGTAAATTGTATGGTTATTAGTTATGACTTGCATGCGAATGAGTAGGAGTAAACCAGCTCAATGGTCCCTTTTCTGGCAGAACCTTGCTGAACATTTCATGAGTGCAGTCGGAGATAAAGGGTACAAAATCAGGGCCTTTCACGAAAGCCTGCTGCCTGGAAGCAATGTCTGCCAGATATTAGGGACAAACGATCGGCCGCAGGACGTCCAGCTGTGTCAGACTTGCGAGTGCAAATGCAGTCCAGTATTTGTTCCCTCATGCACTCCATATTTCTCTCATGTTAAGGGCACACGCCGCTCAGTCTTTTAGTCAGGGGGTGGCCATATGCTGAGGGCACCATTTCCATTGCATGTCATGGTGCCTGCAGGGGGCAGAATTGTGAAGGAACTGACCAGATGACCGTTGAGATGCTGATCTCAGCTTCCTTGTGCCTGAGTTGCTGTACAATCTATTTATATGTAAGTTGTGCTCAACAAGAATGACCACTAAATTGACGGTTTATCCCTTGGAATTGTTTCTTTGTTGTGCCCTTGATGGCAATGTCCCTCTAAGTCAATTGTAACATGTAAGTGGAAAGTTGTTGAGGAAAGTGGCACCACACTCTGAGAGAAGTCACCTGAGTGGGGTGCTGCTCCAGATTGGGATCTGGCCCCGTTTAAAATGATGGGCTAAAGTTCTGAACCAGTCACCCCTGATTGTTTGTGGATAATAAAAAAACATGAAGAGGAGCCCCGTCTCCTGGCCACAGATTGTGTCATCGGGTGGTAATGTGCTCACGCTCAGCCGCCTGATCCAGAAGATTAGGCTGACAGCAGCGTGCCCAGATTCCTCGTGCCGTCCGCGTGTCTGTGCAGCTCCGCAATCACGGCGTGCAAAACCACCATGCTGTAGCATCAAACCTCCTGCCTCGCTTCAATTTCCCGCCCACTTTTTCCCTCGTATGCTGACATCTCATCCCTCGTTGGTTTTCCCATAAAATGGGGGGGACTCTGGAGTAGGCCACAGCTGGGCTTTGGGACCTATGAGGTTAGAGACGGCTGCACTGGAATGCGCTGACGCCTCCCTCCCCCTCAGTGAACCATAGGCCAGGTTCGAACACTGTGAGACGAGCCCTTGGGAGGATCCCACATGCTTCTGGGGCACAGCAACATCAGAGGAAGTGTTTATGGCTGAGTAGGAAGAGTAATACACAGAAGAGGCACCAAAGAAGGTAACTGGGAGGATCTTCAGAATGGTGACCCATAAGCATTCTGGGAATTAGGTGCCTGGTAATGCAGAGGGTTTGCGAATCTTCACAGTGAGGGCTTTGAAAAAAAAAAACACAGGTAATAATCAAATGTCCTTTTCTTACTCTTGCTGTTCAATTGGCTGATGTTCTCAGTAATTCTCAGTAGTCTGCTTCCTCGAAATGATTTTGAACAGAACATCAGGTTGTGATTTGCCAGTATGCCTTGCCATGGAGAAAGGCCAAAAAAATCTTTCCGACTCAAATTAAAATGCATGAAGGACACATCTCAAATAAGCACGTTAACACTGAAATCCCATTGCCAGCACCGAGCCTGAACTCTGATTCACCACGGGGGCCGTATGTATGGTTTCTTGGGGTAAGGTGGTGAACACCTTAGAGCTCCCGTTGTCTTCTTGGAGTGTCGTAGAGGGAGATCTCAATCAAGCTTTTTTTCCCAGAGCGGTGCTGATTGATGAGTTCTGCCTCAGCAGATAAGGCTTGATTCAGATTATTGCTTCTTTTCTGTGTATCCGGTTAAAGAGCCATCCCAGGCTGCTTGGAAGATCACATGATAATTGTCCCTGTATCCCGCACTCTCCTGGTAGAACTTTGGCAATTGAACATCAGTGCATTTTAAATATTTTTAGCTAGTATTTGTTTCTTATTTAACCAGTTCTCTGTGGCTTCATCATTGTGTTAAACTGTTCTTTCTGAATTTAACACCTGTTAAGAAATGGTGTTTTCCATCTGTCCTAGACTTAATGATAACTTGGCGGTTCCGTTTCGGCTGGTCCCTTTCAGTGATGGAAGCACCTAGATTTGGGTGGTATCTAGTTTTACATATCATCTAGATATACTGAGGTACACAGTACTTTGGTGATATTTTTTTGTGATATTTCTGTTAAGCTTGGTGATAAAATTTACTGAAATTCCAAATGTTCAAAATATCACAGCATATCATATCCCAGACCTATCCTATCCCAGAGGCTAAGGGTTCAAGGCAGGAAACAACCCAGGATGGGGTGCCAACCCATCACAGGACACATTCACACAAGCACACCTACAGATAATTTGGTAACTCCAGTCAGCCTCGGCATATTTTTGTGACTGTATCTGACTGAGTCGGAGTACCTGGAGGAGACCCAACGACAACACGGGGAAAACATGCAAACTTCAGACACTTGGAGCCATGGTGGAGACTCAAACCCTGGTTCCAGTGGTGTGAGGCAACATTATTGTCCTCTGCACCACCATGCGGCTCATGTAGCTGCATACCCAAAATGTTATTTATTCTAGCATAGTATCACCCTGACCTGGACTGTAATATTCCCTTGTGATGTAAAAGTAGGTTGCACCCTGGATCACGTCACCAGTTGTTTTTTTGTTTTTTTGCGGGTATGCTTGTTTTCCACGGAGTGTTGGGATTCTACTAACGTCACAGTCTGCAGTGTATCAACCGAGGTCCGAAATCATTTCTTCTAACTGAAACACCCAAGCAGTGATGTCAGGGAGAGTAGACTGGTAGCACTAAATTCCAGAAGTGATTGGTGGGGGCTTATTGCCATGCCAACTAGTCCTGGAATGAGTTCTGCGTCATAGCTGTAGGCTGCTGGATGGGACAGGATATACTTGCCTTCTCAGCTGTCCAAAGCCCGCAGTGCTATAGCCTTGTGAAGAGAACTGGCCAACTCTGAGCTATAGTCGGTATTTCACAAATATTTTTTTTTCTAAATTTGGCACCTAATTGCTGTTTCTTGCAAAGCTAAAGGTCAGTTATTCAACTGCTGTCTCCTTCCCGGTTTTACAGAAGTGTAGTGTTCGTCTGCCGGCTTGTGGCTCAAGTTACATTTAACATTTCAGCTTGTGAGATGCTGAATAGGCAGGGGGATTTGGCTGTTTTGCATTTAGCCATCGTTGGTACCTTGGCCTCCAATTATCGCTTTTAAACACAGTAAACGTGTTTCTTTTTTGAGCAAGTAAGCGTGCTTCACGTTGCTGAAAAGACGGGCTTAGCAGACATGCAGCATCGAAACACGACTCATTATTAAAATATGCACAGGAAGCAGGTTTTCATTGTGAGGTGACCAAAGAGACCCCCACCCTACCCTTCCCGACAGCATTTCCTGTGCTCAGGCCAGTGAATGATGCCCTAATCCAGCCCTTTAGCACACCGGCATTGGGGGGGGGGGGAGCTGGCACCCTAATTACCAGATGTTTAGATTAGCGTCAGCGAAATGTACGTCCTTGCGCAAACAGTGATTGAGAGTGTGAACCACAGTGTTGCCTTAGTGGTGCTGTACCCAGGCCTGGCCCCACCTAATCACTGCCCCCGCTGCTGGCATTGCCAGGTCATAAAGGTCAGAGCTTACTAGGATACGGCCACTACACAGCGCTTACATCAGGTAGGCTGCATGTTTTGGTTAACCATGTGATCCGCGTCAAGTACAGGGCTGAGCCTTAATAAAAAGATCCAGGTGTTAAAAATGTGTAGACTGACAAAAGCATGTGTGCCAGACAGCCAGAGAAAGAAAGCTGTTTACAGCTGGATACTTTTACTGCCCTGAAGGCAGAGAGGCCCTGGGGAGTGTGCATGCGGAGATGAAACGTGGACCAAGGGCCTGTCCCACTGCTGTCTGCACACCATGTTTTCTTGGGTTAGTTTTAGAAGACACTCTATCTCTCCATGCAGATTTGTCCATGCTGCATGTTTTCAGCACTGTTAAAAAAAGTTATGGCCAGCGTGTCTGCGGAGAGCATAACCAAGGACTGTGTCAATTCACAACTGAAGAAATACTGTAAAGCATGACAGAAGCAGATGCTTGGTTAGATGCAAAATACATCCTATGACAAATGCAGCCATTCATCCATCTTTTAATGATTTATCCAGTGAATGATGTCCCAGGAATTACAGAGCACAAGGCAGGGATTGCCCTGGACTGGAGGCCAGTCCAATGAAGTGTGCAAACGATGTGGGTGATATGGGAATGAAAACAGACTAGAGGCTTTAATTGTCACACCACTACCTTTGCGTGCGGGGGCCCTTTTGACAGGAACAGGCTGCTCCTCCAGTTCTGTCCTGGCCTTGCATGGAAGTGAATTAAGAGGCGCTGCATGGCCCCACAGGCAGCTAGTCGGACTGACCTGAAGCAAATTGGTGCCTGGGGGCTCAAAACTGAAGTCCGCCCCCCAGCGAAGAAAAATTGGAAGGTGGTAAATCCCAGCAGTGACAGACATACCTGTGGGAGACCATCATCAGGCATGATTCTGGGAGGGACAGACAAGAGGACAGACCGGAGAGCAGGGATCCTTAACCAATTACCCAGAATGACTTAATTATGCCCCAGGAAGAGAAGATAGAATGAAAAAGCTGGTTAGTAAAATGTGCTGTAGCGCTCCTTGCCTGTGCTAATGGATGGACAGAGAGGGACTTCTTACAATATGAATATCTTTCACCACTTCCATGGTGAACTGCCTGGGTCCTTCCAGTGTGTCAGGTGGACGTGGGTTCTGGTACTGAAGTTAGTTCTGTGTGGGCCTTAGTAGACTCAGCCCCGCAGCTCTGTTAGTAGACACCACAAAGACTCTGTCAGCCCTGATGTGCCTCCTGGTGATGTAGTTTCAGTTCTGAACACAGAACTGCTGGACTGACCTTGTCCATGAGGAGTAAGTAGGTTTAAATACACACAAATTTGGAGCATGGGGGGCCTTTGTGGGTGAGGCTATCCTCTCTTCAGTTTCACCCCTTATATTGAGGACATTGTTGTCAGCGTGTCAGATGGGCATGGCCATGCGTGTGGATCTGCGCCACCAACCTCCCACTGACGCACCAGGTGAACACAGAGCGCCCCGGCCTTGACTGTTCCCCTGCCTCCTCTGTGGGTGCAAGTCAAATTGGTAACACTCTCATCTTCCAGATTAACTTTTTTATTATATTTTTCTTATTTCCCTCTTGTTAGGGGAGATGGGTGAACAGGAAGTTGTTCAGCACTTAGAGTATTTCCCCAGTACAAGAGGCGGTTGTTTTTACAATCACCTCCAAACTACATCCGTTTTGGGAAGGGGAACGTTGGACTCATAACTACAGTAGGTCTTAGTCTTACAGTAGGTCTTAGTAGGTCTTTAATTTGAAGCTGCGGTGTCCATACTTTACAGTTGAGCCCTTGCTGTAATTGTTTAATAAATGTGTATGTACTACCTCTCCAGTATGCTGCTAAGTGTGAACACTTGACTCTTCCATGGGGTGAATCTGTTAAATTGAAATTGTTAATCAAGCCTTGAACTACATCAGGGCAGTGATGGGGCCTGAAGGAGCTACATACTTTAATATCTCCATGACCCTATCCATCAGAGGATGAAGTGCTGAATCCAGCAGCTAATTACAGTCTTGCCGTGTTTTGCTGTCATGGCTTGCGGTCGGAGAGGTCGGCACAGGAATACACTCACTGGAAAACTCCACCCATGTGACACACGCATGCATAAAGCATAAAGCTGCCTGGCTGGTCAATGTCTGTTTATGTTTATGCTGAGGAAAGGTTTCTTGCTTATTTTCTCTCCACATCTTTAATAATTAATTACCCAGAGGGGAAGGAGGCCAGACTATTCTAAGGAGGTTATTATTTATATTTTATTCTTGGGTCTGGATGAAAGATAATCACAATACCTTGCAACAAAACAACATGAATTTAAGAGTGTTCTTTTTGGTGGAGGCTCCGAGCCTGTGTGGATTCCCAGAAGTCAGATGTCAGCTCTAGATGCCTCACATGATTGGCATCATCTAATAATGTCTCATTTAACAACAAAAAATGCTGTTTGGCACCAAAATCTTCCACACATAGAGATCAGCCAGGGGGTCAGGTTCTGTAAAGCTATTTTCTTTTCCTATTTAAGAATTTATTAATCAACAAATGGGGCTCCGAGGCAATGTTGCCAAGCAATTTAATGGCTGTAGTGGATTCATTTTCTTTTCATTACATTATTTCATGGTCGGACAGGCAGCGGTGGGGAGAGATTACAGCGCCAGGGCCAAGAGATGGTCAGTATGGCGTATTTGGACCGTCAGGCGGGATTATTGGTGGAATTGAGAGGATGGATTTAATTTGGACTGCACGGAACAGGTCGCTGCATCGCCGGTATTCCTAACAGGTTTCTGGATAAGACGACAGGCACAGAGCTCTAAGCTGTAAGCCGTGATGTCGCTGAGGTCTCTAGCCGAGGTGATGGAGGTCAGACCTCCCCAGGTTTGGGCTCCATGTAGCAGTCTCAGCATCAAACGAGTCATGTCAGGTATGTGTGTCTTGCGCCCCACGCAGATCACGCACAGCAGGCCAGCATCCACGGAGCTTTGCAGCGCCTGTCAAGTAGGGATGGTGTCTGTTGGCCAGAGTTTTCCAGCATGCAACTTTTAAACACTTGTGGGGTCAGGCTTGTGGCAGCTCAATCGTACACCATCAGTGTGCCCCGGTTTCCAAGAGCAGTGTGCGGCTTTCAGGAAATCTCAAAGGGTGCACTGAGTTCTACCGCAGCCTACTTAGCACCTCGGTGTTGCATATGCCCATGCTGACACCAGCAGTTGGCAGGACCTCCGGAGGTGATGATTAGCTAATTACCGTAATGTGGGGCGCTTTGAGAATTTTCTGCCTTGCAGGGTCGTGCATGTTGCACTTTCACAATTAAATTAGATACTGTTGCTTTTGCTTGGACTTTTGCTTCTGGTTTTTAAACGCTCTTTTGGTTCTAAGGCCAGATTCCAGAGGACATTGTGGCTGGTTCTTTGTTTGAGGGGCCTTGCGTGGATTCCGCTCCTACCTCCGTCGTGAAACTGCCTCATTTTCCACCAATATCGAAATGGATTCGTTGCTCATCCCTCGCTATGGATAAGAAAAACTATGCTTATATGAGATAATGACAGGGCAGCTACCATAGGTATTTATCCATTAACCGTTTCCTGCTAAATGCAGAATCTGATACAGTGTCAGTCAGTGTTTGAGGGCACAGTCTCTTATTACTGTAGTGTGTAGAATTAGTGCATGTAAAACACCAGGAGATTTAAGGTAAAACAAGCTGAATTTTGATGGGGTTAAAACGTAGAGATGTAGCCGATATAGTCTTACTGGCAAATATGGATCCCGCCTCGGGACACTCTTTGGCAGAAGCCTTTATGGATCCTGTCTTGCCGTGTTTGGACCTTGAAGGTGACCTTCGTTGTCCATATCCGAGAAGAGTTAACTCTTAGCTTCTTTCTCTCTGTGTCTACAGGTACAACGAGACAACCCAAGGAAGGAGAGGTCCCAGGGGTGGACTACAATTTTGTGACCGTTGACCGGTTTATAGAACTGGAGAAAAGTGGGGCCTTACTGGAGAGTGGAACATATGAAGGTAGGAGGGACGTTTGTACTTCCTCCTGTCCTCGCGGTTTGACGTGTCGCAAGTGAATCGAATCCTCCTGTCCTGTCCCTGTTCCTGCTTGTCCCCTCCATTGTGAGTACACTGGTACACAGGAATGAAGAGTATTGAGGGCCAGGTTCCCTTTTCCCTAGGAGACCCACTTCCCTTTAGGTAGGGCACCCAGACCTAAGGAATGACCTCACTGCTACTTGTTTCTCAACACTTAAGAGAAGCCTTAAAATACATTTAATCCCTTGACTGTGTGGCTTCTGGAGAGCTTCCACTCGGTCACATTTAACCCCCTGCTGAGAGCTAATACCTTGACGAGTTAAGGGAGGGATGTATCTTACAGACTAAGGGCAAATGAGACCCTAGTCCTCGGCAGCTCGAAGCCTTGTGTCTTTGAGTTCTTTGTTCCTCTTCTTTTCGGCCGGGCTTGTGATTCGACAGCATGTGGGCGTCCTGCCCCATGTGAATGTAGGGATCTCATTTCCTCCATGGCCAACTCCAACACATCTTGAAACAAATGGTTCTACAGCTAATAGTCCTGGCTTCCGCTTCTGATAGTTATTCACTCTTAGTTAAAACAAACAAGGGGAGATGCAAATGATGCTTTGGGCCCGTGAGGCCGAGTGTTGCATTTCTCTGTCGTTTTCTTTTCGAAAAGTAAATTGCAGATGGTCAATTTAACGGTTGGCTGACGACATTACAGTACCCCCCACCCCGCCACTCACCCCCCATGCGAGATTTGTTCCTTGTCTCAGTGTCTTCGGATGGATTCTCAGGGAGCGCCGTCCTCTTTCTGGATCGCTGCTCCTCCATCATTCGCCTGTTAATTTGTGATGCAGATTAAGGGAGACGAAGGGGAAGAGGGTGAGAGAAATTATGACAGATTGATAGTGGTGAGGAGGGCAAGGGTCCCCCCCACCCCTACATAAACGCCGATATCTGTCAGTGGGCAGATGAGATTCCAGCTCGTGGGGTTTCAGACTGCTGCAGTCGCAGTCTTTCCCATTGGATGATTGCGGCCCGTGTGAAGATTAAAGCCCTTTCTCAGGTTCACTCTCGTGTCTGCACTCAACCCCTTTCTGTAAAACACCTTAGCTGGAGGTACGCCGGGGCTCCTCCCTGCTCTCTGAGTCAGGGACGTCCGGCAAGCAGCTTGCGTGGAGGCCGTCGGGGCCCCCACTGGGATTCCAGAGCCTTTCACCCAGACTGGCGTTGGTCCTCCGGATAGAAATGCCGTCGGAGGCTGTTGTGTCTGGGATGGCCGGAAGTGGGCGGGAATGTCGACCGTGGGTGTGGAGCTGCTGAGCCTCCACTCAAGCTGTTGGCGAGCGGATCTCAGCCTCGGCTCCCAGCCACTCCATCTGGGTCTGCCCCTCATGTGAGTCCCGTGGCAGCCACGTGACGACTGCATGCACTGGGGGAAACGCTCATCACGCTAACGGGGGGCCTTGGCACGGACGTCTCCTCCATTGGGACGCTGTTGTAGCCAGCGCAGGTACCTCTACGTGGGCCTAGTACCCAGGATTTGGACCTGGACCCAGGGGAAGGAGTGAGTGGGTGAAGTGTGAAACAGCCACACAGGAAGGGTGGGGTAAAAAAAACACTCGGGAGGGCAGGGCTCTGTGTCCGGCCAGCTCACCGTCTGCAGGAAAGGACTGACATGCCGGATTTCTCAAGTGTCATGCAACCAGTTGGAACACTGGTCGGCTGGATTGTGCTTTGGGGGGACGATTGTATACCTGTGGGGTTAATCAGGCTGCGTTAGGTCTGTTTCATGAAGGGGTTTTCGTTTTGAACACCGGCAGTCAGCGGTCCGCAAAACAAAGAGCAACACACGCCCTCCTCCTGTCCCCCCTGCAGATAACTACTACGGTACCCCCAAGCCCCCGGTGGAACCCACCCCTCTGCTGCTAAATGTAACGGAGCAGATCCTGCCTGGCGCCCGACCCAGCGCAGAGGGCAAGAGGAAGCGCAACAAGTCCGTCACCAATATGGAGAAGACTGGAATTGAGCCCCCTGAGGAGGAGGAGGAGGAGAGGCCCATCGTCAATGGCAACGGCGTCAACATCACCCCAGGTTGGTTCCCTCCCGGCCGTGTGCCTGATGTTGGGGCAGCGGTGCAGTATTAATCACCTGTCAGGGAGACACCATCAGAGAGCCAGGGCTGCCTACAGTAATGCCTGTAAAAGCAGAACAGGCCTTCACCACCCATGGCCTTTGTGGTCAGACTCTGCTGGTGAAGGCCATACTGACAGATTATAGGGCCTCTGGTACAGAGCATCACCTCTCACGGCATGACATTGTCACGCATGGTTCTTTTTGTCATGTTTATATAGTTTGGTAAAAGTCATACTTACTTCCTGCACACCATAATGCCGAATAGGCAATTCTATGGCAGAGGTAATTCCATTATCAAAATGTCATGCATTTGGTGAAGAGTGCAACCCATTATGAGGTATAATTTGATAGTTGATGGTATTTCAAGCCAAGCGAGTGACGTCTTTTCAAACTGTAGCCAAGTTCCATTGCAATCCTGTTATCGTCGAACTGGCCAAATATATAAAATAAATATGAGACGACAAGTGAAGCAGGCGATGAATCCAGAACAAAAATTATTAAACAGTGCACAGCAGAATCCCTGAGGCTCGGGGGAGAGTTGTAGTGCAGGACCACTAGGGGGCACTGCTCATCTATCTGCACCATGCAACTCGTGGGTTCAGGTACAGCATTTCTTTGGGTGTGAATTCGGGACCCCTGTCATCTTCAAGGCCCTGATGTGCATCGGCAGCACGGGGAGCTGACCACTTTGCCCAGATCGATTTCCGGGAGTATAGAAGGATTATTCCATTATCCGTCGCATTTTTCTAAATTAGCAAAAGACCCGTTTTTCTGATCCAGTAACGAGGAGAGCAAATCAAGCCCCTTATTCAGTTATGTGCCCGTATCGATCCGTCAGAGTAATTGAGTTATCAGTCTCTGTTTTGTAGATCCTGTGGACTTTCAAATGAAAAGCAGAGAAGCCAGAGGCTTGACAACAAACAGAACGGAAAAGTCCTGGTATCCCAAGCCGCCAGCTTGGAACTGTTCCACTTTGCTAGAGGGGCGGGGTTGTAACGCAAGTGAAGCATTGGTTAGGGAGGTAGCTCTTCATTAGAGACAAAGTAATCACTTTGTTTGTGTGTGGGCTGGCAAACTAACGAATGACTGCTGATTTTTTTCTTTTCTTTGTTTTCTGATCAGCAGATCTAAAGGAAAGCAAGTCTTCGTATTCATTTTTTTCCATGGCTCCTGGGCGCCTAGTCCCAGTGATGGGCCAGGTCGATACGCTGACTCTATGATCTCAGCAGATAGCTCAGCTTCATGGATTTCTTCTTCACGCTGTCGTCTCTGGCTCCCACTCTCTCTCTCCCCCGGGGGCCGTCAGCAATCAGAGCTCTATCGAGCACCGGGGCCCCTTTCTCTCACTCTGTCTTTCTCCAGCTTGTCTGTCTCACACAATCACACACTTGCACACGCTTTCTGAGTTGTGATTCAGCGATGCCTTGTTGGCAGGAAAGAATTCGTATTGCCGGCACACTTGAACAAAAGCACTCATGAACAAAAAGATGTATAGATAGATGGATTCATATATATAACAGGCATGTTGTATTAGAGACACAAAACAGCCTCCTTTCAATATAGACTTTGTGCCCAGTCCGTTTACATCACTGCCTTTTATCAGTACTTGTCCCTCTGGCTATGGAATTCAGTCATGCCCTGAGCTCTCAGTTACGCACAGAGCCTTGTCCTTCTCTTCTCTCTCTGACTTTGTCAGTTCATCCTCTGCCTTTCATTGAGAGGGGCACGTAGCAAGGATATCAGCTCTGACTTACCTGCCGTTCTTGCTCATAGAATCCAGCGAGCATGAGGACAAGAGCACGGATGCATCGGGCGACAGCACCACCCAGAATGAGCCTGCTACACTCGCCTCCATGGAGGTATCCAAGGAGGAGGGAGATCCCCCCAAGTCACCCCCAAAACCGGATGAGAATGATGAGCTGGGGCCCTTACCTGACAATTGGGAGATGGCCTACACAGAGAAGGGAGAAGTCTACTTCATTGAGTAAGTGTAACTGCCTTTAGAGAATGGAGAGGCCTGGTCCATTGAGTCAGTGTGATTGCCTGGAGTGGCCTGCCTCATTGAGTCAGTGTGACTGCCTTCACAGAATGGAGAGACCTGGTCCATTGAGTCAGTGTGATTGCCTGGAGGGGCCTGCCTCATTGAGTCAGTGTGACTGCCTTCACAGAAGGGAGAGACCTGGTCCATTGAGTCAGTGTGATTGCCTGGAGGGGCCTGCCTCATTGAGTCAGTGTGACTGCCTTCACAGAAGGGAGAGACCTGGTCCATTGAGTCAGTGTGATTGCCTGGAGAGGCTTGCCTCATTAAGTCAGTGTGACTGCCTTCACAGAATGGAGAGCCTGCCTCATTGAGTCAGTGTGACTGCCTTCACAGAATGGAGAGGCCTGGTCCATTGAGTCAGTGTGATTGCCTGGAGAGGCCTGCTTCATTAAGTCAGTGTGACTGCCTCCACAGAATGGAGAGCCTGCCTCATTGAGTCAGTGTGACTGCCTTCACAGAATAGAGAGGCCTGGTCCATTGAGTCAGTGTGATTGCCTGGAGAGGCCTGCTTCATTAAGTCAGTGTGACTGCCTCCACAGAATGGAGAGCCTGCCTCATTGAGTCAGTGTGACTGCCTTCACAGAATAGAGAGGCCTGGTCCATTGAGTCAGTGTGATTGCCTGGAGAGGCCTGCCTCATTAAGTCAGTGTGACTGCCTTCACAGAATGCAGAGCCTGCCTCATTGAGTCAGTGTGACTGCCTTCATAGAATGGAGAGGCCTGGTCTATTGAGTCAGTGTGATTGCCTGGAGAGGCCTGCTTCATTAAGTCAGTGTGACTGCCTCCACAGAATGGAGAGCCTGCCTCATTGAGTCAGTGTGACTGCCTTCACAGAATGGAGAGGCCTGGTCCATTGAGTCAGTGTGATTGCCTGGAGAGGCCTGCTTCATTAAGTCAGTGTGACTGCCTCCACAGAATGCAGAGCCTGCCTCATTGAGTCAGTGTGACTGCCTTCATAGAATGGAGAGGCCTGGTCTATTGAGTCAGTGTAACTGCCTTCAGAGAATGGAGAGGCCTGGTCCATTGAGTAAGTTTGACTGCCTTCACAGAGAGTGTGGACTGACCTGCCTCATTGAGTTAGTGTGATTGTGTTCTCTGAGATAATTGAGAGGCCTGCCTCTTTGTGCTGGTGCGTGAGGGAAGTCTGCTCCAACAGAATTGCACATACATCCCTAGCTTTGAGCATGGCGGGCAGAATGTTTACAGACAAACACAGGCATTGCACAGTGTTGAAGAGGAGTGGTTCTTGGTGTGAGCACAGCAGTGTGCTCTGTTTGTTGGCTGGGAGGGGGTAGCTGAGCAGGATGCAGCATTTCTGTTTAAAAGGTGGTTACGTCTCATCTCCACAGTGGGTCTTGTAGCAGACAGCTGCGGACGGGTCCTTGATTACATGGGCACTCAGAGGTGGGGCTCAATATGGCAGTGCAGGCCGCTAGCTGCTATCCGGCATGCTATGTGCCGCATTCGAACACCCCTTGCCCCAAGGACCATACCCTCTAGGGATGTATTTGGCTCGATGAGGGGTGCAGCCGAAGTGAGGGGGAAGGTCAGCTGAGAAGCCGTGTTCTGGGAGGCTGCTTGTCTGACAAGATGTCATACCACTGTCATGTTTATGATAGCAAAAAGCAAAAGATCAAGGCATCAGTGCATATGTACCTCTCAAAGATGCAGCTAAGTGCTGTTTTTGCTCGCTTTCTCGGCACAGAGGGCGGCTGCTCCCCACTGCTCTCTGCTCTGCATATGCTCAGACGCAGAGGTGCTAGCTCCGTGGCCCTAAAGTAATTATCCAGACGCTTCGTTCACGTGCGTTTTCCCAACTATTTATCCATTTCACACCTTTAAGTCCTATGTGGAAATCAGGTCATGCTCAACCTGAGATCCGTCCCTATGCACGACTTCAGGTCTCATCACGGCATCGTCATAGAGCTTGGTAACCAGCAGGAGGCGCCATCCGTTCTAGACCACGCCTCTGGTGGGATGGAGGAACGTCTCTCTTTTCTAGACTACTGTAGGACGCGGTCCAACCCCTCCCCCTGGCCCTCCGCTCCCCTGCGCTCCTGCCCCCGGTCCTGTCATCATCTTGAAGGGAGCGCATTGTGGCTTTAGACGAGCTCAACAGATTCATTGAAGTTTTCTTGGCTGCCGCCCTCATCTGATCTCCGTCCAGTTTGTGCCGTGGAGTCGCAGGCGTGACGTGATCGGCCAAGTGCACAGCTGTTAGTTCCCATCACTCACACGCCTCTCTCGGGATAATTAGGAACCGTAAGCAAATTAAATGTGCCGACGGTGGTTTTGAGGAGCGTTGTTTTCCCTTTTTTCCGCCCATCGGTGAGGGAAAAAGCAAAGGTTCAGTTCTTTTTTGGAGAGAGCTTCCTCCATACCGCTGAGGCTCTTTCTCTCTCCCTCTTTCTCTCTTTCTCTCTCTCTCTCTCGCTGTAGCCACAACACCAAGACCACATCATGGCTGGATCCACGACTCGCCAAGAAGGCTAAGCCACCGGAGGAATGCAGAGAGGATGGTGAGTCTGCCTGGCCGCCGCGTGTCTCTGCTGTGATGCTGCTGCCCATTTGGTCTTGTTACACTATTTCTCTTTTTGTTTTTTTGTTTTTTTTGCATTTTTGGATCTGTTTTTGATCAGGGTCATTGGTGCTTGGGACATTGAGCCAAAGGTTTTAGGAAAAGGTTTAAGGGTTACATAGGATGTAGCGGCGGAGGAGAATGTTCTGGGGGACATGGAGGGACCGGGGCTCATGCACTGCTTTCGCAAGGAGCTGCTCTTGCTGAGTGTTTGCTGACCGACCCACCAATCATTAGCGGGACGGCCTGCCTCTAGAACAGACTCGTCTTTATGTCCCCACCACCCTGAGCGCTCTGCACACTGGGAGAGAGTCCCATTGCTTTGTGTGTGTATGTTGGTGGGGGGTGTGTGGGGGGGTGTAATCGTCCACGAGCTTGGGAAACGAAAACCCAGCTCCGCAATTGGTCACCATTAGGCCCCATCGATCTGCGGTCTGACTCTCCTGAGGAATTGAAAAGCAATATCTCTCTCGGAAGATTTAAGTGCTTTGTTGTGACGTGAATTTCAATGCCGCTTCCCTGTAGCACACCAGGGTCCAGTTTCATTTCTGCATTTAGGGAATGGGGGGGGGGGGGGGGGGGGGGGGACGACTGCAGGCTGACTGCTGAGGATGCTTGGGCGAGCTTCCTCGGGCACTGGGAGGGGTCAGCTCCGTATAGAGACCACGCTAGCTCACAGAATACTGCCGATGACCACCGTGGTGCGCAGCTGACATGCGAGTGGCATGATGCAGTCCGTGACTCTCTGGGCTGATGGACGCGCCGCCTCCATAGCACCTGACGCTGGGACCTGCCAGGCTCCCCATTTCTATTGCTTTGGTTATGCCCTGGAGGTGATCGGGCTGTGCTTTGATTGGTTTTTACAGGATTACACTGGCTGGCCTCATTGGAACATTAACCTTTATATGCCCGGGAGAGGGGGTGTACAGGGCAGTTAGGCAGACAAACACACACACACACACACACACACATACAGGTTTGTAATCATGTCTTTGTGGGGACTTTCCATTCATGTTTATGGGGAAATCCCTAATCCCAACATGACAACCTTAACCCTTACACAGCCCTAACCTTACCCATAAGTACCCAAACAAGACTTTTGGCATTTTAATTTTTTTGACTGCATTCACAGATCTTACTGAGGACCTAAAAATGGTCCCCACAACATCAAAATAACAGTTTTTTTTTACATTGCGGGGGACATTTGATGCCCACAATGTAATATAAATGCACACACAACCCTCTGATTCAATGCTCTAGACTGGACTGACAATATATAAGATCCAGAATAGTATCCAACTATGTGTGATTAAATCAGATGTGCTTGTCCATCCTACTGTGTGGTGAAGGGAAACTAGTAGGTATGTTAGCTGTTTGCCCCCTGCCTCCCCAGTGTCCCTTTCGGGAGGTGGGGGGATGTATCTGATTGCTGTCTCAGGAGTGAGCGTCATGTGATCTGAATATTCCATATTTCCTGTTGTCGGTATGGATTTGAAAGCTCTGCTTTTCTGGGCTTCGGATCGCAGATCAGGCCCCTTGGCCCATCTCGTCCATTTAGTACTCCTCTTTTTACCAAACTGATACAGAGATGCTGTATTAAGGTGATGTATTCTAGTGATTCAAAATAAAAAGTAACACAAATGCGTAAGTTAATGGCACAAAAACATAATGTGCCGTCAATGCGTCGAAAACCAATGACGCATGCGCCGCATATGTCAAACCTTGCGCTCATGCGGCCGCAGATCGGACAGGTGCCACAGATCAGGCAGCGACAGTGGTGTCAAAAAACCGAAGCGTGATCTTTTTAACTCGTCCACAAGGAGCCGCCTCCTCGCTTCTCTAACGCTCAGCTTCCACACTGATGAGCCCCTTTAGGCTCTCTCTGGTTCCGGAGTTTACAGTAGTGCATGATTTGTGTTTTTGTGTTTTTTTTTTTAATACCACCATATGCCGTATACTGGGGTGAAATGTGCAGAAGGTATGACTATTAAAAAATATATACTGCCCAAATCTAGTGTCCAAACCCCCCGCCCAAAAATATAGTTTCCTTTAGTTTCCTTTCTCATGTTCTCTGTGTTGTATTTGCTGCCCCTACCATACTACCCTTGAATGGGGCACAGATTTTGTCACCATAAAGACTCCTACCCGGCCTGCCGGTTTCAGGGATTTGGGTACCGTTTCTCAGCCCTTTTAATGGGTGGTCCAGCAGAGGTAAGGATCCTCCTCCTGCGGTTGTGTTTAGGTTTTCATGGGTGTCCTCTGGTGCCATCTGCCCCACCGGTCTTGAACCATGCATCTGCTCGTCGTGGACTGCCTGAACATGGCCTGTCTCGTTTCCCAATAGTTTAGAACATGGCAAGGAGCCAGGGAGGATGTAGTGACTAGAAATATCTGTTTACTATTTGCGTGATCCCTGTCAGCGACCTCCCCCCTAGCCGTGCGTGTGCAGCGTCTGTCTGTGTGCGTGCGCGGGTGCTCGCGTGCAGCACGTCTGCCAGCAGGTTCCCACTCTTCAAAGGCGCGTGGGGACCAATCTGCCATCAGCGTGAAGTTCTCCGGTGTGTAATCTCGCCTGCTGCTTCCACTCGTTTGAGACAGGAAAACGAAGTAACAAGAATGTCTTGCAGTCGAAGTAAGGCGCCCTCTCTTCCATCATCCACATTATGGAAGCGTTACTGCATGTTTACCAGCTGGGTATCTTCATGGGGGACCTCTTCCCCCTCTGTGTCTCACCACCTTCTATGTCGGCTCCCTCGTCCCATTGCAGCCAACCCACAACCCTCTCCGTCAATTGGGAGATTTGAGATTTTCATTCATGTCTTTGCCCTTAAACAACAATTTCCATTCAACTTATGTCTGTTTGTATTTTATTTTATTTTACTTTGCTTTTAGCCCTCTTACCTCCACAGTTGGCATACTGTGCCTGACACTGATGTAGCGAGAGCAGCATCGATTATTATCTTAAGTCTTGCTCAGTACAGAGGGTAAATCAATGCCTTTAATAAACACAGAGATACTGTTTATATTGTTGTATCCATAAGCCCTTGGCTAAGCGATCCAGTTGGATCAGAACACACGTCCCACCTAAAGGGACTCCAGGCCTCCCCCCTGGCTTTGATGTGTCCTATTTGTACAGAGATGGGATAGTCTCACTCTCAGGTGTTGACATTATCCGTCAATAGATTGGCCCCATCTTCCAAATGCTAACCTCTTAGCTTCCAAGTTGACAAGGTCTCCTGAATGCTGGGATTCTGTGAGACACACTTGATTCTTTTTTTTCCTGTTTTTTTTATGATTTGTTTGTTTTTTTTAATTTTGGTCTTTGCTGGAGTTGATCTCTGGTCAAGACCTCACTAGCTGTTTTCCAGGGGTTTATGTATGTTGTATGTGTTAAGCATTTTTGAGGGCATAGAAAAGAGGGAAAACACGGCACCCTCTGTAATTCCGGGGGGGGGGGGGGGGGGGGAGGATTTCTCTCCCTTTTGTGATCGACAGGTATGTTTTGACAACCAGCCAGCTTGCTGGCTCTCAGAACAGACCACCTTGCGTAATATCAAGTTTTCACTTCTCATTTTTGACACGGAAGAGTCAGTCTTCATACCGATTGACAAGGGTGGTTTTGACAACCGACAAACCTGTGAGTCTCTTTAGCTCTCCGGACGTAAATATGCAGAACTGGAAGCAGTCTTCATGATATTTTCTTTTTAATTTTGCGTTTGTTTTTGACAAGGGGGAGGAGCCTGTGTCAGGATAGACAGGACTTTTTTTATTTGGGACGCCAATATAAGGGCTCGGATCAAGATAACAGGAGAGAAGCAGGTCGCAGAGGGGCCGCGGCGGGGCGCAGCAGTGGAGGGTCAGCATCCACAGGCCTTTCAGAGGCATCGATTCTCACCTTGGAGGCCCTGAGGTCCGGCTTCTGCATTCCAGTCACGTCGCGGATCGTTCAGGGAGCCGTTAAAGATTGATGATGCTCCTTGTTTTTCTCCCCCTCCAAAACACAGACCCTTTCCAATGTCCATGGCCCAGAAGAACACGGACAGCCGACATGTGAGGGGCCAGAAAGACGGTCTGGCAGGTCTGTGCCTGTGCTGGTGGCGGTGACCGTCTCGTTAAAGGTCACGGCCACACATTCCGGGGTAAAAATTACCCCGTTTGTTAGCACAAACAGCAATGTAATTGATTATATTTTCTGCTGGCCTGGGCATTCGAGGCCGGACCAAAATGGGAACAGGAAGGCGATTCCTTTGTGCCAGGCTCCTACTGCGAATTGTTAAGTCCAAATAAACCGGGCCGATACTCCGCCGTGCTGCGGCTTCATAATAGCACATAACTCTGTGCAATTAGCAGGCGGAAATATAGGGATGTGAAAGAGCCTTCAGTGCAGACAAAAAGGCTTCCTCCTGAGGTTGCCATGGAAGCCGTCTCCCCTTGCAACCAGAACGGGGCTAGTGTTTTAAGGTGGCCCCGCATTAAAAAGGTGGGGATTTAAGGTGGCTAAAAAGTTTACGCTGACTTAATTCAGTTGTCTCGGCAGGGCGCTATGGTTCACAGGATCACGTTATTAAAATTACTGTATTCTTCAGAGCGGGGGGGTATGGGGGGGCTGAAGGGAGCTTGACAGGCCTCTTCATCAGCATGTACCCCCGGTCACAGGTAAATCGATTTCTCCACTGCCTGGCGACCCACAGTCCCTTCAGTCCTACAACCAGGCGAAATCAGGCCAAACACCTGCCAGCCAGACCCAGCTAGAAGGATTGCAGTTATGCTATCCTCCCCTAGCTCAGCAAGCATTGCGTGCCACTAATATTGCAAAGGTTGTGGGTTCAAATCCCTGGGAGCACACGGTTCCCTCTATTGTACGTTGCTTTAGATGTAAGTTCAGATAGATATAAAGCTTTCTTTTATTAAACACTAAATCTGGACAAGGCGCTTTCAGACTGACAAGATGGTGGTTTACTGCCATACGCATCCGTAAGGAAAGATTTATGTGAAAAAGACAGACCCCAAAAATCCATTTGCCTGGTTTGGCCCCAATATCATTGCTGCTTGAGCTGTTTTTATTTGATAAAATTAGAAAAATAGATGAAATATTAATGAAACTCAGAGCGCAGTTCGTGCTTGAAAAGGTCCCACTTTGAGATTTGCTTTTACTATGAAAACGAAGACCTGAAAGTAGAGCACATGGATACATATGTAGTAAGGCTTCATTAAATGGATTGAATAATGCAGCTGATTGACAGTGCATGAATGCCCACTGAGGCCCCCTGCTGGCACTGAGGTGTGACGCGGCTGAAACGGGAAACTCTGCACTGATGCCACGGACCGTGCCAGATTACTGCTCTACATTTATTTACACTTACATTTATTTCTTTATGCTTTTGTCTCGAGTGAAGTACAAGTGCAGCAAATTGTGGTACATCCCAAAAATACAGCTGTTAAGGATTCAAGTAGGCATAAGTTCAGCTTGGCTGACCTTCCAATGAATGCTCTAGTACAAGTGTAAGTAGTATTGGAGCAAGAGCTATACAGCATCAATCAAACATAACAAAAACCTAATAAGGTGACTATTCACATAGACAAAGTGCAACACTGAGCATTCAGGGAACATAGACTTCTGTAGGCTAATAGAGGTGTACCTGGAACAAATGGGGCCTGTGTAATTTAACAGCTCATTCCACCATCAGGGAACCATGAGAAAAATCCTGAGTGAGACTGCTAACATGGGAGGGACCTCTTAGTGCGGTTGATTTGCTGACTGGAGAGGATGAGATTGGTTGTAGCTACGGAGGGCGTATCTCGGTGGAGCTGGGTGCCTGTCCATTAATAGCTCTGAAAGCCAGCACCAAGGACTTAAACTTGATGTGATGGTCTGTTTGGAGCTGAGACATGCAGGAGTGTAATATGCTCTAAGGCATAGTTTCCCAATCCGGTCCTCAGGGACCCACAGACACGTTTTTTCAGGGAGCTGGGAGGGAGCAAAAATGTGGACTGTCTGGTAGGGAGCTGGGAGGGAGCAAAAACGTGGACCGACTGGGTCGCTGAGGACCAGATTGGGAAACACTGCTCTAAGGCTGCAACTCTTACGGATTTTGCAATGAGGGAAGGGTGTGAAATTGGTGGTAGAAGAAGGGGTGTATGACAATATCCTGGGTTCAGCTGAAAGACTTAGAGTGTACAGGGGAAAGTATAAAGAGTGTACAGGGGAAGCACATTTGGGTTTGACAAGGATGCAGAAAGAAAGAAGGCCATGTGTTTGGCTTATTGTGCATGTGTCTGCTCGTGTGTGTGTGTGTGGGGGGGGGGGGGGGGGGGGGTTTCGTGCAGCCGCACCGCAAAAATAAATCCCAGCACAATAATCTCTCCCAGAGAATTAAATAAATAAATGTATTTTTAGCACCGCTGGTACAAATGAGGTAAAAATTTGCTTGTCAACACAGAAGGTGAGTAATTAGTGCAGGTGGATCGGTGCCGTGACGAGTCAGAGAGAAGCGGGGTCACTGTCCTCAGCTGGCTGGCATTCAGCATGTGGAGGTTGGAGAACCAGTGGTATATGTGGGATACCTAAGTCTGTCGCTGTAGACCTGGGACACTGTGGAGGACCGTGTGCATGATGAATAGGCTTTGATCACCTGCGGCTGGGGGGTGGAGGCAGACTCGCAGTGTCGCAGGCGTGGGGGGGGGGGGGTGGTAAGTGCATATATGTTAGAGAGTGTGTGTATGAGTATGCATCTGTATCTGCTGTTAGTGATGGACAGGCTTCTCCAGGGATATATTGTTTGCCTTCCCAGCGGATTCCATGGTGACATTCTGTGGCAAGTGGCAAGGTGAGCAGCTCAAAGGACGGTGGCTCTTCCGCTTGGGACACTTGGGGACTGCATGACCATCCGGCAGGCAAGTCAGCAGGGCTGAGCGTCATGGAGCACGGCAACATGGGGGCTGCAGCCACCGCGACCCCTCCGATCTCCGCACGCTGATTAGTGTGGCTGAGCAAAGGGTCACTGCTGCGGTGCCAAGTGCAAGAAACATCTCCACTGGGGCCGGATGAAAAATCGGAGTGGGATCGCTTACTTTCGCTGGGGGGGTTTGTTTTCTGACACGAGGCGGGAGTCTGATGTCATGACGTCGCGGTGTGGAAATTCCCTCCTTCGGCATGAAAATAAGTTTTGGCCTCTTTTTCTGTTTTCTGCAAATGAAGGCGTCCTTTGATTTGAAAGAGCAAATAAGGAAACTCATGCCCTCGCTCTCCTGAGCGGATTGGAGTGCGGCCATTGGGGTGGGGGTGGATATCTGGGTGGTGGTTGATGGTAGCTACAGTCCAGGCTCGGTGTGAGGGGATATTTTCTCTCTGAGTGAGAGTCATGGAAGCTGTCTTGCAACCAGAATGGGACTAACATTTTAAAGTGATCCTGCATGTAAAGGCGAGGATATAAGGTGGCCCAAAGCCAGTCCCCCACCCCCACTACCAGTAGTCTCATGGTTTAATCCCAGCGTCACAGTAACAGTAGAAAAGTTGTGTCGTTGTCACATACCAAGCAGAGTCAACGGTACTCTTTCGGGAGGGATGGAAGATGACTGACTTCCGACCTGCCACAACCTACTTGCTAGTCCAGCCCGGAATGTCATACAAAGCAGTGTTCGAGTACGCCGTGGATGTCGTTAAGGAAAGGAGTGATTTACAAGATGGCGGAACCCCTGCGAGTGATGCCGTGTGGACAGTATGTGCACCGATGAAATGGGAGCGAAGGGAAGTATGCCCCCACCAGCCGTCCCACTCACCCACCTCCGCTGCAGCTCTTTAGACAACTTACAAAGTAGCCCTGTGGGATTCTGGGAACACAGCTGATGTGGCGTCTTGTCTTGCTTTGCTGACACGAGGGAAAGAGAGAGAGACCAAGCTCACACACCACCCCCGTACCTCACCCGGTCAGAGTGTCATGTTGAGGTGTGATGTCATTCTCATCTTCATTCAACGTTCTGCTGAACTAATTAACCACATATCACTGTTACCCGTTGCGCCTCAGGCTGGACCCACTTCAGGTAATGGGGAATTCCCTGTCAGCACCACGGTGCCGGCTGGACGGGATGACAGGCACCGGAGAATCCTGCTCAACGTCCGGTCACACGCATCACAGGGCCCAGCAAAATTAGCTTGGAACACGTGAATTTCTAGCACTTTTTCAGTACTGCCCTTGACTGCAGAAAGTGTATTGTCTTTGTGCCCTGCCACCCGGAATCACCCTGACTCCGAAAAGGCCGTTTGAGGTGACCGAGCTTTCGTGGCTCCCTCTTGAAAAAAGCAAAACATTCTCATCGATTCAGTTATGCCTCTTAACCCGTGTACGGAAATAACGCATGCAGATGTCCCATGAGAAACTTTTGATTTCCAGCTTGAAATGAGCTAAACTGAATTATGTGGAAGTATTGTTCAGTGCAGACAGACACCGAGTGTGGAATAAGGCAGAATCCCTCATGGGCCCAAGTGCATCCCTCCAGCTGTCATCTTCATCCACTCAGAATGTGAAACATCCTTGGCATGGTCTTGGCAAGAGTGGTCTTGTAACTTGCCTCCCAGAACAAACTTTGGAAGCAATAAATCATGGGATTGGTCTCATTCGGCAAGGATGCAACCAATGTATCCTTGATATTTGGGGTGGAGCAAAACCAACATTCGGGGATGTTTATCGTCCTCTGTGCTTACGTTCTTAGTATTGGAGCTGCTCTTTAGGTATTCTGGGTACGTGGACTGGCTCTGCATGGCCATTGTGTCCTCCTGACGTTGACTGAGCAGGAATATCAGACCCACTGGCAGCAGCACGCCTCTTTACAGAATGGCCGTAATGTTGGGTGTGCTCCAGTCACAGGGAGCAGTGATTTAAAGTGCTGTTATGGATCTGTTTCGTTACCAGTGATTGATACATTTCATGCAGTTAATATTACCATAAAATAGCAGTAATTAAATTGGTTTGCATTATGGACTCATTCTTCTGAGAATTGATTCTCCTCTCTCACTCTGTCTCTCAGGACAGTTGAATAACAGACTTACTTTTGTAATTGTTTTTCAGAACTTCCGTACGGCTGGGAGAAAATCGATGACCCAATGTATGGCAGTTACTATGTTGAGTAAGTTTCTTATTCTTTTATGAATTGCTGGTTCTCTCCCGGCATACTGCTCTGTCAAGAATTAATCATGGTCTTTCTTCTGCTGCGTGCTTCATCTGCCCAAGAAACAGCTGTATCTTTTTATATATATTTTTTTATTTTGGGCCTGAAGGCAAAGCTGTTGCTCTTGTTAAGCGAATGTCAGCTATGAGATTGTATTTGCGTCTAGTTGTCTTTCTTCTCTAATGCTGCTCCATGAGTTGTTTGTTCTTAAGGAGGAACTGCTCCCAACCTGAGATGTGACTTTGGCTCATTCTGTGTGCAGTGGCATTTTCAAGCCACAAGGGGTGCTAGACCTGTCCTGCTGCCTCTGACCCCCCAAAACCAGTTTCATCAGCCTTGGAGGAGCTGGGTTTGTGGAGATACCCTAAAGAGGCGTAGTCACACAGCAGTTCTGAAATTATTTTCACATTAACCCTCTGGGGTCAAGGGGTAGGGAAAACACTTTCACTGACTGGGGCATGGTCACACATTTCGTTCATTATCATAGACTTAATTCATGGCAAATAAATTATTTTTTATATATTTTTTTTGGCATTAAACATCTTAATCTTAGTGTACTTTGTAAATTTGTCAGATTTATGTGAAGTTTGTAATTTGACATCAAAGTATAGATATTGCAAAATGCAGTTTGGAACACTTGCAGAAACATTATAAAAGTACATAGTAAGCAATGGTGGAAGTTTGTTGTGATCACAGATATCTGATCACCAAAGTCTTGGCTACATGAAGATGACTAAATGGTGCAGTTGCAACATTCGGTTGGATAAATAAATAAGAAAAACCTAACTCATGTCACTATTTCTGGCCTCCTTTCCTTGAATATGTAGCATCTTTCATGTATATGCATGAGCCATTCACAGCTGGCCACATCCCCCCGCCCCCCTTTTATGGCGCTGATGGGGATGTATCAGGATCGCGTTTCAACGTCGCGTTGTTCATATAATTACCATGTGAATGTGGTTTGAATACGCGCTGAAGCAGCTATTTAGAAAGCGAATAGCGATCTTCAGGTGAGGGCGGCACTACACGCCCCCCGATGCAGGTAAAACAAAGAAAGGTGACATGGTTTTTTGCCGATTTAACCTAATTTTAGAAACTTTAATACTTCCGCCAACTGATGTTTTGAAAGGAAGACAGATTACAGATTTAGTCAGTGTTTTTTTCACGTTTCTACAATAAGATTTCAGCGAGTTATGAACTGTAATACAAGAGTAAGATACGCGGCATCGCCAACGATGCCGTCGACTCCAGAGGCATATGCACTGGTGGACCTTCTATTTCACACCAATCGTCATCATCCACTGACAATCCAGCAGAAATCCAAAAATCATTTTATTTTCCCATATCTCCAAGTTGGCACACAGTTAATTAAAAAACAGGTTAAAAACCTGACTTGAGGGTTTCTGACGAATGGAGCCGTTTAATTGAGCTTCTCAATGATCAGTGGCTGAACCCTAGTTCAGTCTGAGCAGAAGAGGGTCGGCTGTCGGTATCTCCACTCGACTCGACTTTTCCTTTGCTTACAGCCACATAAACCGACGGACGCAATTTGAGAACCCAGTTCTGGAGGCCAAGCAGCGGCTCCAGCAGCAGCAGCAAATGCAAAGCCAAGGCCTGTCCTCGCTGCCCCTCTCGACCATCTACAGAGGTACCTCCTTGCCCCAGCCCCCTGGGCTGCCCTCCCCCCCCCCCGCCCCAAACACACGAACACATCTTCGCTGGGTGAAAATGGCCGTGCACGAAATGACATCCGCATGCAAAGATCTTTTGGATCGTTATGAGCCAAGACCAGTTTGTCTGTTTGCCTGATCCGCCGGTAAGAGAGCGGAGGAGCCAGGGTTTGTCTTCACCTTAGAGCCCCAGGTTGCAGAGGGGAGACTGTGGTTGCCCGCTGAACCTCTCCTCCTCCACCTGCTCCCCTTGCTCATTCCTAGAACCCTGCATGGCTTGCTAAGCAGAGGTTCCCATGGCTAAGGGGAGCCGGACGCTGGGAGACAGGTTTGACACATGACCCTGGAGTGAGTGTTTATCCTTTCCCCTGTGTCCCCATGCCCTCTCATCAGAATTGACTTTGCACTTTGAGTGCCTCTCTGCTTTATGAAGCTCCCGGCAACCAATGAGCGGAAATCTTTCTCCTCTGCAAATTTTCTGCGAGCCAATGAGTGAGGGTTTCTCTCCTTTGTGACAGTCGAGGAGGGTCCCTCCTCAGCAACGTTACCTAGGCCCAAACTGGCTCACTTGGGCCCCGCCCCCGAGCGTTCCCACAGCCTCACCGACCTGTCCGAGTTTCCTGACAGCAGGGCAAGAGCATTCAGCTTTCATGGTACGTCCATCCCTAGAAAAATGCCCCCTGGTGGAGTGGAGGGATAAGTGCTTGGAGCATCAGCTGCTTTGATATGCCTTTACTCCACACTCAGCCTGTGTGTTGTCCTTCTTTCTGCTGTCGTTCCCTCTGTAAGTAGGGCACCGGAGGCTTTTTTTTGCCTGCTGTTTCAGTTACGCATGCTTACTTTTTTTTAAGCAGAACTTGTTTCTGTCGCTAGTGCGCCTCAGAGATATCTGACCGTCTTCGACGCTGCGCAGCTCGATAAAAAAGAAAAAAAAAAAAACGAGAACAAATCATGACAAAAATATGTGTGAATTGATAACCAAAGAGCTGAGGCAGACAGGGACAGAGACCGGCAGCGATCCTGTGATGAGATCCGTTCTGTCAAGGGGTCAGTCCGAAACCGATAAATTTCAATCTCTTTGTCTGACACATGGTGAGCAATTCGCCCTCATCGAGTAAATGAGTTCATTTGGAATGATAACTGCCCTGAGTGGAGGCTGATGTGTCTCCCCAGCAAGAAACACAGCTACGGAATGTTAGATATCGCACCTGCTTTGACCCCCCCCCCCCCCCAGTGAACTCCAGTGCAAGTCTGCTGCAGTGTATGTGGATTAATTTGTTAATTAGGGGTCGAAGCACCAGCAGTGCTGGATCCCTATCGATTTTGTTCTGATTATCTGTTTTGTATTTCTTTTAGTTTTATTTATTTTTTTGCTCCAGCCTGGAGTGTTCCTGGATTAATCATGGCAGGAATAACGGCTGCATATTTACAAATGTTTTAAGAGAAATGTTAGGGGTGAACCTCTGACTGGAGCAAAAACTGCGTAGCCCAAGTCCCGCCTTCCCTGCCAAAGCCGCCGTCTTGTGTCTGACGCCTCTGTATTGGTGCCTATATCATCTTAGATCTGTATTAACAGCCACCTGCCAGTCTTTTTTTCAGTTTTTAGTCGCTCCCCCCCTAGATTCGCAAGGTGCCTCCTGCCCGTCGTCCGGTCACTGACCACCTTGTGTGTGCCCACCCCTCACAGAGAAGCCCCTGTTCACACGAGACCCCGCCCAGCTGAAGGGCACCTTCCTGTCCACCACCCTGCAGAAGAGCAACATGGGCTTCGGTTTCACCATCATCGGGGGGGACGAGCCCGACGAGTTCCTGCAGGTGAAGAGTGTCATCCCGGATGGACCCGCCGCTCAGGACGGGAAGATGGATACAGGTACCTCTGCGTTACACGGCCACAGCTGCATCTGCTGTAATGAATGGCAAGGAACTGGATGTTAAATGTACAGGTAATTATGGTAAATGGATACAGGTGACTCCCAGTCCGGTCCTCAGCGATCCACAGCCGGTCCATGTTTTTGCTCCCTCCGAACTCCCTGCTAGAGAATCCTACGGGAGCTGAGAGGAACCAAAAATGCGGACTGTTTGTGGTTCCCCTAGGGCTGGATTGGAAAACACTGTTATAGCATATTAACATAGGTAACAATAGTAGATGAACACAGGTACATCCCTAGTAGATGGACACAGGCACCTTTGTGATAGAACGGCAGATATTAGATGGACATATGGACATTAGATGGCTTCCTCATTGCCCACACAACATTCAGCTTCATGGCATGATGAGGGGAGGTGCCGCTAACTTTCTTTTAATAACTCACTCTTCACTTGATCGACCAGCCTGTACCTTAAGGCTGTGTGGAATGAGACCTCCTCCTCCGTCTTGCTGGGGGAGTTTAGAAATATAATTGAACACCTGACATATTTAGTACCCTCTTTCCATAGATGTCAGCGAGCTTCTTTGGAGATTTCAAAGAGCAAATCTCTTACCTCAGCATCCTGCCTCTTGAAATACTTCCCATTGCCAGAAACCAAATGGCAGTGCAGGGAGGTTCAGCCAATTTAGTAGCTAATTAATCCAGGGGTTGATTAGGAGCCCCATCTGGAAGTGACAGAAGCTAGCAAACATGGTGACAACTGATTGGCTCCTCTGTGGACCAAAGCAGGGTGTCGGCATGTTCCATGGAGCCAGGAGAGGGTGCTGAAAGGTTCAGCGGCAGGGTGCGCTGGGAATCCTGTTCCAGAGAACCAAAAATCAGCCTCATGTCTGGATAATTGATATGCCCGTTTAGCAAAAAGGACCGGTGACATTCCTTCTCAACAACACATGAGCCTGGGCAAAGTCATTGCACAACCTGAGTTGGGACTGGTGACGGTCGACAGCATATTATTATTAAATGTCAAGTAGAGCTAAGTGTAGGCTGTGATACTAGCTGCTTGCATTATTCTTCACTTTGGAAAGGTTTTTTTTCTCATGAAAGAACACTTAATTTCAGACTAGGGTGCATCAGGGCTTGTTTTCTTGTACTGCAGCGTGACGTGTTAAACTGTGCAATCCTTGCAGTCAAGGTGTTCCAATGAGGCTCTGCGTCACAGCTGCGTAAACGCACAGGCCTCCCCACCATCTCTCTGCAGTCCCCCACCCCCCCAGGTCACGCTGCTCTGTATAAGCAGACCCCTGGGATGCGCTGCAGGTTGATGGATCGATGACGATCCCAGTATGCAGGCACGTTAGGCCTGATGTTGAGAGTGAGTCTTCCGCAGCTGTGGAGCGGCGTGAGGTTATCTACCTAGCGAAGCTGTCATGGGAGGTGCCCATGTGACTTAGCAGCCCAGGCGGGCGCATGGCCTGTGCTCACACAGCGCCTGCCCTAGTTCGGCCTCCTATCGCATGCTGGAGAGGAAGGGTTTCCGGCTGTTAATTTGGCTGCTGCTGGCCCCGCTGCTGAATCGCCCTGAGGATTCAGCACCGTCGACTGAGGCAGGGAGGAGGAGGCTGCCAGTCAACGGACCGTCCTCCAGGCTCCAAACCGTCCCCCTGTGCTACATTCGCAGACTTTGAAGGATTGAAGGGATCCTTCATTTTGGAACGCTTGTCTTCTGGTCTAATGCTTCTGTCCTTCAACTGACGGCAGAAGTTTTACACAATTATGCATATTTATAAACACAGTGGTAAATGGTTAGCTGTGATGATTTTGCTTCCACGTGTAATGCTAGCAGTGTCCTGCGGAAGCGATGCGTGATGCTGGTGACAGTGAAGTTTGAGCAGCTGTTCCGTTACCGCGCTCTCATTTTCATGCCTGCTTTTCCTTATCGGGGCGTCAGGGTCACGCCTCTTAAAAATGTAATTCTAGTGATTCTGAATTCAATGACCATGTGAAAGTCAGTGATACTTTTTCATTCCATTTTTCATTCCATGTGTGTGTGTTTGGGAGGCAACGTGTGCGTGCCTTCACACAGTTGAGTCACGCTTGCCTTGTTTCCTTGTTCCTTGTTGCCTTGGTGCAGCATCGGGGGCGGAGGGGCTTGGTAACGGTGGACGCCGTGAATGTTGAGGACGCCATGAGGTCCCTCCACGTGTGCTGGCTTTCTCAGAGCATATGAAAATATCGATTAGGACACGTGGGCTGGGCTGTCGAGCGTAAGGATGGGGATTGATTACAGTGTCACTGCACTCGTGGCTCAGCGCTCATTCACTATCCAGATCTGACATCATTGGTGGAGGTACGTCCTCCTGCCAGTCATCTTACCCAGCTCTCCACCAATAAGACACCAGAAGGCCAGTCTCTCAGGGCAGAAAGGTGAGCATCATAAGGGTGGGGAAATGTCGTGTAGGGCTTCTTATACAAATGAGGCCTGGCTGTGCACACGCTTTGCCTGGTCCTGCGATTAGCTCCGTGTTCACAATCTGGCTGAAAGCCAGAGAATATGCCCTATACTGTACAGACTCTCCTCACTTAACGACCGAGTTCCGCTCCTATGACTAAGTCATTAAGCGAATTGGTCGATGAGCGAGGAGCCGCCCCTTACTGATATTTCAAGCATACTGTACTGGTAGTGGGTTTAAATCAGCCATCTTTAGATAATGTTTTACTGTCAATTTCGCACCATTTTGCTGGTATATAGTATATTTATAAATGTTTATACAGTAGTGTACTGTATACTGTAATACACAGTGTACTGTCCCCGCTGCTCTCCGTATGTGGCAGGTGAAAACCTATGAGTGAGACTGTAGTTAACAAAACACAGAAATTCTTATCTGGCATAGAAAAGTCATAACAAGCTGGCCGGTAAGTGCTAACACTGATCATCAGCCCAATTACAAATAAATGGTACGTTAACGTATATAAGCATTTATCGCAAATTAGCGTCCTTTTGCACATTACCGAACTAAAGCGGCGCATAGAAAATAAATTCACAAGATATGAAACAAGTAAAAAAAAAAAAACGTACAGCCATTGCTTTTGAAGACATAAGAGAATGTGTGACACAGGAAAACTTTCACCTTGCGCATATCCGTGCTTTACGTGCTACTGGAGGTTCCCTATGTCACAATATAAAGCATATGCATCAAACTAAAGGCAGAGGATCACGATAAAGGTCAATCGCAAGTTCAGTGTAAACTGATACGGCGTTTCAAAACAAAGGTCAGTTACTGTGAGCAACATGCAACCTTCTTTCCCCGACCCAAATAAATCAGAAACAGAATAGAATCGACAGGGTACAGTACCGACTGGTCAAAGAGCTGGTTGTGAGTACAGGAGGTCGTTAAACAGGTGGGTCGTTAGGTGGGGAGTGTTTGTATTCTTATGGAAGGAAATGGACCGTATCTCTGTGTAACAGTAACTTTGGGATTTGCATGTTAGGCTAAATAGTTATATCAGTGTTTTATTGGAAGGCACTGAGGTCCAAATGGATGAACTTTTTTCTTCAGCTCCTTTCTTTGAGGATGTGACACGATTCCTGTTTCTCCAGGTGATGTCATCGTTTACATCAACAATGTCTGTGTCCTGGGCACCACCCATGCCGACGTGGTCAAGCTCTTTCAGTCTGTACCGATTGGCCAGAGTGTGAGCCTAGTGCTGTGCCGTGGCTATCCTCTGCCCTACGACCCTGAGGACCCGGCCAGCAGCATGATCTCCCCCATGGGGCTGATGGAGCGTCCCCTGGTGGTCAACGGAAGGAGCAATTATGACAGCTACATGGAGTACATCTCGCGGACAGCGCGGTTCGTGCAGGAACACGGCGAGTTGCTGCCCCCTGCCCAGCAGCAGCCCTCCCTGCAGGCCCACCCCGGCGACACCCACCTGGATACCACGCCACACGAGGACAATGTCTCCATGGCATCATCTGGGGCAGCCCCAGCTGAGCTGCTGACCATCACCATGGTGAAGGGGGCCGACGGCTTTGGGTTCACCATCGCCGACAGCGGCGCCGGCCAGCGCGTCAAGCAGGTGCTGGAGCCGCAGGGCTGCCCAGGCCTGCAGGAGGGCGACCTCATCGTGGAGATCAACCAGCAGCCTGCACAGGCCCTCAGCCACACCCAGGTGGTGGAGCTGCTGAAGGAGTGCCCGGTGGGCACCGAGGCCACGCTCACGGTGCAGAGGGGTGGGACAGGTAAGGGGTGCGTTGTGCTGTGTGTCTCCCCGGGCTGGGTGAGTCCACTCCGTCTGGATATGTGGGTGTGTCCTTGTCTTTGGGAGTGAACCCAGGAACCCAGCATACAGTGCAGGTGTGTCTGCTCCTTTGGCTGAGATGGTTTCTCCTGTGCTGCTCTGTCTTAACACATCACTCTATAGCAGTGTTTCTCAACCCGGTCATCGGGGACCCGCAGACAGCTCCCTGCCAAATAGTCCACATTTTTGCTCCCTTCCAGAGCTGAGTGGAAGCAAGAATGTGGACTGTCTGCGGGTCCCCGAAGATTTGATTGGGAAACACTGCTCTATAGACATTTATATATTTATGATCTAACTGTCCACATGCACGCATTTATACGTGCAGACAGTTAGATTATATGCTACAATTGTGTATTGACCTCTGTACACAATTTCTCAGAACATTCTCATTGCGCAGAGTGGGCTGGACTCCAGCGGTGACCCCACCATTTTGGTTTAAATATCTGGGCCTGCAGTGTCAGCACATGGGCTGTAAGGTGCCAACCACGCAGAGTGGGCCGCAAGGTGGCTGCATGTAACCCTGCCTGTCCTGCTTCCGGCTTCTGCAGCTCGTGGCAGAAACTTACCCTCCTGTCCCATTGATGATAGTGATATATTTTTACAACTTAATCCCCCAGTCGTGCTTCTTTCACACACAGAATTAAAGAGGCATCAGTCATGTGGAGAATAATGGTTGGATTATTAATGTAATTAGGCAGAGACTATCTACATTATTGAGACTTTCTGGTGTGAAAGTTTAATGGCTTTATGTCAACATGTCAGTGAGAGTTTCCTGGGAAGAAATTCAGATGATAGATGCGCACACACACACACACACACACACACACGCACGCACGTGCACAGACCTGTAATCATAAATTTGTGGGGACTGCTCTTTCATTTCTATGGGCATTTATTGAATGATATGGCCAAAGTATAGCAATAAGGGGCACTGATAATCTCCAGTGACTCTGAATAGCAAGAGACACCTCATTAAGCAGCAGATCTGCACTTATCAACATCTGAATTCTGCGAGAGTTCTGCCCTGCTTGCTGCCCCTGGGGCTGAGAGCGTACATGCAGTTTTGTTTGTGCTGTGCTTTACTGGCATCAAGTGCAGGATACAGGCTTTAGATTCTATTAAACATTGCTGGGAGGCGTACACTGACAGAACGCTGGAGCACAGAGCTGTTCGCTTGCCACCACCAAGCCAATCTGACTACATCTGCTTGAGGTGTAAAGGTTAATGGCTTAACATAAATGCTTCCTATAATTAACAGCTTCCTATAATTAAGAGGCGGGGTGTAATCTGGCTTTCATGTAAGAAGAGTGCAGAATTCCCTGAAATAGTGGTTCAGCTGACGGATTTAAATACCCGTAAACCCGAAAAGACCCAGTAGAGGCGCGTCTGCCTGCCGACCCGAGAAAATGTGCAGAGTTGCCGCTCAAGTGGGGACAGTGGCGAGACGACTCAGTCACGAAGATTAAAAACCGATCCGGGTAGCCAAGCGGCACGAGCGGACAAAGTCTGACATCGGCTAGCGATGTCTGATCTGCGGAGAGACGTTCAGCCTGGTGTCTTTCTGCTATCCCTCCTACATATTTATTGCTTTCCGGCAGCAGCTTAGATCTGCAGCCACTTATAAGCTCTGCAGCTCATGCACCGAGCAGTTTTAGATTAAATGTAAACGACAGCAAACTAAAAAGAGAGTAACAGTCATAAGTATGTGTTCGTTTAAAATGTGTTGCCACGGTAACTCACAAAATTTTCGCAAAACTAGAGGACGGGTCACAAGAGGTCATGGAAGTAGGGGTTTGAGGCTATCTAGAAATGGACTCACTCAGATTTGTTCAAATGAGTCGGGAGTGAATAGGCCACTGGGCCATTGTGAATGGGAGACACGTGAAACGACGGAGACTGATGGCGAGGCGTCGCAGGCATAAACTGCATGATTGGGCGTCATCGTAGCTAAGATTGAGGCGATGTACGAAATAAATCTATGACGGGTCTTTGATCCATAGAGGCATTGTCACATGTTAAGGTGTTGTGGGACTGTGGAACGGGCTGGTTTAGTCAGGGGACATGCTGAGCTCCTCCCCCATGCACCCACATGCCAGCAAAGCCTCCTCACTTAAGCCCAGAAAGCATAAGGGTGCCGTCAAATTCTGTGGTGGACGCCGGCCACCGGCCGCCACTGCTGGTATTCATTTGGTCGCATTACACCGTGGCTTATGACTCGGCCGGCATTCCACCGCAAATGCTGTGGATGCATAATTCAGCATGCGCGATGTTTTTCCCCACTTCTGACCGAATGAAACCTGTGTCAAGCACGCATCTCTTGCTGAGTGCAGAAGGTGGTCACTCATATGGGCAGTGGTAATCCAAAAAGATGGGGCTGATCCAGCTCTGGCCTTCAGCTGGTGCCCTAGCATCCCATAGGAAAAGCAAGCCAAACCCCTCAATGGATCCCACAGCGATCTTGTACTCAGTAGTTAAGCTGAAATGTGCGCTGGCCACCCACGGAGACGGCCGACGCGAGCAGCTTTCAGCCAGCCGCCGCAGTACTGGCAGCTGGAAGTGAGTCATGAGCTCAGTACCCATGTGACATGCGCAGATTCCGGGGTTGTCACGGTGACCCAGCCTCGCTGCTTTTGCTTCTTCCGGCATAATCACCCTGATAGTCCGATTGTCCCACAGGGAACAATTTAGGTGACGTGCTACCAGAGAGTTGCATTATGCACTTCAGAGTCTGATGAAGTAGCGTAAATTACCTACTGCTTATTAAGGTCTGTGACATCCACGATTCAGAATGCTTAGCTGCCATTGAGGGATGCAGCAGTTGAAGCTCAATGCTGAGGGCTGCGAGACAGAGGGGCAAATGAGGGCTGACCTCTGGAGCTCTATGGGCTCTCTGCTGTCAGGCTCCTTTAGAGCAGTCTATGACTTTTTAATTCCGAATGCCCACCAGGCGCCATCTGGTGGTCATGTGTGGCAGCACAGCATCCTTTGAGTATAATGGGTTTGACAGCTTATTAAAGCCTCATCCTCCCTTGGCCCTGTGGCACCTTTATAGCTCTTTTATTGCACGTTTCCATGACAACCCTCCATGATAGCCGGCGCCAGAGATGACAGGATTATCACAGGCTGTGCTGGCCGACAGTGATAGTCTCTGTCCTAGACAAATGCATCATTAAATGCGAAGGGGAAAGTTTTATCTCAGTGGACCATTGTGAGATGCAAATGCAAAGAGCCTTTAATGTGCACGTGTTCCAGGCTTCCTCAAGCTTTGACATTCACCTTCCCTGTTCACCTCCCCTCCTAGCCAGCTTCCACATCATTCTTTTTCATCAGAGTCCAGTGGCTGGACTTTCTTAGGGACGCAGCCTGCTGTTTCACATTTAATGCTTTCATCTGTGCCCCGGAAGTCTGTTCTGACACTGCAGAATCACGTGGTATGCATGCTATTCATTAAGAGTTAGGGTGGATTACTCATTGGGTTTAAGATACATTTACATGTATGTATTTAACAGATGCTTTTATCCAAAGCAATGCACATGTGAGGCAAATAGCGCATTACAGACATACATGGCGTCAGCTAGGTATAAGTGTAGCTAGGCTGAGCTCCAAATTAAAGCCCAGTAACAAGTGTAAGCAGCATTGAAGCTGGATGAGAACATTAAGTCCCTATTACACATGGTTTTAAAATGGGCAATCGGATCATACTGTAAGTAGTCAGCAGAGACGCCTTTACACCTGTGTCTGTCATTCGTCTCCAAGGTGTCCAACTGACCACTTGTGTTCAGATTTCGTTACTGCCCCACACAGTTATTGTAATAGCACATGCAGGATGCATTAGCGTTTATGCTACAAAAGATTTGTCAAATTAGTCCCAGACCACCTCGGCAAGTGGCCTGAGTGATCCGATCGCAGTACGTCTTGGTGGTATTTACACTTGTATTCAGCGCTGTCTACTTGCATTCTAATTGCCCAAGGCCTATTGTAAAACCAAGTATAAACAGGGCCAGAGAGGCATCAGGTTAGTAGAAGAATTCATGGAACAGATGGGTCTTGAGATGTTTCTTTAAGGATGAGTTCATCCTTATATTGTTTTATCAGTATGTAAAACATTATATTAAATTATGTAGCCATCTGTAGCTTCAATGGGAGAATCTGATGGTTACTGTCATCCCTGCATTCCTTCCATCTTCCAACTTCTTGTTCAGTAGAGTGTGTGAAGCTTATTCCAAACGCACAGGAACCCTGCAGGCAGAATTCTAGTCTGAGGCTAACCTCTGCCCAGTTAGCCCATTTTAAGTTTTTATTTTTTAGGAACAATTGTGCATCATCAGCCGGATTGGGCTGATTCAGTCATACTTCCAGTTCTATGCAGGGCATCTGCCTGCCATATCTATAATGTGTGATGTCAGTCATGTCAATTGAGACACAGTGCTAAAGAGTTTGTCTTTATGAAAACATGCAGTGAGTTATCTGTGATCACTCCAGAAAGGCAATTAGAATCAGTATGTAATGTTTTCCGTCCTCAAAGCACATGGCCGACTTGCCTGCTCCGGGAACGACACGACAGCTCTGCTCCTCGTCAGGGCTAATTATTACGTGCTGTGCAGACCTCATCATTAGTAGATATAGCCAGACCATTAACTAGTCGCGTGATGAGCACGGATACACAGATTATTCCACTGTAATTGATTTACTGTGATTCCAGCCATTAAGCGACCTTTTATGATGTTTTTGATGCGCTGGAGTGGACACATGTGAGGTCACGTGACCGCTGATGAGCACACGTGCGTGTGGGTGAAATGGGTGTCGAAGTGGAACAAAATGAAATCGCTGAAGCGTTTCCTTAAAAGAGCATGCACTCAGGCACGCCCACACTCATGCACACATACACCGGGACTGTTTGTGAAGTGTATGCTGTATAATTAGTCTCAAAACTTGTGCACTAAAAAACCATACAGGCATAAGCTCTCGTGAGCAGAAAACCCATTCTCACTACGCTCTCACTTCTACACGACACTTGCTCACTCAACAGGTTGAGTTTTGAGACTTTGGAACAGTGGCTGATATCTCCACTTCGTTAATTGGTCACTTTGAATCATATGATTGGCTGTTTGCTTTGGAAGAAGAAGGAGGAGAAGAAGATGATCACTGATCAGTCAATGAGAGAACAACCAATTTCACACTCATGATGTCATGATGTCGAAGCAAGGAAGTCTTGCACTAAGTTAACATCTTTCCGATATCCTATATTTCAACCCGTCGAGTGAGCGAGTGTTATGCAGACACGAGCACGTAGAGGGTGGATTTTCTGCTCACCAGAGCATACATATGCGTGGTTTTTATGTGCGTGAGTTTTGAGACTAATTAAATACCATACAAGTGGCATCATTCGTCTGATTGTGCTGTAGTTGTGGCTCATCTCTCTTTCCACCGAGTCATTCGGTCAGTGCCGGCGGAATGACCATGACTGCTGATGAGGATGGAGTTCTGGGCCAGTAAATCAGCCCAGGAGACGGACGGACTATTTACCAGAACATGACTTGAGGGTTATCATTCATTGGCTGAAGCTGGCGGGAGTGGGAGGCAGGCCAGGATCGTGGTACGTGGCATCCGGGCCCATGGGCCTGGTCGACACTGTGCCATTTAGCAGCGCTCTTTACGTAGGGAGATGGGAGAGATGCATGACATGACATCAGACATAAAATCAGGGCCTGGCGATGCATGAGGTCCGACCAGCGACGGAAAGGGCAACACCCCAGCAGTGTGCTAATCTGGGAAGATGAGGAAGCGGGACTTGGGTGCCCCCTGCTGGCAGAGCATGTCCTGCCGGTAGTCCAAAGTGGTCTTTATCTTCGGAACATTCCAACCGCCAATATAAGCTACTTCAGCTGACTTGCCTGAGGCGACTGTGAGGTGCACCAGTGAGGGGGATCTGCAACGGGCATGCGGATAATCACTGTGTCACTGAACAGTGACCGAAAAATGCCATGGAGTGACATTTCTCAGGCCAAATTCATGGCATGTGAAAGATGAGTGTCCCTCCATTAAATCCTCAAATTATTCAAGTAAAGTTGGGAGGCGGGGGGGGGGGGCTGTCTGTCCTCACAGCAACCAACCCCAGATTTACCGTGGAGACCCAGGGCACCTCTAGATGGAGCTGAATTATCATAAAGATTATTCATGTGCTCGGCCCATGCTTGTGTCCAGAGAGTATTTCTTAACTTACAATTTATGCGGATGGGGGGCTCAAGTACCTGGGTGAAGAAGGTACAATCAGTAGGAATTAAATAGGCAGGTCCTTGGTTCCCAGCCCAGATATCTAGGTGGGAAAAAAAAACGTCCAGAAAGACTGACAGGCTGTCGTGGGTGATGACAGCAGTGCGGATCCTGTGGTGTCACGCGGTAAGGGATGCTTCGGGGAGTCAGGTTTGGGGTGGGGCTGGGCAGCCCCCCTCCCAAGGTCACATTGTGGATGATTAGTGTGGCATGCGTGCTGGGAGGTGAGGCTTGGGTGAGGTGAATAAAGGAATGCCCATACAGCTTAACGGTGACTCTCCCACTTCCCATCGTCGTGGGATAAAGACGTGAGCGTTCATGCTTTTCCGCGCCTCTCCACAGACACCCTAATTACTGCCGTACGCGTTCAGACGGCAACGCGGTGCAGTCCGACGTGGGCCCGCCACAATAGTTACGTAACGGGATATTCACGCGCCATCGTATGTTTTGACAGCGCGCTAACATCGTGGCGTAAATACTCAGATATATTTCACCGGCGTATTTTTCATTCCTTAATGCCGCAGAGGATTACAGCGTGACGCCCCGTCTGGCTGTGTGGAGAACTTGGATGCAGAGGTGTCCTTCAGAATGTAGGTCGTGAGTTCTGGCTGATTCACTTTCACCGTGCCTGTCATTCTGGGGGGTACGAGTGCAGCTGGGTCTTGCTGTACCTTTAGACGCGAAGGCAGATCTGGGGAGAAGAGCTTCAGCAGAACTCTGTGACCCGTCCCCCAGCCTCAGGCTACGGTTCAGTACCACGGACAGTATCATTTATCCTCAACCGGGGCCATCAGCACCACAGACAGCTCCTGGCTGTGCCACCTTGTGGCTTGTCTCCAAGGACAGTGGCAGAAATGGCTGTCAGCCAGATCTTTCCTGGAGCTCAGGGCCTCTCACAAACACAAGGCAGCCCAGCAGGGTGTGTGAATGAAGTTCAGGCTTAATCTAGAAGCTCAAGTTCTATGCACAGAAGAACCCACAGTGGACCAACTGTCAATCAGACACATGGTTCATGTTGGATTCACTTGCCTTTGCAAGCAGAAATTCGATTTTCTGTGCTAAGGGTTTACAGGACAGAGCTCATTCAAGAGAAATACTGCAGCTAAAGGGAATTATCGTAATTCATTTCTTGGTTTGGGAACAATAGGTCACAGAACATAACATCAAGTTATGAATTTTGTACTTTTTATTCTTTGTGCAGCAGATCTAGTTTGGCTACGGATGAAATGTAATTCTAAGCATATCTGAATGCAACAAATCTACCAAAGAAGTTTAGTTTTATCATGGTGTCGTCCAGAGTGTATTGCTCCAGAACAGTAATATTTCTCTCTAAAGTGATTAAACAGGAGTAATAAATGAGAGGTTCTGTGTGGCTCGGTAATAATGTCATTGTTGTTAGTCGAATGGGTTGACCATCAATACCTCAGGCACATCCACTTCTGTGCAGTGTCACAAAGATTCCGGCTTTGAAATGTCCTGGTTTCTTTCTGACCAATGATGAGAGCTTGGAAAGGTGGAGTGAAAAGAATGGTGTCAGCTGACAACTGCTGACTTGAATTTCATCCAGACTTTGGCTGGGTTTATGCTTGTGTAAAATGCAAATATGTGAAAAGGCATGTAATTGCAGGAAGGTGTGGGTTGCTTTTCCTCCATGTTTTAGAAAGATTAGTTTTATTTTTAAATCTGTCACTATTTGACTGGCTTCTTTGCAGTTATTGTTCTGAAGATTTCTCAACCTAACTAGGCAGAGTTTCCGGTTTCTCAGTGACATGGCGTAACAGCTAAACCGTTTTGGGGCGATGTGTGGCTCCATAGGTCAGGCCTCTGTGCCTCTGATTGGAAGGTCGCTGGTTAAAGTCCTTTGCCTGGCAGAGTGATTTCAGAGTGTAAGGCTCTTGACCAAGGACCTGTGTTACATTTGAAAGAAGAAGCCTTTGCTAAACTCGTGTTAAAATTTCTTATACCCTTGGATATATTTAGTTGGTAAGTGGTTATTTTTAAATGCCGTGCATCCCACCTACTGTTGATTAAGGGGATTGTTTAGTATAATTGAAGCATCAAGAAAACATTAGTTAAAGTGTGCGCAGTGCATGCAGGCAGTCCCTAATCTAACGCTGGCGATCTGCATTCCCTTATTTGTTCCTGAAGGGCATCAGTCTCGACACATGAAAGGCTGGGAGAGAAATTAAATCAGGGAAATGTGCAGTGCTGCCTCACGTTTCTGTTACTGCCATGCAGAAGCCATATTTGGCAGAAACTGATTAATTTTGATGAAGATAGTAGCTATTGCTTTGTTCTCACCGTTCAGAGAGGTTTATTTAATTTCGGCATTCATTTTGAGGTCTCTATTTTTTTTGCATTCAAGAGGTATGAGTAATTTTTGTTGCAGATAGCAATGGTATGTTATGGCTTTTTCAAGGATGTCAAGAAAAATAACATGCCTCTTAAAGACCATTTTCCAAATATATATATATATATATATATATATATATATATATATATTTGGCACTCCTCTTTAGTATATAGACATATTTAAAAATTAATAATTGAGAATTAAGAATAATTAATAACACTTTAACGCAGCAGATGGCATCATTGCTAAGGACGAATTTGATAAGAATTTGATGGTAGCTGGTTCCGGTCCCAGAAAGGCCTCCGCTATTGAATCTTTTGCCGGAATTTGTAAAATTTGCAGCTGGATGAAATGTTGAGGTAGAGTTTACTGCTGCTTTGACATCGCAGATGAATTCATACCGTGTGCTGTGTCTTACGGGTTTCTTTGCATTTGCCAAGGCTGTTGATCTTAGGGCTTGAACTGTTTGCATCCCTTCCGTCACGCATGGGTGACTCTTTTGACTAGTGAGTTATGAACGTGCCCGGAGCACGTCAAGTGATGTAATTCTGCTGAAAACAGATGCAATAACCCAGTGAATTAAGGTCTGTCACAAGGCAATTGCAAGATGAAACATCTACGGCTCTAAAACTGAGATTCTGGCAAATAGGAGGGAATTCCACTTATTAATGATCGCCTGTGGTAAACATCGCTCCAGTAATATGGATCAGATGTGACTGCTCTCAGAGGCAATCGTAGCTAAATCATAAGCATTAATACCTCTGTAAGCATCTTTATTATCTTTAGTAAGTACCTTTTGGGTTCAATCAAAAGTTCAGCTGGTCATATTTGTGCTGCACTCCCATCGCTTACAAAAACTGAATTTGCATTCTAATTATTTTTGCCTTGCAGTACTTATTGCCATATCGGCTGAAATGTAATCTAGTCCATTGACAAGAGACAGGTGCAGGCTGAATGTGGGGGAACGGCATACATTGGTAGCACATATGCCTTCGTTTGCGGAAGGACGCGGGAGGAGAAGGTTCGGGAGCTTCGGGCAAAGCCCTCGCTCGTCCCATCTCTGTGTTCTCACCATGAAATCTGTTTCATGGGGCTCTGGAACACAGCCGTTAGATTAGATGAAACACCCCCTCCATGTCACTGGATCCTGTTTTTCCAGACTTTCCCAGAGCCACCCAGAGCCCGTGTTGTGGAGTACTGCAGCTGACCTCCAGTGGTGACCTGTTTTGGCTTCACTGATCCTTCCTTTGTCTTTGTCATGAGGCAGATTGACCATTTCAATCTGATGTGAGAGCTGCACTGTTTTTTAGGCTAAATGTTTTTGTTCTCTCACTGCAGGTCACTTTTCACCCTGGAAGACCCCTAAACAGGTAAAAACCCAAGCCAGACCTGAGCCCTGACATCTACTCCGTGTGACGTGTTCCTAACTCTGACATTAACCGTAGATAGCCTGTGTCGCTGTGGTTATAGCTGCCCCGTTACGACTCACCCATTAACCGTAGCCGCTATGTGCTGTCGTCAATTAGCCCCTGCTGTAACCTGGCCCTTTCTTTGTCACCTGTGGGTCCCTTCTCTCCCCGTCACTAACAGATGAAGGGCTTGTAGTTCTTATGTGGCCTCATCATAGATGTGGAGTTACTAGATTGGTCCTGTGCTGTGAAGGCTGTGGGAACATGCACGTGATTTGCACCTCTAGATGTGATGGCACCGGACAATCTTTGTTAAAATAGTATGACTTTGAATTTGAATTTTGAAGTCGCTAAATATTTTGTAAATGATGGTGTTCAGTGTGTCCAATTCATACATAGAGTTCTATGGGTCGTAAAGAATTACATTAAACTGACCATTTCAACCAATCTAGCAATTCTTAATCTATGGAGCCAAAGCTTCCTCAGCATGCTTCCTCTGCTCTTCATCCTTGACCAGACCATCCGTTTCTGCTCCCTAAACATTATTAGGAGCGTTCACTCTCGCTCTCTCAGTTCCATTAAAATCACTGGGCTTTTACAAGCCTTCTCCTGAGAGCCGTACTTCAGTGAAAGCTGAATATCCAAGTGCTGTGCTTTCATACCTTCTCCTTCCTCATATGTGGTTTTCAGTTTTATCCGTTTATTCTGTTTGTTCTGCTTGTTTATTGGCCACAGTTAGATTTCTGCTCATGATGGTGCTTCTTGATTTCGTAAATGGTCTCAGTAATTCTGTCTCACTTCAGTCAAAGAGTTTTTTTTTAACAGTCAATATCAAGCGGCGAGCACGCCAGTAGTTCATCAAGCGCCAAGATAAAGCTGAATCATGATGCCTGGGCGTGAAACTAAATGGAGTTGAAGCTAGCGTTCACCTTTATGGCGAATAGCGAGAGGAACGCAAGGGTTACAAGGGTGGAAAACCCACCTCCAGCAGTAGAGGAGATTCATCACCACACCTCCAGCTGCATCTGCGGAAAACCTTCCGGCTGCGTTCCAGAGACTTCACCTTTCATTAGGTCCCGGAGGAAGGAACATGCTTTTGAAGGAAGGCCATATTTGTTTCTTAGTGGTCATAAAGAATTCCTCCATTCCACCACTGCGCTGCTAAGCTGCCTGACTGATAACTTGAATTGCTCTCACAGTGTGTCAGTGTCAATTGAGCCCAACCTCTCCATTCCTCTGCCTATGCTTTTGGGGTCACCTCCCACCGGCACATTTGACTTCCATCACCTCCGTGTTCATCTTTCTGGCTTTGGCTGTATGCTGCCAGCCGCTTCTCTATTACCTCTAGTTCCTGTTACAGCCCCCCAGCCAGACTAATAGAAATGAAAAAGGAACACATTACTGAGCAAGTGAGGGAGACTAACAGAGATGTGACAATCCTGAAGCAAGCAGGAAAACAAAGGAATGATTATTTTGTTCCAGCTGTGGGGGAAGAACTCTCATGGTTGAGATGGGCTTCTTGGCCAAATGCAGTCACGGTATTTTCTCCGATTCCACCGCTGTTTTGCAAACACCACTGGGGACCACACTGTGACTTTCTGTTGCCTCAACAGCAATGGCCAAGCTGGTGGATGAAGAGGGTCTTATTTAACCAGGCTGACATCCTAGGTCATATGTGCTCCTCTCCATGGTAACAGCAGGACATACAAATGAAGAAGACCCAACTACTACCCCTCACTGGCCACAACTCAAAATTTTAACTGCACTTCCTGGAGCAAGTGGGGCCAAAAAATCACCAAGCAGAACCTGTTCGGATCAAAAACAAGTTTGTTTTAGACTGCACTAGAACCACCTTAAATGTTTGATATCATAACACTGGCGTGGTTATTCTTTGCTGGAGCTGGTGCTGTGGCCCGGGACCACCGAAGAAGGACCGTGATGTGTAACTGTCTCTCTTCGTGGTTGTTTGAGAGACTCTGACAAGTAGCAGCAGAAGAAGCAGAAGACAAGCAGTCGCTAATGGAGTCACTTGCCGAGGCTTTTTTGGCTGCGTTTCCTGCGCACGCAGTGTCTCGCTGATGTTCAAGTAGAGCGCTGTTGATAATCTTCAGACTTCCGTCTCGTTGGATAATGGGAGGAAAAGAAACCAGAGACTCTGCGTGTGTTGAGATGTATACTACCCGATGGACTGACATGATTAATGCTCTCACCAAGCCATGGTGTAAAAAAATCACTTGAGTTAGTTTTGCCTTTTTTCCCCCTCTAGCTCTTCACCTTCAACTTTTAAGCACACCAGCACCATTCCGTGAATGCACTCATTGCGCCATGGATGTTCATCAGAGGCAGACCTTTGGAGCTCTCTGCTGGAATTTTTTTAACTACCTGGCCAGCCATTTGGTTTGAGGGGGTTTCATTAGGCAGGGCACATTGCTAAATGACACATGTAGACCTATATTTCCTTCCGCTTAGTAACCACAAGTTCCAATACGAGTGGATCCCAGTCCTGCACACATTCTGCAATACCTAGTAGAGGAAGTTCTGGTAGCAGTGGACTGGTCTGGGTGACTGGGCAGCCTGGAGCTGCAGGAATTGAGCCATGAGAGGACAAAGCTCAGCACTTCTCAAGTAACGAACTGTGCTGCCGAAAATCGGGCCAAGCAAACCAGGGGTGTCGGAACATGTTGCCAGGATGATCCCGAACCTTGGAGAAACGACCTCAGGTGTTTCTGTTGAGTACCACCTGCCCTCAGGGCTTCGCCAGTCAGGGGGCCATCATGGAGGTCAGGGTGTCCCTCGCACCCCACCTGGGAACAGACCACTCGGGATGGTAACTGAATGAATGCCGATGTGTTTGCAGGTGCTGGAGCAGTGGGACCTCCAGGGCAGCCCCCAGACCAGCCTCTCTGCCCCTGTCCTCCCCCAGAGCACCCCATTCCCAACCCACCACCTGCACAGGGCCTCGGTCCCCGACTCGGCCGAGGGCTTTGATCTGAACAAGCCTGACCCCTATGACCTCTATGAGAAGTCCCGAGCTATCTATGAGAGTAGGCGTAAGTAACCACCCACCGTTTAATGCTCATGTTCCAGCTGGTGGCACGCCCACACACCTCATTGGATCTCATTGGCCAGTATGAACAGCATCTCTGATGCTTCTGTTGACATTAGGGTGGTCGATGAGAAGAAGCCCTACTGTGATTGTTGTGTTTGTAGTTGAGAATCTTGGTGAAATCAATGCAAAGAAGAGCAAATTTGTCCACAGAAGGGCTCAAGGGATTCGGAGTCAGTTAAAGTTTACTTGTATAGCTGGAACATCTTTGTTCTAAAGAGGTGAAACATCTATTCATCTATTCAAACATTATATCGGAACCAGCTGTTCGGCTCGGTTCAGCTTTGACGAAATATTTCCTTTCCTGTAATACTGAATACATTCCTCTTCCTGGCTTGTTTTCTAGCATGTAAGGCACCGGTTGTGTCCCCACTCTTCACATTCATCTATTTATCTGTAAAATAAGCCATCCTGTGCGAGCGCTTCTTTCGCACGAGAAATGAATGTTAGAAAAGTTAGAAAGCTGAGAAACTTACCAGGAAATAGATCATAGCTGCAGGTGGAAGATAAGAGAAGGTTTCGAACTGAACTACAAGTGGAAGACTATCAGGAGGGTTAGATCAGAACTGTAACTGGAAAGCTATGAGGAGGGTTAGATCAGAATTAACAATTAGCTATGACGATAGCTGGGTTGTCCTTATGAGTCTAGCATACTTGGGGAATGGTACCACTGCTGACTAGTGAGACGTGTATGGGATGTGTGGCACATTAAAAGACTCTGAAGAGTCCTTGTGGTCTAGTAAGGTGGATATTCTTGGGATTGTGCTAATTCTGGCTGGGATCTTACTTTCCACTCTTCTCTCCCGAAGCACTCCCAGAAGAGACAGTGGTGTTTTTTTACACACTATAATGAGGGACTCTCCTTTATCTGTTTGACACAAGTAAACCAACATCACCTTTTTTTCTCTTTAACTGCGGCCCCAGAAATAAAATAGAGACAAGAATACCGTTATGACACCTTAACATAATGTGCATTACATAAAAAGCTCTTATTCATTTGCATATGTGGTTCACTGGTTGCTTGGGTGAATGCCCCCACGTTACCTATATTTATATAACTTTATATGTAACTGCTTTTCCATTTTGAATCTCTGGTGTAACTACACTTTGATTCAGGGTTGCTGCATTTGCTTTCTTGGTTGCTATTGGGTGACACCAGTACTGTAACTCGGATGGTACAGTGGCAGCGACTTGGGCAGAACCTTGTTCCTCGCTGTGGGTGGGGAAAGACCCTGTGGTAATGTTATGTAAGGTGAATGTTTGTGGAGGTGACAGGTGCGTCTAGGGCAGTGTTTCCCCACCCAGTTCTCGGGGACCCACAGGTGGTCCACGTTTTTGCTCCCTCCCAGCTCCTTGCCACATTTCTGCTCCTGCCAGAAAGTCCCGCACCATGACCACCACATACACAAAGTCAGCAGAATTGGGTCCCAAGCATAGTATGCTACCCATAGATGTATCCGTGGTGACCATAGGCTCCACCTCAGCCTCACTGTCATGTGGATTGGCGTCGGTACGCACACACTAAAGGTTTGCTTTTTATTTTCTTGTATCGGATGCATCTGGTTCTTTAGCAGACGCATGTGCTCAGAAGATGAAAATAATCTGGATTTGTATATTACTCATTTGAAGGTAAAGGCACACCTCGTTCTGATTGACGGAATCCGAGTCTGTTTGTACCTTCTGTCTCATCTTAAACCGCAATGACAAAACACGTGCCATTTTTTTAATTCTGGTTTTAAGATCTCAAGAAGATTCCCGGTTGGTTGGGGTTCACACCCTGGTATAGTGTGTTACATACAGTCTGTACCATCGGGGTCATGCCACATTCTGCGATGAACTTCTGAGCCCTATAATGAATGATACACCTGGAGCAGCAGGCAGGAGGAATGGGCACACAGCCCCAAGACAAACGTGCGCTGTATGTGGGTTCCGTGGTGAATTTCTGTCAGGCTTCGTTGCGTCTTTTCTGTGTCTTCAAACAGTGGTCTCGGGGAAACCAAAGTTTTATAAAAAAAAAACATAAATGTAGTAATCTTTTTAATAACAGGCTGGAACTGGGAAGACTTCCGTAGCTTAGAGGAATTTTGGGGTGCATTGGAGATGATGAATTTGCTGCTGAGTTGTTTGCTACTGTCACATGTCCTTTGTCGACGTGAACGTTATGCAGCAGTAAACTGTCCAGACTTTCCATGAGAGCCCTGGGTGACGCGTGCATGAAATTTTTGTTTGAATGCTTGCCTCTATTGCTGGTGAGGGTTCCTCGCGATTCTGTTCGCCCCCCCCCCCACGTCCCCTCCCTCACCCGGTCGTCACACTTACCGTCACTCTTACTCTGTCTCCATGCAGAGCCGGGGCTGCCCCGAACAGCGTTTCGAGTGGATCCTGCGGGCAAGTACCCCGTCATGCTGTGGCCATGCCGTCGTCATACCTTTTCCAGTTCACTCAAACGCTCAGCCACCTTCTCAGTTGGACTGTTCCAAGGCTTTCTTGTCATCTCGTGATTCCCTTTGAACTGAACATTAGTTTTCATTGCTGCGATATCGTTTCTTTTTTTGTCCATTAGCCATTGAAGCCACTGTCCCGTTTACGATCCTGCTTTTTACACTCGCAGTCGCCCATGTCTCTTACACAAAGCTTCCCTAACATTGTGTCTCTATGCATCAGTTTATTTGCACCAAAGCTTCTGACCCAAGCTTTATGTTTCCATGAAGGGGGCAAGTCTTTGGATTTAGTCTCGGAAAATTGACTTTGACATACTTTGACTTTCATATCTTGCAGTGGCCATAAATGCAGTCTTTATTCTGGTCAAATGGGAAGTACAGTCAGCCTGGTAAATTAGATCTACAGGTCAATTGTCATGGACATTATAGCTCAGTATATGCAGCGAGGTTTGAGGAGAACTGGACCAGCCATAAGTCATGCCTGTAGTTTCTAACCACATTTAACAGGCCAGCACATATTGTGTGTGTGAAGGTGACCTCCCGTTGTTTATATTCCATGGGAATGGTAGTTTCCACATCTGAGACTCTGATTGCAATGACCCTCACATCCAAGGAAGTCAAAGAAACATGTTGACGTGACCATGGTGCTGTTGTGCCAGGGCCCGAGTACCTGGAACTGGACGTCCACCTGCGCCGGCAGAAGTCCGGCTTCGGATTCCGGATCCTGGGAGGTGACGAGGCGGGGCAGGCTGTGAGTCCGGAGGCTCGCGACAAGGCTCGTATGGGACGGGCTTGAAACCCTGTCGATTTTTCTGACTAATTCATCGCACCCCAGAAGCAACCGTAACACTCAGCTCTCTGTTCCCCATCACACGAAACTTGTAAAGTAGCGATATTTCAGTGGACGAATCACAAGGGATGGATCAGCGATACTTTCGTCATCATTCCATGATCTTCCCTGTCCTTCACTCTATTGAACACACTCTCTTGAGTGTATAAGTCATTCTGATTCTCTTCACATCTCACCCATGACCTTTGACCCATGAAGTGTCCTGGGTGAGCATGTTAACCCTCATTTCCATCCACAGATCTTGATTGGGGCAATCATCGAGAAGAGCCCAGCAGATCGGGATGGGCGGCTGCGGCCGGGTGACGAACTGGTGTTTGTAGATGGTGTCCCAGTGCTGGGGAAGACACACCGGCACGTCATTGACTTGATGCATGCGGCCGCCCGCAACGGACAGGTCAACCTAACTGTACGGAGGAGAATCCAGGGAACAGGTGAGCAGTCAGAGTTTGATGTTGTGCTGAGGGTCGCACCTGAAAGTACATGACAAATTAGACATGCGTACGTCCTCTCAGCCTGTTAGCCTTCTGGTCCTCCTGCTGGACCTGACCTATTACGATGACACTTGAAATTCTCAGTGGACTGCCGTGAAGAACTCTACCCGACTTAGTCCCGAGACGTGACATTTGTGCAGCCGCTTTGTTGAAGGTGTACGACGTGCCCCTGGTCTTTTGCAAGTTTATCCTGAGATGCCCTGGCTATGATTGGCATTAAGGATTATGCAGCGATCCCTCAGGGGGTTGTTAATATACCCTTTCATCCACCTGCTGGTTCACCTGTGAGGCTCCTGTAGGAGCTGACTGATAACAGCTCCAGTTCCAGCAACAAGCACATGCACCCAGCTGTGACTGGGCTGGCCTCCCGCCTCCCTTTAGCTTCCAGCCCTTCCTTTCTCTCACTCAGTTTTTCTCCAACCTTCTGGGTGTTCTCCTCACTTGAGCTGTCAGGTAAAGAGCGGTGGGATTCCTCATGATGATTGCAAGTCCTTGGTGCGTCTCCTCATTACTGCGCCCTGCTGCTCCTTTTGTCAGCCTCTGAGGCTTGGGAGCACACTGTGGCTCCCTTCCTGACTCTGCCCCACAGCGCAAGCAGGACTCTCCCCCCTGGCTTACCTGCCTCCTTCAGGGTCCATCCTCGTCAGTTGATTAAGAGGGACACTCCTAGAGATGTCGAAGGAGCTCTGAGATTTGTGAAGCTGTGTTTTATTACATTTGCATTTATTTATTTATCAGGCACTTTTGTCCAAAGCAGCGTGCAAGTGAGACAAGCATTATTACCATTGAATTTTGATCAGTAGATAGCCAAACACAAACTGGATGAGGAGGAGATTTACAATTTGCTGCCCTTCAGAAATCATTCAGAAATTTTCTTTGATTAAGCGGCTGATTTCATTTGCAGTGATTGCAAGGTTTATTTTATTATGTTTATGTAGATTTAATCTTAAACAGTCACTAGTCTGTGTGAGATCCAGAATTTTCAGTTAGCAGGATTGTAACTCCTTGGATGACTCATCCTCAGTGCTCTGTTTGAATCACTAGCGCCACCTACCAGCGAACCCTGTCCTGAGAATGGTCGGAGCCCGGGCTCCGTATCCACACAGCACAGTTCCCCCCGGAGCGACTTTGCCTCCAGCTCCTTGCCCAGCAACCTCGCTGGGGCCATCGCCCCGGGGCCGGCCACGGGCTGTGGCCCCACTCCGGAAGCCTCGCCTCCCCAGGGTGCACAGACCAGCGACGTGGTGATCCATCGCAAGGAGAACGAGGGCTTCGGCTTCGTCATCATCAGCTCGCTAAACCGCCCAGAGTCCAACGTGACCATCAGTAAGTATCCCCAGGGTTAGGCGTTGCCATGGCGTCTCCTTGGTCACAGCTGGAGAACTCACAAGTGCGGGTTCCTCTCCATTAGCTGTCGACTATTAGCACAGGAGGTCATCTGACTTTCTTCAGCAAATGTGGGTAATTAATCAATTAAAATGTGGGGTGCAAGGTTTAAGAAACAGGCTGAATGCACCTGCATGCCCTATTCCACACAGTGCCCATTTATACATTTAAACATATATATATATACATACACACACACACACACATTGGCATACCTATCTAAATAGGGACCTTCCATTCATTTCTATGGGCAAAACACTAATTCCAATCACGACACCCTTAACCTCTACCTAGCCCTAATCTTAACCATAAGTAACCAACCAAAATACAAGACTTTTGGCATTTTTAGTTCACAGAATTCACAGATTTTTATAAAATAGAGTTTTCCCATATGGGGACCGGGAAACGGGTATTCATCACGTTGTGGGGACATTTGGTCCCCACAAGGTAAGGTATACCTGGACCTTAATTTATGTGTATATTTATGGCACAACTACAGTAATGTTGTACATGTATAATCTGTCCCACTTGGGGGAGTCCATTCACCCAGCCACTTTACTCCAGTGCAATCTGTGGATGCCAGGCGAGTTAAATGGCCACAATCATCTGTGTCTCTTTATGAGACCCGTGATCTCGTTACTGATATCATGCTGACTTCTAGTGTGGGATCACATTTTACAATATGTTCAGAGCCTATTTATCAATGTGCTATTCTATATATGTGCCCCGGTGAGACAGCTTCCCATATCTCTCCAATCCAAACAAGGAGGACGTTTGTGGGGAGTTTGACAGGGACTCCATTCAGTGCCAGTCAGCACAAATCAGCAGTAAATTAAACTCCACCACGCTCAAAAATCCAGATGGGACAGATGGGAGAAATCGCATCTTTTCATATGCAGTATTTCTCATGCTTTTGTAAGTTTTTATATGAACCAATCCCCAAGCACCTGAATGTGGAGTCCATATTCATACTTGCACAAAAGCGATCAAAAGAGTGGAAGGAGATCCTGGCAGTATAGCTTTTCTTTGCTCTGTATGCAATATTCAGCAGCTTTTCACTGTCCTCCTGTCAGCTTCTGGACATGTGCTTCTTGGACATGTACTTTTATATTGATGAATGAGAATATTGAGTAGAGGTTCTCTTGCTTAATTGAGCCGTGTGTGTCTGTTCCTGTGCACGTGGCCGCCCGCTCAGCCGTGCCCCACAAGATTGGCCGCATCATCGAAGCCAGCCCGGCCGACCGCTGCGGTAAGCTGAAGGTGGGGGACCGCATCCTGGCCGTCAACACGCAGTCCATCGTTGACATGCCACATGCCGACATCGTCAAGCTGATCAAGGACGCCGGGCTCAGCGTCACGCTGCGCATCATTCCGCAGGAGGGTGAGTGTGGCGGCACGTGCCCTCATCACAGAGGGGTGGACACACTGGGGAGGGGGTCTCTGCATTTATTTAGCAGATTCTCGACTGATAGGGTCAGGCAGTCCCTGGAGCGATGCAGGTTAAGGGCCTTGTTCAAAGGCCCAATAGTGACTTCGAGATTTGAACCAGTGACTTTCCAGTCATAACCCAGTGAGCGATACACCAACACACATAGAGTGTTTATTCCTCTGTTTGGGAATTTACCTTAATTTCCAGGTGAGAATGTAGAGTGTTTATTCCTCTGTTGGGGGATATAGTTTAATTTCCTGCTGGGAATGTAGAGTGTTTATTCTTCTGATTGGGATTGTGGCTTACTTTCCTGCTGGGAATATAGAGTGTTTATTCTTCTGATTGGGAATGTCACTTACTTTCCTGCTGGGAATATATAGTGTTTTTTGTTCTGTATGGTAATGTGGCTTAATTTCCTTCTGGGAATATGGAGTGATTATTTTTCTTTATGGGAATGTGGCTTGATTTACTGCTGGGAATATAGAGTGTTTATTCTGCTGTATGGGAATGTGGCTTGATTTACTGCTGGGAATATAGTTTTTATTTCTCTGTTTGGGAATGTGGCTTAATTTCTTGCTGGGAATATAAAGTGTTTATTCTTCTGTATGGTAATGTGGCTTGATTTCCTGCTGGGAATATAGAGTGTTTATTCTGCTGTATGGGAATGTGGCTTGATTTACTGCTGGGAATATGGAGTAATTATTTCTCTGTTTGGGAATGTGGCTTAATTTCCTGCTGGGAATATAAAGTGTTTATTCTTCTGTTTGGGAATGTAGCTTAATTTCCTTTTGGGAAAATAGAGCATTTATTCTTCTGATTGGGAATGTTGAAAAGGCCGAGGTTTAACATTCCAGTGTGGGAATGTAGAAACTGTTTGTTTGTTTACGGATGGGAATAGAGACAGTGATGATGCTTCTGCACGGAGCATAAGAGAGCCCTGAGTCACAGTGTATGGTATGTGCTGTGCTCCCCTTCCAGAGATAAGCAGCCCACCCTCAGCCCCCAGCTCAGAGAAGCAAAGTCCTATGGCCCAGCAGCACAGCCCCATAGCCCAGCCCAGCTCGGCACCCCAGACCAGCCCGGTAGCCCAGCACAACCCGGTCACGCAGGCTCCAGCTGCAGCCCCACCTCCTCAGCTCTATAGCCACGATGGCAGGTAAGGTCAACCCGTTCAATAGTAACGCTGTTGTGTTTACTACGGTTAAGGAAGGGCTGCTTTTTGGCATTAAGTGTGTGAAACTGGCCTTGTGGATTCCTGGTTTAGGCTCTCTGATGATTTATGGGACCAAGTCTGTCCAGTTTGTTGTGTGTTCTTCAGCTTACCTCTTACAGACTCCTAAATTATTTATTTGTTTCACGCCTTTGAGCAGATTTTAAATCATTTATGAAGCTTGGCTTTGGGAACTGTTTAATGCAATATGGATATCCCTTCTTTTAGGTTCCCCAGCCTTTTGAATCGAATGGTCCAGCTTTTATTTTTGTTTTTTTCCAAGCTGTCGGAGGAAAGTAGTTGGTTTTACCCCCTAGTACCCTGCAACTGGCTTGGGGCTAATTCAGCCGAGTCTGTGCCAGAAAGGCAGGCCTGACTATTGTGGTTGTGCTTGACAGCAGGCGAGGCCTGTAAAGAGGTTCCATGACGCCCTTTTTTACGGGAGTTGTCTGGCAGCTACAGGTCGGAGGTGAAAGCGAGGCAGGATGTCAAACCAGACGTTCAGCAGCCCCCGTACACCGACTACCGCCAACCTCCCGTGGACTACCGACACCCCCCAGTGGTGGACTATCGGCAGCCATCCACACTCGACTACAGGCACCCGCCCCTGATGGACTACAGACCCGATGGCCGACAGTTCCCCATCTCTGACTACAGACAGCCCCAGGTGAGAATACAGTTCATAATCCGGGACAACAGACAGTCACAGTTGAGGATGCAATTTAATAACCCGGACGTCAGACAGTCTCAGGTGGACGGATGATTTAACAAGAAGAACGACGGGGAGTTGCAAGTGAGAATGCAATTTAATGATCCAAGATGACAGAGCATCAGGGTTGAGAGTAATTCAGTAATTCCTGCCTGTATGTTGTGGACATCTGCAGTACTGAATACAAAGAGGAAACAAACTAAACCATGCATCTTAATAGTCATGCGTCGCTTAATGATGGAGATACGTTCTGAGAAATGCGTTGTTTTAGGCGATTTCGTTCTTGTGCAATGTACTTAGACAAACCTACACAGTAGACCCTACTACACACCTACTGTAGGCTATATACTGTAGCCTAAATAACAATAAATACTTTTATACGACTTGCCGCACAGTAGGTTTGTTTACGGGAGCATCACCACAAACATGTGAGTAATGCATTGTGACATGACATCACAATGTCGATAGGCGGCAGGAATTTTTCTACTCCATTATCATATTATGGGAGCGCTGTCGTATATGCGGTCTATTGTTGGCCGAAACATAGTTAGGTCACGCTGTGGGGTAGGTCAGTCTCTTCAGGGGCCACACAGGATCCACTGCGTCTGATACCTTGACATGTGTCCTCACTAGCCTGTCATGTGAGCGGCCAGCCGAATGTGTGACTGAGGCATGTCAGTGCATAAATCCCAGGTTAGTCAAGCCATGCCCTCTGGGTAAAAACAGACCAGAAGAATCCTGTTATTTATCCAGTCAGACCAAGCTAACGAAACATGAACAAGCTCAGAGTTGCATCTGGTTGAGGCTGGTTGAGGCTTAGAAGCAGCCTTGCTTATCCAGGCACACAGACATGTAATAGCGCGTGAGTGCATCACGCTTGAACCGGAACAATGTTTTGTTGCCGGCGCTAAAACCATCACTCCACCCGCTGCCACAGGACTTTGACTTCTTCACCGTGGAGCTGGAGAAGAGCGTGAAAGGATTCGGCTTCAGCATCCGCGGCGGGCGGGAATACAAGATGGACCTGTTCGTGCTGAGGCTGGCCGAAGACGGACCTGCCGTCCGCAATGGAAGGATGAGGGTGAGACGACATCACCCCCAACCCCCCCCCAAACAGATTTACCCCATCACCTTGCTCGGGGCTAAGCTGCTGAGTAATCGTCTTAATTGAGCGATGATTATTGCACGTCTGTTATGACCCTGTGCCTTGCACTGGTAATTCATTGATCAAAGCAACCAGCCCTGTAAATAATGGCTAGAAGACTGTACCATGTGGTGTGGAGGGGGGCATTGTGCTCTTCTGCCTTCTGCTGATACGCCTCCTTACTTCCCTCTCCGTAATACTTTAGGAAATTCTGCATTCTGTCCTTTCACAGCATATTAACACATTCCTGCTATCTGTGCTGGAAGGGTAGCTGCTTAGTAACCAGGCCTCAGATTCAGTATGCAGTCATTTTTATCTCTGAACAACCAGGAGAATATTTAGAAGCACCTGTGCTTAAAGAAGAGCATGATTATCATCTGAAAACAAGCCCGTTACCCTTTATAATCAGCTTAATGGGCCTGGCATTTCCTCCCTGGCTTCATCATGGTGTCTAAATGCTGTGTTAAATAGTGTTGTGTTTTTTTTTTTTTTGGCTCCCGTAGTAACTTCGTTTTTTGATATCTGGGCAACAGCAGGGGATGGGATTAGATACTGCTCCGCGGAAGGAATCGCACGACATCCATCCGTCGGCACTCTTTCACTCTGGATCATCCTCCTCCTCCATAGTGATGTCAGGGAAGCCGTCATTTTTTATCCGTAATGAACCTGTCAGGGATAACGCCTCTAAAATACCCTTGAGGAATATCATTCTCCCACCGCTGAGCACTAGTAAATGCAGGCCCGCCAGTCCGTTACCGGAGCCAGCAGAGTGGAGATGAAGGATTGGCTGAATTTCATCTCCTCTCCTCTTCAGTGGGGCTAATGAGATTTATATCCCCGGTAATCATTTCTGGAAAGGCTGCTAAAAAGTGTTAACTCCGGAATTTAAACTCCGACCCTGAGCACACGCCTCTCTACACTGCCTTAAAGGCTTCCCAATCGCCCAGTGTCGGTCTTGTCGGGGTTGGGTCATTAATAAGTCTTCTTGACAGCTTATCTCTGCAATTGTGTCCAAATTATTCAACATTGTCCTATTTAAAAGCTGTGGAATGAACAGTTTTGATTAAAAGCTGTTTAAATCGTGGCTTTTTTGTAGGAGGGGAAAAAATATCGCAGTTTTTTTTTTTTTTTGCGTAGTTTATCTTCTGTGCATTGATATGCATGCATTAGTGTGGTAATTTTTCAAAATTGGCAAGGGTCAATGATGCAAAATACAAATGATGTAGACGAAAATAATTGTTGATATATGTATATTCGTTTGCCTGATTAGTTGCCTAATTGTGTTTAGGGCTGGAAATAATTGCATTTCGATTATATTTACATTTTACACAGCGTCCCAGCATTTTTGGAAACAGGGTTGTGAATAATCGTTAGTCACAAGTTTAATATGGCAGGCCACACGAGTCCTGGTATGTTTTTGAGCGTTGGGTGTTTAATAGGCAAGGCATCCAGTGTCTCACCTCTAGTTAAATGAGAGCAGCCTCCCTCGGAACGCCAGCCCCCACTAATGGGGGAACCCATTGTGCTGATTATGCTGATCAGGCCACCGGTGCATGCCGAAGCATGTCCATTGTGCGTCAGTAAAGTGCGTCATCCCTCCCTTGCTCCATCATTCCCACCCCCCTTGTCCTCTGAGAGTCATTCCTCCATAGATACGCCCTCCTTGACCATGTGGAACCTTCCTGGACTCGTCCCTTATGGATTCCTCCCCCACTTTTTTTTCTTTAATCCAGCTATTTACTGGACTTGGTGTTTCTGTGATACTGAGAAATTGCCAATTGCTTTTCTGGTGTATTAATTAAAAATGGAAAACAGCACATGCCAAACCCCGCCCCCCCATGCCTGGTGACACCGACCATTCCTCACTGCCCAAACTGTGACTGGCGCACAGTCACAAACAGCTGCATTAATTAATGCAGAGCTATATAGGTTTCGATTTTAAAGATTTATATGCGCCATAAATGTATTATTATTTATGCATAAAATAAATTGCGGTCGTAATGGAATAATAGCCTAATAATAATATTTATATTGTTTTTTTTTATTATCTTTAACTTTCATAACTGTTTCAGACACCGTAGAACAATGCATTTTTTATTGCACTAATTAATTTTAATTTTCTATGAATTGCTAATTCTATCATAATATTAAAATGTATTTGATCTCAAGATTAAACTTAAAGCTCATTATATCTTAAATATAACCACAGAAGTAGGTGAAACAAGGTTAAACAAGTTATGTTATCTGTGACAGTGTTTTTGATCCTCTGGTGGTCAAAGTAATTTCTCTCCCACAGTCCGGCATTACGGAAACCTATACCGGCTGATGTATTTTGATTAGATTGCCCTGGGATCACCCCTGAGCCTTTGGCCCTAGGAGCCTAATTGCTCCTGCTCAGAAATGTTAGGTCATGTGGAAGTTCAGCAGTGACACGTCGACACAACGGCAGCATCTCAGTTAATCAGTGACAAACACGCTGTTTCTCTTCACCAGCTGTTTTATGCATAAACTGACTCAGCCTGACAAAAATTTGACAAAACAATTTTCTTTCCACATCTCAGCCAGTTATTTAACCTCTTCCACTGCTGGCCTGAAAAGTGAGTGATATCGTGGGAGGCTCTTTGGTCAGAACGGCGGGTAGATCCACATGATATGCGGGTTGGAAAGGGAAGGAGCACTTTAAAGCTGGTGTTTCCTTTTCAGGATTAACAGGCCCGAGGCAGGGAAAGGGACAACAGAGCGAAGCATAAATGCAGCAATCAAGGGCACATGCAGTTTCTGTGAACAGGAAACATGAAAGTCGGCAGCCGCCTTTGGAGGGCAAACCACAGGGCATACCACAGGCATACCGCAGGGCATACCACAGGGCATACCACAGGGCGTACCACAGGGCATACCACAGGGCATACCGCAGGGCATACCGCAGGGCATACCACAGGGCATACCGCAGGGCATACCGCAGGGCATACCGCAGGGCATACCACAGGGCGTACCACAGGGCGTACCACAGGGCGTACCACAGGGCATACCACAGGCATACCGCAGGGCGTACCACAGGGCATACCACAGGGCGTACCGCAGGGCATACCGCAGGGCATACCGCAGGGCATACCACAGGGCATACCACAGGGCGTACCACAGGGCGTACCACAGGGCGTACCACAGGCATACCGCAGGGCATACCACAGGGCATACCACAGGGCATACCGCAGGGCATACCACAGGGCATACCACAGGGCATACCGCAGGGCATACCACAGGGCATACCACAGGGCATACCGCAGGGCGTACCACAGGGCATACCGCAGGGCGTACCACAGGGCATACCACAGGGCATACCACAGGGCGTACCGCAGGGCATACCACAGGGCATACCACAGGCTTACCGCAGGGCGTACCGCAGGGCATACCACAGGGCATACCACAGGCATACCGCAGGGCGTACCGCAGGGCGTACCGCAGGGCATACCACAGGGCATACCGCAGGGCATACCGCAGGGCATACAACAGGCTTACCGCAGGGCATACCGCAGGGCATACCACAGGCATACCGCAGGGCGTACCGCAGGGCATACCGCAGGGCATACCGCAGGGCATACCGCAGGGCGTACCGCAGGGCATACCACAGGCATACCGCAGGGCGTACCGCAGGGCATACCGCAGGGCGTACCACAGGGCATACCGCAGGGCATACCGCAGGGCATACCACAGGCGTACCGCAGGGCATACCGCAGGGCGTACCGCAGGGCATACCGCAGGGCGTACCGCAGGGCATACCACAGGCTTACCGCAGGGCGTACCGCAGGGCGTACCACAGGGCATACCGCAGGGCGTACAGCAGGGCGTACCACCGGGCGTACCGCAGGGCATACCGCAGGGCATACAGCAGGGCATACAGCAGGGCATACCACCGGGCGTACCACAGGCATACCGCAGGGCATACCACAGGGCATACCGCAGGGCATACCGCAGGGCATACCGCAGGGCAAACCACAGGGCATACCGCAGGGCATACAGCAGGGCATACCGCAGGGCATACCACAGGGCATACCGCAGGGCATACCGCAGGGCATACCACAGGGCATACCGCAGGGCATACCGCAGGGCATACTGCAGGGCATACCGCAGGGCATACTGGTTTTTGGGCTAGGTTCAGGACTGGATTCTGGGCCAAGTTCTGTGCCGGGTTTTGTACTGGTTTCTGCGAGAGGTTTTGGGCTGGATTCTTGCCTGTGGTCTGGTCTGGTTTCTGGCTCAGGTTCTGGACTGGACTTTGAGCCCAGTCCAGGCACTTACACGCACTCCCTCCCCTGCCATTCAGGTCGGGGACCAGATCATCGAGATCAACGGGGAGAGCACGCGGGACATGACCCACGGCCGCGCCATCGAGCTGATCAAGTCTGGGGGGCGCAGGGTGCGGCTGCTGCTGAAGAGGGGCACCGGGCAAGTGCCTGAGTACGGTGGGTGCTCCTGAATCCCCTGACCCCCCCAACAAGGCACCAGCACATTACGTCCCGTCAGCTCTCATTAACTCTACTGTGTCTAATAACCAAGGTCTCCAAGGTGTCTGAGACAATATGGACCACATTATTATTATTATTATTATTATTATTATTATTATTGTTATTATTATTATTATTATTATTATTATATTATTATTATTATTACAAAGTAAGTCTGTACTGGGAGTGGCATGCTGGTGCAGTGGTTAGCACTGTCGCCTCACACCTCTGGGACCCTCTGGGAATCTCCGCCTGGGTCACATGTGTGTGGAGTTTGCATGTTCTCCCCATGTCGTCGTGGGGTTTCCTCCAGGTACTCCGGTTTCCCCCCACAGTCCAAAAACATGCTGAGGCTAATTGGAGTTGCTAAATTGCCCGTAGGTGTGAATGGTGTGTGAGTGTGCCCTGCGATGGGCTGGCCCCCCATCCTGGGTTGTGCCCATTGCTTCCGGGATAGGCTCCGGACCCCCCACGACCCAGTAGGATAAGCGGTTTGGAAAATGGATGGATGGATGGAAGTCTGTACTGGATAAGTCATTATTATTGTCATTATTATTATAGTTATATTATCATAATTTTTTATGTCAGCTGGTTATGTTCTTCTCTACTACAGATTTTAGTGTTGTTTAGGGTATTTCAGTTAGTTGAACTTTAATGAGACTACATCAGCAAACATGATTGCAAGCAGCAAAGTTCAGAGGTCACGGCACAGTAAAGATGGCCACCTCCCACTGCTCCAGGCCACCTCCTGGCTGCCGGTGTCCATGCTTGTTGGTCTTTAAGGCACAGTACGCTGTTTGTAAAGGAAGCATGGGCCTTTAGTGGGATTAAATAGATAGCAGTTTAATGATCAGAGCCAGCTGGACAGGGTTTACATCACTTAACGTTGTCTTTTAACGACAGGACGAGAGTGACGTCTTCTCCACAGACGGCGTAATCACACATTTGTAAAGGTTCAGGCTGATTTGTTTCTTTAGCACCAGAGGCCACTTATCTTACTTCTGGCAGTAAATAGAACAAAACTTAACTCTTTACCATTAAGCATGCTAACTGTATTAACAAAATATTTAATTCTGTTCCAATAACCTGTATATCATTAGATAATTCTGTTTTCAGTCACTCTTTTAGACTAACAATTCTGTAACACATTCTCACTCTTTTTAACTCTAATGACTGGTCTAGGCTGTTCCTCCCCTTCCTTTAGGAATGGTACCTCCCAGCCTCTCCATGTGCATGAAAAGTGACAAGCATGGCTCCCCCTATTTCTTCCTAATGGGCCACTCTAAAGACACGGTTTGTAAAAATGCTGCATGCCTTCTTACCTCTCTACTTCTGCTGCAGCTGGTTGCAGTGTCTTTGCAATGTGACTTGTCTGGGCCGCAAGCTTCACCTCTCAGCAGGCTCACGGCTCCTGCTTCTACCCTAATGGCACCTAAATATCTGTTCTGGAACCTTCTTTGTAAGAAAGGGCACCCTACAGACTCTGCATCAACATCCTGGGCCTGCTTTCCATGTTTCTCTGTACATGGTTTGCCAGAGAGAAATTGCGAGTTAGGGATAGTTTGGAGAGGATTAGCCATAAATATGTCAATGGTTTTTTGTCGGGGTCCCCCTTCACCCCTGTGGGGTATCGATTGGTGGTGTCGTCGTGGCAACCACATGGCGACTTTCTTTGTCAGTCATGTGGAGGAGAAGTTGATGTGAGGTGAACCATGAAAAATTCTTTTTTCCTGTACCTCAGTAGCTTTTTTAAGTCAGCCCAGGCTAAGTAACATCCAGAAGGGGGCACCAGACCCCAGGCTCTTCACACCAACATCAACCCCTCAAGCTTCCTCCTCCACCTTTGTTCACACCGTTCACCCACCTGCTTTCGGAGAACTAAATTTGAGTCCTGAGGATCTCCTGCTCTGCATCTTAAGCTCAGTAACAGGTAGTTTTGAAACGTAAGAATGATCCAGAAGGCTCCTGTTTCCCAGGGGCCAGATAAGCCTTTACGCTGAGTTTACATGATCCATTTCACGCACATCTATTCTGCAGGAATATTAAGCCAAGAGCATCATGGGAGCGGGAGGCTGGGTGCCCCACCGTACAAACAGAAAGCTCAGACTTTGCCTGCACGGCCAGCAGTTATTGATGCCATTAAACTAATTGGTCATCCTTCTCTGAGCAATTGGTTCCTATTACTCATGCTAAAAATAGACACCACACATTGTTGACAGGTTTCACTGGTGACCACGTTCAGTTTTCAATAGTTCTCATTTACTGCTCTACAGTGACGTTTCAGGATTTATTATATGTATTTTCTTTTATATAATCATGCCAGAGCTGGGTAGATCCACTCCGTTGCACTTCTGAAATGGAAAAACTGGAATAACCTCAGTTGGGGTGATGACATCAGTGTTGGCTGAACGGTGCGACCCCCCAGGCTGCCAACCAGGACCCTCCTGGCAGGGAGCTGTGTGCTGCCCCCTACTGGCACTGCTGAGCAGACATTTGTATAGGATGTTTCTGTGTGGTTGCTGAGCGGATGCATATGCAGCGCCGGGTCAGCTAAGGGAGGAAACAGGGTGCTGTCGCTTATTCTGGCATCAGCGCTTAAACCGGAAAACATCCCATCAGCACAGGAGTCTAGCAGGTCGGCCGTGAGCAGTTGGTCTCAAGGGCCCTGTTATTACATAGTGCCCAAATAATGGCTTTGATCACACCAGTGAGCACTGATTGAATAAAAGCTACCCCAACCTGTTAGTGTCTGATGGTTCAGCCCTGTTCTCAGCCTAAGGACCTTCTGCCCAAACACAAAGCATTATGGCTGGTTCATACTCCGTACTCCGCATGTGTACTAGTGGTTATGACGTCATCGTGCGCCTCCGCGGCAAACGCCCAAGGCTGTGTGCTGACAAGCAGTTTGCAAACCCTACAGACCATTTACAAGGTAATAAAACATACATGTAAATGCGTGTGTATGGGTGTGCAGACTTGTCTCAAATTGAAAATCTCACACCAGCCAGGTGACCCAAGTTGGCAGCCCTGGAGCTGGGCTCTGAATTTGTAAAACGGAAATGGACACAAACCACAATGCCGTGGTACTTGTGCAGGGAACAAAAGAAAAATAGTAATGATTATTATTATTATTATTATTATTATTATTAATAATAATAATAATAATACACATTGTGAGCATGTGTAGAGAAGTATGAACCAGCCTTTATTTTGCTTATGGTCTGCAGAACTTCTTGCCCTTCCTGTCCATGGAGCTTGAGATTTAGACAGAGCTTTCTCATGGAGTTGGAGCAGGGCTCCATGTGCAGTTTCTGGGCAAACCATTCAGCCATGCTGCTGCCATGTTGACTGACAGTTGCCTGTCACTGAGTTTAGCCCCAGAATTGCAGAAAGCGTCCGGCAGTCCTGTCTGCATTGTGGGTGTCTCTGGAGGTCTGGCACACCAGTAACAGTGTCCTCTTGTCCCTCAGTCGACAGTCCCACCCCCTGGGATGCTCGGCCTGCAGCCTCCCCAAGTCTGTCGGAAGTAGCCCCATCCCCCGATGCTCTGAACGCCACGCCATCACCGTCATCGCTTCCGGCCCTTCCCCTTGACCCCCAGCACCTACTCTCCCCGGAGATGGGCCGGGAGCCCATGCACGACAGCATGGCAGAGCACCTATCCAGCCCTGGGAGGGTGGAGCAGGCCGCACCTGGGAGGAGGCAGACGGAGCGCAGGGCCAGTGGGAGGGGCAAGGAGAAAGAGGGTGGCAGGTCTGCCCATCGGGGTATCAGCGTGGGTGGACAGGGGACCCCTGAGAGCCCGGTGGGTTGGGACGAGCAGGTCCAGGAAAACTCCAAGCCCTACAGAGCCTCCCGGGGAAAATCCAAGGAGAGGAGAGGTGGTGAGAGCAGCGCCCCCCACAGGGAGAACAGGCATCTGCCACACTCCCTAAAGGCCACCGGGCTTGGAGACACACATTCCAACGTGAACGGTGGCACACCAAGCAATGGAGGCAGCACAGACAGGCCAGCCCAGGAGAAATCCAGCCCCAGGGACCCAGAGAGAGTGTCCGTCGAGGCCCCTCCCTACCGGGGATCCAAGGGAAACAGCGGGGGCAGTGCCATGGCGGGCAGAAAGGCCACAGTGTCCCCCGGGCCTTGGAAAATCCCTGGGTCGGATAAGCTACCCAGTACACTGCGATCTGGGACATCCACTGTGAGCAGATAACGCCATAAAGACTCTGCAGGCCAGGCCACACCAGACAAGACTTGGTCAGGTCTCCAACAGGCCCGCCAGCCGTCACCATCAGATGCAACACATGTTTTTAGAGAATCTTTTTTTTTATTATTATTTATATGGTATTTTAAATTATTTTGAGGTATTACACCCACCACCTTAAAAACTCAAGGCATCCATTAAAAAAATAAAATAAACTAGAAAGAAAAAGAAAAAAAAACTGAATGTGTAGCATGATGGGAAGACTCCTATAGTGCTGAATCCAAACAACCCGACTGGAGGTGGCATAGGGGTGGGACCTGCCTTTCAGAAGCTCCGCCCCTCTCTTCCAGCAGCTGGCTGCGACGCCGAATCACATGTCGAGGAGCTGGCCACTGGCATTCAGCCAGTGCTGGTTATGGCTGGATGCTTCTTGATGGGGTTTGCCTGACATGACCTTTTGTGCCGTTGACAAGGCAATGAAACAAAAAGAAATGGTGTGGAAAAAGAGGATTTTAATCGACAGAAAGCTGCCTTAAAACTATCCTGAGATAGAAAGAAAGATATATCTTTAATAATGATCATTTAGATGTATAGATATATAGGTATATTATATAAATATGTGAAAACATGTACATAAAATCATTTTGGAGTATATGTACACGGGCAAATATACTGAGATGCTATTCAAGGCAGGAGGAGTCTGGTGACACAGTAGGGCACTCTGACTCCTCACTGACTCGTTTCACTGACTCATCTCAGCACGGTGTCCTGAAGCGTGGGTTGACTCATAGAACCCAATAAGACCCGGAACAGTTTCCGGTTTCCGTGCCGCAAGAGGTCTGGGCTCTGTTTACCGCAGAACACGAGCCAAGTCACTGTGGAGGGATTCACCTTACCAGGGGGGCAGGACGCCTCCTGGCACGCGGCAGGGCAGAGTGCCTTAAGTGGAGAGACCAGGCGGAGTTGCTAGTTTGAATTTTCACCTGTAGGAGGCAGCAAAGTGACACAAACTGAGCTGTGTGCTGCAGGAGAAAAAGGAGGAAGTGCAGCAGATCTTCCTTACGCAGCGCTATATCACAATTCGTCTCGTCTGTATCGACAGCTCAGTCACCTTCATGAAGTCAGTTTGCACCAAAAAAAGATTATTTTCTTATCATTGTATTATGGAAAACCATTGTTTATGCCAGATCTGCTTTATTTTTATGTACATTTATCTGCTATCTAGTAACAGAATGATCGAATGAATTTTGCTTAGTCTGTTTTTGTCATATGAAGGATAATTAGCTAACTGTAGCTGACATCAAAATGGAGTATGGTTACAGTGCAGGTAAATTTTTGCAGGTCATACCTGTTACTTCGAGGCTGAAGAGATTTAATGTGTGGAACTAAGGGCCAAAATAAGCAATCACGCAGTGAAAGGATCCAAATCTGTAATCTGTAGCACCCCCTCACGGTCAGACGTGGTGGCGTAAAAGCACGCAGTACCGGTGGTTTTTCATTGTCATTACCGTGAATACTCAAACAGAAAGCGTTAAGGAAAAGGGCTGGTTATCTCTCTGCTTCAACTGTACGAGTGCTATTTTGTCCGCAATAAGGACATTACTGGTGTCATCGTCGTTGCAGATAAGCTCTCTTTTGTTTTTGAGCTTTTCTGTGATGTTATTTGAACAAACTTGGCAATTAAATTATGATTGGTTTCCCATAAAAAAGAAGACATCTGCTTTATAGCTACGTGATGGAAATTTATGTATTTGTCTTTTTAAAAAAATCCACAATCCATAACCGTTTACAATAAGCCAGTCGGCAGCCAAACAGGCGTTCGGAAAGCGCTGAGCGCCAAACGAAAAGTTCGCCCAACGTTGCATTCACTTTAAAAGATACGTTGTAAGAATGTTATAATTACCTGCGTTGGACTGAGGCCTCGCGATTGGACAAACAGCATCAGCAGTCACGCCTACTAGGCAATCAGAGTACATGGGTGAGGTTCTCGGTCAGAGATGACGCAACTGCAAAGAGACATCTATAATTCTATATTACTGACTTAATTGTTTGAACGCGGTTTATTTATTACAAGCGGATTTCACTTATCGCGCTAAATTCGAGCATGAATATTTAAACATCTTACCCCTGAGGCATATATATTTAATGCTTCTGGGAACGTTTTCCCTAAAAACGAAATTATTTTGCCATTAGTAGCATTTACTTATTACCGGATGTTGTTGTAAAACTGTTACATCTTATTAACGGACGGATGTAATTCCAATTTGCTGACAGCCACTGTATGGGAATGCAAGGAAAAGTGTTAAGGATGTTTATTGCCATGGTAACGTTTCAATTATTTTTAATTTTTGGAGTGACAGAAAAGATTTCCAATTTGAGTGTGAACACGCTTAGCAGAAATCAGTAATATATTCTGTGTTCAGTTACAGAAAAAGCTTGCCCCTTTAAGAATCATTCGGAATAGCTATAGATTCATTCCTAATAATACGATACAGACACCGTTGATGGCTGCAATCCCTTAATCTGTTTGGGAGACCCTGAATTATAACAAAGCACAAATATCAGCAGAAGATTGACAAAAGCCAATGGGAAGTATGTCATATTTAACCTGAGGACGGGTGGCATGTCCGGGAATAGCGCGCCGCCGTCCTGCAGTTCAGAGCGATGCTTATGTTGTTCGGTGGATTCTGACCTGTATGCTCCTTGTTGACTGGTTCAGTTTTCTGTGAACTGTAATACGTTTTCTATGGAAAGGCGATAATTAAAAGGTGAGTCTTTGAAGGGTGGCGCTTACGTGAACACCATTCCGATCAGTAAACTGTGTAGTGTTAGCTGTGTATTTACCTTTGTACAGCTGTATCTCTATAAATATGATCCATTGTATTAATAATAGTCACAAAGACTGTAAGTGAGCAACTATTTTTATGAAATGCAACACTATGGATATATTAACTTTTGCAGAAATCTTGTTTACTGTATGATATTCTAAAATATTGTCAAATAAAATCTTGACACAGTGTAAAGTATTGATTTTGCATATGGTGCTCATTTTATCGTGAGTTTCGGGTGGGTGAATTGGGGTTATGTACTTTCAAAGTACCGTGTCTATCCTGTTTAATAAAGTTGCATAACTGTTGAAAAAAAAGCCAAAGTTTACTCTCAGAACAAAAGGGTAAAAGTTCTTACCTTTGCTTGTGACTGGGGTTGTACCCTTATAATTTTACCTTTTAAAGTACAGAAATGGACTCTGAGGAACATCCAAAGGCATAATCAGCATTAATGTACCATCAATGGCGGATTATACACTAGACCATATTTTTCCATAATGTACTCATTCTTATCTTTTGAGCCAGTGCTACAAGAAGAAAAAAATAGCTGGCGGTAAAGCAACCCGTTCTCCTGTTTTAATACACCCGACACAGGCGGGGGCGCACGTGCATTTTGATCTGAGTCGTTTTCGCCGAATTGAAGTGGATTTTTTCTTTTGTTACCCGGAAACAAAACAGTGAACGTCTCTGCACCCATTCAATAATGCATCCGCTCGATACGGTATCAATTTATCCCTGCTTATTATTACAGTTATAATGTCAGTTATGCGCTTTCAGTGCAGCCTGTATTTCATCACTTATAAGCGAATGTAGATCATAATAATGGACAACAGGCAGCGGGATCTTCCGTCTTGGATGCTGGGCGGCAAAAACGAACAGCCCCAGCAAGAAAATCCCATCAAGACCAGTCATGTCCCAAGGAAGAATAAGAGAAAGAAGTTGGAAAGGTACGTTTTGTGGGGATCGGGGGACTTTTATGCCAGCCTAGTCCAAGATGTCAAATAATCAGGGAATATATTATTGTCTTTATAAGAAGTTTAACGTACGTGTGACAATTAGTTAGATATTCTGCTTCCGTTTTTATTTAGTTTCTAGGTTGTCCAGGCGCATAATAAATTAGTTCCCGATGTTTTTTATATGAAATATCTTATAAATCTGAAAAAAGGTTGTAGGGGGCAGCCAAAATAATATGAGCTGGGCGTTAATCGCAATTTATTTTTAACTAGCAGGAGACAACTTCACAAAAGATTACTAACGTTTATTAACATTTCTAACGAGTATGAATCCTGAACAATATGAATATGGTTTTTGAAATGTATACATCCATGTTCTTAAACACGTGACCAATGCTGGTGTTATCTTACATCTCCCCACCTTTTCATCATATTGAAATAATGATTTGTAATCGTACGGTCCCGTTCTTATAACCAGAGTCCGTAGGAATAAAGTAAACAATCATTTAAAAAGTGATTCATAGAAAGAAAGGTCTAGTCCTTTGTTGAAGTGTGCAGTCATTTTTTCCACACCTCGTAAACATTAAGTAGCTTCTTCCAGTTTTGTGGAGGTCGATTTGGGTTGAAGTTTGATTTGGGTTTTTGAGCCCCTCAGTAGATTTTAAATACGTATATGGTTAGATCATTGGCTGTCCCTGTGCTTCCAGGACAGCTGTGTACGGCATGAATGAGGCTGAGCTCGTGGACACGGCGCTCAGCTTCCTCAAAGAAGAAAACCTCCAGGGTTTCAGGGCTCAGGAGCCTACAGGGCAGGTAGGCCAGACTAAGCTAAGTCTGATTTGGTTAGCAGGGGAAGTTACAAGTAAATATTGTGATGTGTCATTATTGTTCTGTGTGTTCAGTGTGTTTAATGACCTTCTGCTCTGCTAGTGTGTTTTTTTTTTAAGGAAATCCTCAATTTGTGTGGTTTTCTTCTCAGAAGAGAAGCAGAAGGACAGCTGGGAGTCGCATGGAGAGGAATAAGCAGGACCGTGCAGGTGCTTTGTCCGAGGAGGAGGCTGGTGACTCCAAATCTGAAGAAGACGAAAGAACCCACGTCTCTGAGAGTGACCCGGAAGTGGTCGCCGAGGAGGAGACTGTCCCATATGGAGCCATCGCGAACTGGGGCCAAGCAGCAGGGGAAGGTGTCCAGCTGCGGTCCACGCGTGACACTGTAAAGGCGGACTCGGCTTCCGGGGATGAGGAGGCCCTCCAGCTCGTGAGAGACATATTCTTCACATGACCTGGCATGGGATTTCAGCTCAGTGTACAATTAAGGGGAACCTTACATCCTGGGATTGAATGTTTTGTGAATGTGGGAAGCATAGTGCATCCTGGGATAGTCTCCAGGCTCTCTGTGACCTTGTGTTGGATAAGATGTTCACACAAGGTGGATGGATATTTACTGTATGCAGGTACATGACAGAAGGGATGGACCTTCTCTCTGAGCTGATGGGTAAGAACAGTACCAAATTCATTCTGATAGGCGGGTGGACTTGGTCCATTGAAGAAATGTAATTAGTAAGAGAAACACTTTAAGGATCCTTTCACATATTGTGGAAGAAAAAAATTGGAAGTTAGGTGGGGTTGGGTGCATTATCGGATTGTTGCTCTGTCTTAGGCCGTAGGCAAGAAGATACTGGTGAATGATGGGATTGTTGTTCCATCTGAGGCAAGAAGATACTGGTGCATTATGGGATTGTTGTTACATCTTAGGCAAGAAGATACTGGTGCATTGTGGGAATGTTTTTCTGTCTTAGGCCATAGGCCTGGGGATACCGTTTCTTCTTATGGACTTGTGGAAGGAAGCATGCCGGATGGAACACTCTAAAACATGCTGAAGTTAGAGGGCACTGTCATAGCAAGAGTCTGGAGGCTGATCAATCCCTGTCTGTTTTGCTTTCTGTGTCAGTATGGCTTGTCTCTGCTGTGTTTACAAGCAAAGTATGGATTAATATAATCCTGCACTACTCCCTGAAAACATTTAAGTTAGGTTTAAATAATGTTTTTTATATATCATATGTTTACTATTAGATTACCTAATAAAAAATCTACTTACAGACATCAGTTTTAATGTCTGTCTTTATAGTTGTCTAGCAAAAGGACTTTAATCAGCACAATGTTTCCTTTTTATATTCACTATGTGATTTTTTTTGTGAACTTATTTTTAAATTAATTTTTGCAAGAAATAGAGATCAGTTTGTAGAAAATGACTCCTGATGGTGGACTGTTAGGATCGCTGTTTCAACACAGACCTGCTTTTAAAAGTTGCAGCGCATAATATGCGACAGTCTTATTGTTTTGTGCAGTTTTTCAAAGCTTATAATTTGTACTATATGATGTGAGAGGGGGGGCGGCATGGTGGTGCAGTGGTTAGCACTGTCGCCTCACACCTCTGGGACCCGGGTTCGAGTCTCCGCCTGGGTCACATGTGTGCGGAGTTTGCATGTTCTCCCCGTGTCGTCGTGGGGTTTCCTCCGGGTACTCAGGTTTCCCCCCACAGTCCAAAAACATGCTGAGGCTAATTGGAGTTGCTGAATTGCCCATAGGTGTGCATGTGTGAGTGAATGGTGTGTGAGTGTGCCCTGCGATGGGCTGGCCCCCCATCCTGGGTTGTTCCCTGCCTCGTGCCCATTGATTCCGGGATAGGCTCCGGACCCCCCGCGACCCAATAGGATAAGCAGTTTGGAAAATGGATGAATGGATGATGTGAGAGGAATAATGGTCAAAAAATTATGTCAGAGTTCTTTTGCAGGTGATAAATAGAAAAGTTCAATGAGATTAAGGGTGTTTTTTTCTGTGAGAAATGCATTATGGGGATTTTTGTACAGGATTAATTTCCACTGTCACCAGCAGGGGGCGCACGGTGGATTCAGAAAGATCAGTTTGATGGAGGAGCTGAACTAAATTGCCTCTGTGAATTGCAGGACTGGATATCAAGATTGGCACAATTCTCCAGAGCAAATAATTGAATTTTGTTTTATTCTGTGTACACTGATGGATAAATAACTCAGCTTTGTCTATGTTCCACTAGTGTCCCTTAGAGACTGACTTTTATGGCCTGATCCAGAGATTATTGCACTGGGTGCAAGGCAGGGGACACCCTGGATGGCACTAAACACCCCAAATCTACAAAACATACAATCCCTTAACTTTAAAAAGTGCTGACGAGGGCCGAAGCAAGCATGGACACGGAGGAACCTTCCGGTGTCTTCAGTGACATTAAGGTTTACCAACTTTAAATTGCTGTGATGGAACCTGAACCAGGTTTTGTTCAGGTCTTCAGTTTCCATGACTTTTATATGCCTTGACCTTTGGCTGACTGATGATGGTTCGAATTTCATGCACATTGACAAGTGCCCTGTGACTGTAAAAGGTTATTGTGTCCAAAATAGAGTGAGGAAACAGAAATTAAGTGTTCAGTGACAGCAGGTGGTTTGTGGAGGATGTGGGTAGATGACTGAAATCCCAGGAGAGCAACCTGTCTTATCACCGTCTGATGGTGTTGCACCCATAAACAGCTTAATTTTTGGACTTTTACGTGTTTAATTCTGAGTGCCATCCTGTCCCAAATCAGGTTGTTCAGTGTTTGATGAAGGTTTGTCTTTTCTTAGTCACTGGGGGGATACAGCACAGAGCAGGACGCAGTAATTTAATTGAGGGTGCTCTGCAATTGTGTCTTTCTTCTTTTGGGAGGGTGGCAGTCACGACACTCATTAGTGTGACATGCTTAAATGCAGAGGTTCCTAAAGGACCAGCCAAGCTGTTTAATGACAATACAAATGGTCTCCTGGGACTCCTCCCAGGGCCCATGGGAGCATATTCACACACGCAGCTATTTTCCATAGATAAAAATCTGGTCCGTTTCCTATTGTTGTTCAGTTTCCTCTTTTATGAACATGAACTTCAGGGTCTGGCTCAAACTATTATCATATTGTTGTTATTATTGGCAGGTTAAGAATTTTTGTTGACTATGGCTGCTGTGTCATTTACTAGTTTTTATGCACGAAACTGGATAAATGCAGGGGTGTGTATATGAATTGCAAATTAAAGTAACAGGTGGAGTGAGAATGTTTGAATCATAACACAGCATTAAAAGCCATTTCTAGAGTATAGAGTCTACTGATGTAAATGAGGAGGATGCTTGCATTGGTCCAAAGTGGACTGTGCTGCCCTGTGGGCAAACCTGGACTGTCCATTCAGGTGGGGTATAACACATCTGTCTGCCTCTCACTGTGCATTTCTACAGGAGACGGAATCTTCCAGTCATTGAACTAAGCTACACTTCATTCTGCATTGCCAAATCAATGTAAAACAAGCAATGTGTATTATGAGCGTTTAATCCAATAATTACAGACAAATGGAGATGTCAAAGAGGGGTTACTGACTTGCATCAACCACTAAAGGCGTGCTGTGAAAAAACATGATCACTTCTTCGCAGAAATGTGTCGTCGTGTTTAGAGCCTTTGAGTTAGGATCGACGTGGGCGACCCGCTGGTGCTTTCGCCGCTGTTTCATTAGAAAACCCTCCTGTCAACGGTTTTGGCCACTTGCTCCTGCTCTGACACGGTTGCCAGAAGACGTGGAATATTCTCTGTGGCAAATCACTAAAATAGAGTTAAAGCACATGGCTTCCTTTTCCTGCCAAACTAACAATGTTTTCTCCACCAGAAGGCTGCTCTGGTTTAGTAGTTGGTGTGTTTTGTGTAGAATAAAGCAAAGGGCAGGATTTAATGATGCCGGCATCATATTCTCTATGGAAACCCCCCCCCCCCCCCCCATACACTTTCACGGAGTTCTGGGCTGAGTGATCCCACGGTGCAACAGAGAATACAAGCGCATGGCCAGAGGCGTGAGCTCACAGTGTAGGAGACTTTGGAGGAACATGCACACAGGTCGGCCCTAATTCAGGCCTGGCCAAGGACTTCACGAAGATTTGGAAGTAATTAGTAAGAATGTGCCTTAAAAACTCAGCATACAAAGTTCATCTACCAATCTCTACCTCAAGTATTCAAACAAAATACACCCAGTATTCACTTGAGATTTAAAAACATAAATATGCAATTATTGATTCTTCCATGAGAACTTTGCAGTATTATTAATTCAAAACTTTAGTCAATAAAAATAATTGTGATGTAATTATTATGAGAAATTTCATATGTAACCTTTTAAAAATAATTTCAGACTGTTTTTTTAGTCTGGCCTCGCACCTCATCTTCTGAATATTGATAAATAATGTAACTGTGCTTTGGCTACCTTTAGTCCTGTTAAAACAGCGCCCCCTGTAGACCATCTAGAAATGTTATCAGAGGCTGGCATGTCAGTGCAGGACATCCTCAGTGTAATGGTGGCCAATAATGCTCACTGCTCTTCCTTTCTCCTTAGCCAGTAACGACCCGGTTGAACAAATGATGAAATGAACCCCCATCGTGTGACATTTTACACTGCAGAATCTTCTCGTCCACTTCCTCCTGCCGCAAATATCTCATCTGACTTACAAAGTTGGTCCTCCCTGTGCAGATGAAAAAGGAGAAAAAGGAGGACTTCAACATCCCTGGTGCACCTAAGAGGGGAATATGGTGTAAAGGAGACAGAAGACAGAAGCTGGGGTCCTGCAGCATCGTGAGACGACGATGCCCCACATCTCTGTATTCAAGATCTTCGGCTTTCTTTTCTGGGATCAGATCAATGTTTAATGTGTCCAGAAAGTCCCATCCACAGGCCATATGGTCCGAGTCCAGTGTGATGAAGTAACTCACTAACATAAGTGGAACGTGGAAGGGCTGTTTTCTGAGAGTATATAGGAAGCTTGATATCAGAATAGGCACAATATCTTGCTGATTGTTGTGAAACTGACTGATTCTAAAGTATGCACAGGGTACACAGAAGTATACAGATTTATGGCACTCATACTGCAGCTGCATGCTGTCAAGACCTCTGTATGCACTGATCATAAACCGTAGCTTCAGAAAGTACACTGACCCTGATGAATATTCATACGGTTTTCAGTTTACTGTTACAAAGTCAAATCAATATATATGAAAATCAGCATATATGACAGACTGTATACTCATATATGAGTAACAGCACATAATTTCAAAATAGGAGACATTTACATGTGTATAGCACAGACGTTCAAAAAAATAAGCAAAAAACTATTCAATTTAACAAATGAGATTAGACCAGAGGTATCCCATTTTAATGATACTGCACTAAAATGTAAACAAGGGCCATCTGTTGATCTGGGACACATTTTTGTTGAGTCGCTTGCATGATGAATAAATATGGTCAATTTAATGAGGTCTCATGATGGAAACAGCCAACCAGAGTCTTCATGATATGAAAATCAGTTCAGCCAGAATGAGACCTGCATTTATATGTGTTTTGATGGGGGAAAGACCCAAAACACATTCTGAAAACTAGTCAAATGGCTTATTATCAGACGTTTGGTGTTATGACGTGAAAATTGCTGAATCACTGAATCAGAACATGTGAATCTTAATACACAAGGCGCACAAAGAAATGTCCACAGAGACTGTAATTGCTGCAAAATGCATTTCTGCCGAGTATTTCCAGGGGGAGAGGATGACTGCTGTTGTAAATGCGACACATATTTGACAAATGTTTGAATTAAGAAATACATTTCCCCCACGTATCCCATAGACTGATTGTGCTAGAGAGAGGGAGGGAATGTTATTTTCATGCATGTAGATGATGTGGTGTGAGAGAACTGAAGGGGTGAATATTTAAAGTGACAGTTACCTCAGGTCCAGTCGAGCACTGATTAACGCACCGGGCAGCCAGTGATATCGGGTGCTTCACACCTTCATGTTTATGTGGTTCCTCGGCAGGTCATGGTCAATAGCAGCAACTCCTGCACTGTTTAAATTGGGGAGTTTTTCACCGCCCCCCTCCCTCCCCGCTCTGTCCGCCTGAGCCCAGTGCCACCATGCCCCTTCAGGATGTCAGGAGTCATAGTCGTACACCTTTCAGCATATAGAGGATGCCAGACTCTCAGACACAGGAGTAGAAGTAGCATCTGTTGTACACGAATGTATATGTCTGCGATGGGTTGGTGGCCCTGTCCTGGGTTATTCCCTGATTTGCAGCTTCCAGGATTAGGCTCTGGATCCTGCATAGGAGGAATGGATATAGAAGATGGATGGATGGTCTACTGCTATGGCCACCTGCAGCAGCCTTGCAGTCACCCAGTAATCCAGTCACTACTGAAGTGTGTCACAAACACATCACTGCTCCCTCTGCAAATACTGATTCATACGAGCTCTTGGGACGCAGAATTACACGGATGTCCAGGTCTGGTGTGACCATCACAAGTTTTTTTAGCGTGACTTTGTGTCTCCTTCCCGTGTCCCTTAGTGTCACAGCAGAAAGTCACAGTGTCCGTCTGCAGACATAGGTCACACCTGTGCCTGCACAGCTGGAGGGCACGTACAGCGCACCTTGGGGGCCTGGTGCTGTAAACATATCACCTTTAGAGAAGAAGGATGTAAACCCTAATAAGCCTCCATGTCTGCTCACTACTCTGGTGTAAACACCATGAGAGGAACACTAGGTGATCCTATGCCATAAATGACGACACACGGGACGCAGGGCATCGGCATTTCACTGGGTTTTTGCATGTCTTTCTCCAGTCCCAGGTAACAAATCCAGCTGTTTGGATCTGTACGCTAATTATCAGCAACCGGCACCAGTGGTACTTTCTGCCTGTCTATCCTTATATAAGGGACATTGGCTTGGATTTAATTTATCAGGACACTGCTGATTTAAGGACTTCAAGACACTGTAAACACAGCGGGCAGATACCTGTTCACAGTGCGTTTCTGCTGATATCTTTCAGGTAAGAGCAGTGCTAATAAATGTCATCAATGAGGTAAACTTTCAAATACGGCAGTTCGAAAAATCTCCTGATATATCATGAATATTGGCTTATCAATAGTCTAAATTTAATCATTTCTGACATGGGTTTGTTTGATGTTTAATTTTGAGTATTCCATTGGGCTGTGCAAATTAAGTATTTAATTTATAGGCGCTGACAAATATTGATTTAACAAATATGTAACCTTTCTACAAAATGAACACTTGTTTGCTAGTTTGAAAATAACAGAATAAACACTGAATATTTTGTAGTTTCATTTAAAGGCACCAACATTTAAACATGGTGAAATCTTTCTTATCCAGAGTTACAATAAAAGCAAATCTGCTGAGGCTGCGACTCTGTTCTCAAAACTGTAAGTTCATCAGAGGTGGAGACTTCCAGTCCACAGGGTACAAATCCAGACCAAGATTTTGTTCCCTTCATCAATGAGAAGCAGGGAAGAGCCAGGCTGGAGTTTGCAAAAAATGTGTATTTTACACAGGCTCATACCCATAACCCATAAACTGAGAAATGAGTGAAACTGAAAAATTTGATGCGGTGTGGGAAAGGGGGGCCACACTCCCCTGGGAAACTGTAAGGGGTTGCTGCAGGAGGGTGGTACTCGCTATGGGATATCAGTCACGATTCAGGATAGACAAGATGGGGGGCTGCTGACCGTATTTCAACAGATACACGTTCTCAATCAGGAGGGGGGAGCAATTAGTTGTACTCTGGCTTATCTTACTTGAGGTCATTGGGATGCACACTCAGACGAAGTGGGTTAGTAAGTAAGTTTGTATTTATGTATGGTTCTATAACAAATAAACAGGAAAAACAAATTACCACAGTGCTTACAATGCTTATTACCATAATACGCTAACATAATGCATAATTGTACAATATCGCCTTAGCATTCATAAGTTCGGCTATACCCAGAACAATACATCACATTAGCAGTAATTCGTATTAGAGGGAATGATTGGACGGGAAATAAACGCAAATATCTTTCCCAGGTATACAACGGAACACTCGTCAGCGATAATTATAACAGTACGCAGGTCACGTTAACCTAGCCGCGCAATTAAGTAAACTAAATAAGTACAACGTCACTTATCACTCATAATCAATAAACTTAGTACTTACATTCGTCAGTGACGCATACATAAAAACCAGGGACTGTATTTACTGCCAGGAACAACTAAACTAACTATACATAAACTGCAGCTCGCCGACGTGCGGCCTAATCCGCGCGCTTTCGTCTCACATGCACCCACAGTACTTTGCACGCACCGGTATTCCTTAAAGCTACAAGAGCCTTTCGAACATGCGAAGATGGGATTCAGAGGGACCTACCACTTGCAACTGAACAGTGCAGCATTCAAAACAGCTCAAAATAAGGGGCAAAAATACAGGCAATAAGATTAATCACAAATGGATTTTTCTCCTACTTACTCAAATACTCAGATCTGTAAAAGTTCATTTCCACTCATGAAAACACATGAAAAACACTGCATTCCATCCATCCATTTTCTGAATCCATTTGTCCAATACAGGGGTGTGTGTGTCCAGAATCTACCCAGAAAGCTCTGCCTACAATGCAGGGACATTACAGACGCTGCTAAACCTTACCAAATGTTTTATCTCACCTCCATTAAATGTACCCAAACACTGATACCCAACCCCATACCCCTCCTTGCTGTGACCCATCACCTGGCGGCTGGTTCTTTGGTTAAACTGGCCTCCACTACCATTGCTAATTAGAATCATCTCACTTATATAAAAGTTTTGAAGAGCCAACAGGATTCGAAGCCTCTTACACCTCAGGATGAATCGGAAGTCATAGGTCACGTGATATTGCATAAACTTAGCAAGCCCCGATTCCCAGCTTGAAGTCGCCGGGCCACACTTTGAGGAGGCGATTTCCAGAATCTGGGTATTAACTGTCTCATCACTAAATTCAGCACCTTTCACGATATACTACAGCATGGCCACGGTCAGAAAATGTGAGCCTGTCCTCCTCCTGAGTACAGTAAAGCTCACTACGCTCTGTGAGCACAGGAACGGCCCAGCAATGTTTGGTAGGTTTCTGCATTGTTTGCAAATACAGAATATTATCTGCGCGTAAACTAATTAAGGTAAATATGGAAATTCATACAATATATGCTGCAGAATATGAGCTGAATAAAGCATATTAAAAATGCAAAGAATTAAAAAAAATTTAACCACTGACCAAATATGGCACCTACAGTTTTTCAAATAGAATTCTAGAACATACTGTTACCACGACAACTCTGATGTCATCATTCGGAATGTATAAACTGAGCTGCAGGCAGTAATACTACTTCAAAACAAATCAGACACTGAGCAAGACGCATCTCTTAATATAATCTCAATATGAATTGGTGTTTTCTTAACTGTATTAGGCCGCCAGCGGTACCAAACGACGCTGGGGAAGGTACAGAAAGAAAGGAGGAAAGAAAAAGGAAGGACAGAGGAAAGAAAAAGAAATCCTGGCTAAGGAGGTTTTTTGCAAAAAAAGGGAAAGGAAAAAAGGCAATGGAGGAGAGCCAGGCAGTGGTGGTGGAGGTGGTGGAGGACAGCCAGGCAGTGGTAGTGGAGGTGGTGGAAGATAGCCAGGCAGTGGTGGTGGAGGTGGTGGAGGATAGCCAGGCAGTGGTGGTGGAGGAGGTGGAGGATAGCCAGGCAGTGGTGGTGGAGGAGGAGAGCCAGGCAGTAGTGGTGATGGAGGAGGAGAACCTGGCAGTGGTGGTGATGGAGGAGGAGAACCAGGCAGTGCTGGTGATGGAGGAGGAGAACCAGGCAGTAGTGGTGATGGAGGAGGAGAACCAGGCAGTAGTGGTGATGGAGGAGGAGAACCAGGCAGTGGTGGTGATGGAGGAGAACCAGGCAGTAGTGGTGATGGAGGAGGAGAACCAAGCAGTGGTGGTGAAGGAGGAGGAGAGCCAGGCAGTAATGGTGGTGGAGGAGGAGAGCCAGGCAGTGGTGATGGAGGAGAAGTGCAAGGCAATGGAGGAGAAGTACAAGGCAATGGAGGAGGAGGAGTGCAAGGCAATGGAGGAGTGCAAGGCAATGGTGGAGGAGAGCAAGGCAATGGAGGAGGAGTGCAAGGCAATGGAGCAGGAGTGCAAGGCAATAGAGCAGGAGTGCAAGGCAATAGAGCAGGAGTGCAAGGCAATAGAGCAGGAGTGCAAGTGCAAGGGATTGGAGGAGGAGTGCAAGTTCAAGGGATTGGTGGAGGAGTGCAATGCAACGGTGGAGGAGTGCAAAGTAACGGTGGAGCAAAACAAAGCAACAGTGGAGGAGTACAAGGCAACAGTGGAGGAGTACAACGAAAAGGTGGAGGAGAGCAAAGCAATGGTGGAGAAGTACATGGCAATGGTGGAGGTGTACAAGGCAATGGTGGAGCAGTACAAAGCAAGGCAGATGATGCAAGATGTAAATATTTGTAAATAAAGCATTAAAAACGAAGAAGAGTCAGGTGTTTTCAATTGAATGCGAGTAGGTGATGTTAAATGTCAGAAATATTCCAAATGTCTATTACATGTGTTGCCTATAGGGGGCCATATGGTTTGGGTGATAAGGGCTGCCTTTAAACTTTAATAGAATGAAAATACATTACATGTATTTATGTTGTATTTTTAATTACGTTTAAGGAATAAAACATAACGGGATGAATGTAAGATACACGTCCAGCGGGGACCCGTCCGGCCGCGGCCATGTGTTAGGGGTAGGCACAAGCGCCACGCCGTATTTTAAAAGAAAGCACCAAAATGTTTAAGAAAAACTTTAGCGTCGTTTTAAAATAAAATCAGGCGGAATTCAAACAAGTACAAACATGCCCGAAAGAAAGAGCAAATGCTGAGTTCAAATAAGCACAAGTGAAACCAATTAAAATACAGCACGTCGTTTTAAAAGAAAGCACTTAAACTCATTACATTTAATCAACATGCTTAAAGAATTAGAAGAAAAACTTTAGCGGTATTTACCAGTGTTAGGTTGAATAAAGCATTTTAACAGCAAACTTTCAGAATAGGCCAAAAGGCGAAATGAGCGAGTCCCAGAGCTCGGCCATAATCGGCAGGTCTGTTTGAGACCGAAGTGGCCAGCCCGTTTCAAAATGGCGACACCAGCAGAGCGCCTATTTCAAATAAAAAACGTTATGTTATAGGAGTTTAAGTAATGAAGCACTTTTCTGCCAATGTGAATAATAAAGTAAAACGCTCTAAGCATTTCAACAAGAATCAAGGAATAACGCGGTTAATTCTTGTTTAAAAGAGCGCATGCGCTCTCCTCTCTGGCTCGCTCTCATGTAGCGCATGCGCGTAGAGCCACAGTATTTTCTTTAAAGAGCCGACTCTCTTGCGTTAATTTATTTAAACAAGAATTAACTGGGTTATTCCTTGATTCTTTTTCTTTTCTTTTAAAATAACGCTAAAGTTTCTTTAAAACATTTCGGTGCTTTCTTGTGGTGCCCAAAGCACAGAATACCCACACTGCTCTGATTACGCTACCTCCTGTTAAGGGCAGGAGGAACCCCTAATGTTCCTTCTGTAACGTGGCCAAGTTCGAACCCCACGCAAAGGGACAATAACAAAGAGGCATGTAAAAATAAAATTCAATCCACTTTATTACAAATATCTAAAATCAATTAGACAAAGAAGGTTGCTGGGGGGGGGGGGCGGCTGACTATCCTCCAGATAGTAAGGTCAGGTCAGCACGGGCAGCTCTCGGCTCAGGAGGCCCCTGGTGACAAAGAAAACAGCAAAACACCACTAAGCATGCAACACGACAAACACTACACACAACAGTACAGTGTCCGCTCAGTGTGGCACCCCAACAGCAGAGAGCAAAAGCCTGTGCGGATCCAGCCTTGTACAGAAAGATCCCATGTACAAACATAAGAGGGTAGCGGCTGATGTCCACCGCCCAAAATACAATACTAAAATTACACTTACAACTAACGCCTCGGGATCCCCACAGAGGAGCTGGATGAAGTGGAGCTCGGGGAGAGGGAAGTCTGGGCCTCCCTGCTGAGACTGCTGCCCCTGCGACCCAACCCCGGATTAAGCGGAAGATGATGGATGGATGGATGGATGGATGGATGGATGGATGGATGGACACTTACAACTTAGCCCATAGCAACAACCAGGGCACTAATAAAACAAAACCAAAAGCCTATTAAATAAACCTAAAACAGTGGCTAGTCTGGTCCTTTGCAGGAATGCTTAATGCCCTCGCAACACAGCGACACCAAGAGGAAGCGTTCCAATGCTACAGGTACAAAGAAACAATCAACAAAGAAACATAGACCCTTTTATATGTCACAGTATAACCCAAGTTACCAGAGCCTCAATGTCTGTAGCCCAGCAGCCCGTAGGGGATCACGTCAAATGATAAAATTGCAGTCGCCTCCGCGTCCTCCATGAAGAGTTACATGCTGCTAGCAGTCACCCTGGTAAAATTAAAATTAAACAAACATTCAAGTTCTCAAACAAACCCTCTCCTCCTTTCCTTACCCACAGGGAAGAAGAACCCACCCCATGTCCAGTTGTAAGACATAGCAGCAAGAGAATGAGATTCCATCTTGGCAGCCTTTTATAACTTCCTGGTAGGTCATATGACCTGGCTCAAGTGGTTGCCAATATAGTGTAATTACCAGTGCCATGCAACTACTCCTACCAGCCCGTTCAGATCCCCACATTCTTTTAAAATACGCTGTGGCGCTTGTGCCTACTCCTAACAACCCGTGCCTGCGGCCGGACGGGCCCCGCTAGACGTGTATGCGCTAGCTTGCATTCATCCTGCCATATGTTTTATTATTCCTTAAAAACATAATTAAAATTAACACAAATAAATACATGTAATGTATTTTTATTCTATTAAAGTTTAACGGCAACCCTTATCACCCAAACCATATGGCCCCCTATCGGCAATATACAGTATATGGAGATAACCCCTCGACCAATCAGAATAAGGGATACGTTCCCCCTCCCGCTTATGACGTCATAAGCGGAGCCAAATTTAAGCTCCTCCCAATGTACCACATACTTTTTTTTTAGTACAAATTATTTAAATATACGATTATAATAATTAAAAAATATATTATAACATGTCATAATTATAAACTATTATTAAACTGTAATAACCCAAATCGTGCTAAATACTATTTTTAAATAAAATAATCCTTGTAATTTAAAAACACATATATCCACAATAATTCAAATAAGTGCTAAGTACAACCTATGTTTAAATAAACTGCAATAAATCAATTTGTGAAATCGCCCAGCTGCCATGAAGCAGTAGTGAGCGGAAACGATACTTATCTGCTCGTGCACAGCCCAGTTCGGGTTTCCGGTCTAAACTGGGTCGTGACTTGTGCAAACGAAGGCATAACAGTGAGGCATGTGTAAACTGTCAATAAAGTAAAACCTGCCCGTAAATTAAAGCTTGTATTAACTATGATTCATTTGCTCTTTATTTAACGTTTAATAAGAAACCCAACAGGAATGGAATATGACACTCTTATAAGGTCATGGCCACCTCCCCAAAGAAAGTCGGCCCACTTTACTTGGGGGCCACAAATTACTTAGAAGTAAGTCAGTTACTACTGAAGTACAAATCATGGACAAATATAGTCACTACTTGAGATAAATGATGCATCGTGATTTTTTATGATGAACAGATGAGCATATATTGTGCATTTGACCTTCAGTAATTCCTTCAGTAGCTCACAAACGGTTACAGAACAAACACAGTAACAAATATAGTAACAGCTTGAGATGCCTCACGATATATTAATGATGCAAACATCAGATCAGTATTTCACTTGTCTTATGTTTGTTCATCATTAATGAATGAGATCTTTGTGTAACTGAGATGTATATTGTGGTTAATACATCAGTAATAGCATAATACTATATTATTTGTGCCCCCTCAAATAAAGTGTTACCAAAAACTAGAATTAGTTAGAACTGCTACTGTGTATTTTGAAAATGTCATATTTTTTATATATAAAGCCCCGATTCCCAGCTTGAAGTCGCTGGGCCACACTTTGAGGAGGCAATCTCCAGAATCTGGGTATTAACTGTCTCATCACTAAATTCAGTACCTTTCATGATATAGCACAGCATGGCCACGGTCAGAAAATGTGAGCCTGTCCTCCTCCTGAGTAAAGCAAAGCTCACAACGCTCTGTGAGCACAGGAACGGCCCGGCAATGTTTGGTAGGTTTCTGCATTGTTTGCAAGTACAGAATATTATCTGCGCGTAAACTAATTAAGGTAAATATGGAAATTCATACAATATATGCTGCAGAATATGAGCTGAATAAAGCATATTAAAAATGCAAAGAATTAAAAAAAATTTTACCACTGACCAAATATGGCACCTAGAGTTTTTCAAATAGAATTCTAGAACAGATTGTTACCGCGACAACTCTGATGTCATCATTCGGAATGTATAAACTGAGCTGCAGGCACTAATACGACTTCAAAACAAATCAGACACTGAACAAGACGCATCTCTTAATAAAGTGGTGGTTTCTGGACTTCTTTAGGCTGCCGGCGGTACCAAAGGACGCTGGGGAAGCTACAAAAGCAAAGGAGGAAAGAAAAAGGAAGGACGAAGTAGGAAAGATGAAGAAATCCTGGCTAAGGAAGATTTTTCCTATAGGTGATGTGAGGCCGACAGAAACTCACACTGTGAGTTTGGAGATGAAACTCCTCTGCAGGAGTTCGAAAGTGGAAAAGACAGGAGTGCAGGAGGAGAGCCAGGCAGTGGTGGAGGAGGAAGAGAGCCAGGCAATGGTGGAGGAGTGCAAGGAAATGAAGGAGAAATGCAAGGCAATGGTGGAGGCGAGCAAGGCAGTGGTGGAGGAGGAAGGGAGCAAGGCAATGGTGGAAGAGGAAGGGAGCCAGGCAATGGTGGAGGAGTGCAAGGAAATGAAGGAGAAATGCAAGGCAATGGTGGAGGCGAGCAAGGCAGTGGTGGAGGAGGAAGGGAGCAAGGCAATGGTGGAAGAGGAAGAGAGCCAGGCAATGGTGGAGGAGTGCAAGGAAATGGAGAAGTGCAAGGCGATGGTGGAGGAGAGCAAGGCAATGGAGGAGGAGAGCAAGGCAATGGAGGAGGAGGAAGAGAGCCAGGCAATGGTGGAAGAGTGCAAGGAAATGAAGGAGAAGTGCAAGGCGATGGTGGAGGAGAGCAAGGCAATGGTGGAGGAGAGCAAGGCAATGGTGGAGGCGAGCAAGGCAATGGTGGAGGCGAGCAAGGCAATGGTGGAGGAGGAAGAGAGCCAGGCAGTGGTGGAGGAGGAAGGGAGCCAGGCAATGGTGGAGGAGGAAGGGAGCCAGGCAATGGTGGAGGAGGAAGGGAGCCAGGCAATGGTGGAGGAGTGCAAGGAAATGGTGGAGGAGTGCAAGGAAATAAAGGACAAGTGCAAGGCAATAGTGGAGGAGAGCAAGGCAATGGTGGAGGAGAGCAAGGCAATGGTGGAGGAGAGCAAGGCAATGGTGGAGGAGAGCAAGGCAATGGTGGAGGAGTGCAAGGGATTGGTGGAGGAGAGCAAGGGATTGGTGGAGGAGTGCAAGGCAAGATGAGGAAGATAGTAGTGGATGAGAACATATTTAAGTAATACTTATAGTCCATATGTACATACTTGTAAATAAAAGCATTAAAAACGAAGAAGAGTCAGGTGTTTTCAATTGAATGTGAGTAGGTGATGTTAAATGTCAGAAATATTCCAAATGTCTATTACACGTGTTGCCTATAGGGGGCCATATGGTTTGGGTGATAAGGGCTGCCTTTAAACTTCAATAGAATGAAAATACATTACATGTATTTATGTTGTATTTTTAATTACGTTTAAGGAATAAAACATAACGGGATGAATGTAAGATACACGTCCAGCGGGGACCCGTCCGGCCGCGGCCATGTGTTAGGGGTAGGCACAAGCGCCACGCCGTATTTTAAAAGAAAGCACCAAAATGTTTAAGAAAAACTTTAGCGTTGTTTTAAAATAAAATCAGGCGGAATTCAAACAAGTACAAACATGCCCGAAAGAAAGAGCAAATGCTGAGTTCAAATAAGCACAAGTGAAACCAATTAAAATACAGCACGTCGTTTTAAAAGAAAGCACTTAAACTCATTACATTTAATCAACATGCTTAAAGAATTAGAAGAAAAACTTTAGCGGTATTTACCAGTGTTAGGTTGAATAAAGCATTTTAACAGCAAACTTTCAGAATAGGCCAAAAGGCGAAATGAGCGAGTCCCAGAGCTCGGCCATAATCGGCAGGTCTGTTTGAGACCGAAGTGGCCAGCCCGTTTCAAAATGGCGACAACAGCAGAGCGCCTATTTCAAATAAAAAACGTTATGTTATAGGAGTTTAAGTAATGAAGCACTTTTCTGCCAATGTGAATAATAAAGTAAAACGCTTTAATCATTTCAACAAGAATCAAGGAATAACGCGGTTAATTCTTGTTTAAAAGAGCGCATGCGCTCTCCTCTCTGGCTCGCTCTCATGTAGCGCATGCGCGTAGAGCCACAGTATTTTCTTTAAAGAGCCGACTCTCTTGCGTTAATTTATTTAAACAAGAATTAACTGGGTTATTCCTTGATTCTTTTTCTTTTCTTTTAAAATAACGCTAAAGTTTCTTTAAAACATTTCGGTGCTTTCTTGTGGTGCCCAAAGCACAGAATACCCACACTGCTCTGATTACGCTACCTCCTGTTAAGGGCAGGAGGAACCCCTAATGTTCCTTCTGTAACGTGGCCAAGTTCGAACCCCACGCAAAGGGACAATAACAAAGAGGCATGTAAAAATAAAATTCAATCCACTTTATTACAAATATCTAAAATCAATTAGACAAAGAAGGTTGCTGACTATCCTCCAGATAGTAAGGTCAGGTCAGCACGGGCAGCTCTCGGCTCAGGAGGCCCCTGGTGACAAAGAAAACAGCAAAACACCACTAAGCATGCAACACGACAAACACTACACACAACAGTACAGTGTCCGCTCAGTGTGGCACCCCAACAGCAGAGAGCAAAAGCCTGTGCGGATCCAGCCTTGTACAGAAAGATCCCATGTACAAACATAAGAGGAGGGTAGCGGCTGATGTCCACCGCCCAAAATACAATACTAAAATTACACTTACAACTAACGCCTCGGGATCCCCACAGAGGAGCTGGATGAAGTGGAGCTCGGGGAGAGGGAAGTCTGGGCCTCCCTGCTGAGACTGCTGCCCCTGCGACCCAACCCCGGATTAAGCGGAAGATGATGGATGGATGGATGGATGGATGGATGGATGGATGGATGGACACTTACAACTTAGCCCATAGCAACAACCAGGGCACTAATAAAACAAAACCAAAACCCTATCAAATAAACCTAAAACAGTGGCTAGTCTGGTCCTTTGCAGGAATGCTTAATGCCCACGCAGCACAGCGACACCAAGAGGAAACGTTCCCATGCTACAGGTACAAAGAAACAATCAACAAAGAAACACAGACCCTTTTAAATCCCAAAGTATAACCCAAGTTACCAGAGCCTCAATGTCTGTAGCCCAGCAGCCCGTAGGGGATCACGTCAAATGATAAAATTGCAGTCACCTCCGCGTCCTCCATGAAGAGTTACATGCTGCTAGCAGTCACCTTGGTAAAATTAAAATTAAACAAACATTCAAGTTCTCAAACAAACCCTCTCCTCCTTTCCTTACCCACAGGGAAGAAGAACCCACCCCATGTCCAGTTGTAAGACATAGCAGCAAGAGAATGAGATTCCATCTTGGCAGCCTTTTATAACTTCCTGGTAGGTCATATGACCTGGCTCAAGTGGTTGCCAATATAGTGTAATTACCAGTGCCATGCAACTACTCCTACCAGCCCGTTCAGATCCCCACATTCTTTTAAAATACGCCGTGGCGCTTGTGCCTACTCCTAACAACCCGTGCCTGCGGCCGGACGGGCCCCGCTAGACGTGTATGCGCTAGCCTGCATTCATCCTGCCATATGTTTTATTATTCCTTAAAAACATAAGTAAAATTAACACAAATAAATACATGTAATGTATTTTTATTCTATTAAAGTTTAACGGCAACCCTTATCACCCAAACCATATGGCCCCCTATCGGCAATATACGGTATATGGAGATAACCCCTCGACCAATCAGAATAAGGGATACGCTCCCCCTACCGCTTATGACGTCATAAGCGGAGCCAAATTTAAGCTCCTCCCAATGTACCACATACTTTTTTTTTAGTACAAATTATTTAAATATACGATTATAATAATTGAAAAATATATTATAACATGTCATAATTATAAACTATTATTAAACTGTAATAACCCAAATCGTGCTAAATACTATTTTTAAATAAAATAATCTTTGTAATTTAAAAACACATATATCCACAATAATTGAAATAAGTGCTAAGTACAACCTATGTTTAAATAAACTGCAATAAATCAATTTGTGAAATCGCCCAGCTGCCGTAAAACCGTAGTGAGCGGAAATGATACTTATCTGCTCGTGCACAGCCCAGTTCGGGTTTCCGGTCTAAACTGGGTCGTGACTTGTGCAAACGAAGGCATAACAGTGAGGCATGTGTAAACTGTCAATAAAGTAAAACCTGCCCGTAAATTAAAGCTTGTATTAACTATGATTCATTTGCTCTTAATTTAACGTTTAATAAGAAATCCAACAGGAATGGAATATGACACTCTTATAAGGTCATGGCCACCTCCCCAAAGAAAGTCGGCCCACTTTACTTGGGGGCCACAAATTACTTAGAAGTAAGTCAGTTACTACTGAAGTACAAATCATGGACAAATATAGTCACTACTTGAAATAAATGATGCATCGTGATTTTTTATGATGAACAGATGAGCATATATTGTGCATTTGACCTTCAGTAATTCCTTCAGTAGCTCACAAACGGTTACTGAACAAACACAGTAACAAATATAGTAACAGCTTGAGATGCCTCACGATATATTAATGATGCAAACATCAGATCAGTATTTCACTTGTCTTATTCATTAATGATGAACAAACATGAGATCCTTGTGTAACGGAGACAAGACAGTATAAACAGAGGTAGAGATTACAGTCTGGCGGCTCCTTCTGGGCTGAGTTCTGCAGGCTTGGGACGAGCAGTGGGCCTTCCTGGGCCAGGGTCTGGAGGATCAGGACAAGCGGGTGCACCCAGCTTCTTCTGCTTCCTCCTCTTGGGATAGGGGCCAGACGTGCCACTCACAGAGGATGGGGAAAACCCCTTGTTCTCCTGGAACAGCTGTGACTCACGACTGTGGCTGGACGATGATCTCCCCTGGGCTGGCGACATGCTACTGGGGCTGGACAGCAGTCTCTCCTGGGCAGGGATCTGGAGGCATTCTGGGCCAGGCTTAGAAGAGGCAAATAGGCCAGGGGCCTCATGTATAAATGGCACGTATGCACAAAAATGTTGCATACGCCTGCTTCCATGCTTACATCGAGATGTACAAAAACTAAACTTACCATAACACTACTCACCTTTTCATGGCAGCCTCAGAAGATGCATGCACACATTTCTGTTTGGTTTCGTAAACGGGCGGCACCCAACATCAAAGCAGAGCTACTGTTTCTGTATGGTTTCCCTTTCTTTTTTATATTTGCAACCATGGCACAGGCCGTGAAATCGACAAGGAGGTAAAAGTGGCTGTCATTGGATAGGTTCCTTGTTAAAGTCACTCAAAAAGGAGAAGATTCCAGTGAGCCAACAGATAGCAGTGATTCCGTTAGTTACAGTGAAAGTCGTCCTACAAAATAACCCTCCTCTCTCTCGTCTCCCTCACACCATCCACGATTCTTTTCAAAGGTAAAATGGAGGTTAATTTGTTTTATGTATTTTTACTTTATATTTTGTGTTAATCATTTTTATATGGATATTTTTGGGTTGTGGAATGAATCACCTGAATTTCCATTATTTCTAATAGGAAAATTCACTTTGATATACGAGTGCTTTGGATTCTGGAAAGAATTATGGTAACAATCCGAGGTTTTATTGTATACTGAAATTAATTGCATATCACTTACAAATTTAATTAAGGGATTAAGGGGATACAAGATGGAGCAGGGAACTGGATGGCCAGCAACACCTGCCGGCCAAATGGGGACCAACACAGAGGACAGGGATGGATGACCACTGACCCTGACAAGGAAATAATTATAATGAATATAATGCCTTCAATGCAGGGCGAATTTAAGTGACCAAAACACATATTCATTTCTTTCTAAAGTATTGAGTATTAAACGATTTTAATCTAGTTATTACTACAATTAACTACACGTGGATACGTGAAACAAATTTGTTCTTAAAAAAATGTGAATTTGTTCATTCAGATTAAAAGAAATTCTGGAAATATTATTTATTCCATTTGTAATCCAAGTGCTTATCCTATACAGGATTTCAGAGGCACAGAGCACAAGGGAGAGGAATGTGCAGGATGAGATCCCAGTCCATAGCCGGACGACATACATGCACAAACTCCTCCACTTAGTCACACACTGGGGGCAATTCAGAGATACCAGTTAGCCTAAATGCAACTTTGGATTGCAGCAGGAAGCTGGCATCTCTGGATTATCCTTGGAACACAGAAAACGCCAGCAGGTTCCAGGTACCCAATCCTGGGGGCACGAGGCAATACTGCCAGCCACCGCACTAGAGTCCCATCTCTAAAATAAGTGCCACTTTTACAAATATTTATTTGTGTGACTGTTTTCTTCCATCATTCCTTCCACCGGTCATTGCTGTCATGCTGCCCCCATTGCCAGAACATCCTGAGGGCTGACCAGCAGAATTCCACCTGAACTGCAGCATCACACAAGTCAGTTGCACCAGAGATAAAAAGAATCAAGGTAAGAGTCAGGGTCTGTTGAACCAGCGGCGTCACCATTGTTATCACAGTTATTTACTCATCTGCGTGTCTTTCCCGTGAAGATGGCATAAGGATGCAAAATTACAAGACCCAAGTACCAAAGGCTTATAGATATTTACTATGTAACTTGCAGCCGACGCAAACATATGTATAGAGCATTTGATACTATTAGAAAGGTTCTCAAGATGCACACATTGATCGTGAGACACACGCTCCACTCCTAACTGATGTAATCTCACTCCAAACGTTTGGTGAGCCCTGTGTTACTATTAACAAAACTTTTATTACCTATAAAACCCAGCAAAATATGTCAAATGTTAACTTATATCTAAATGTTAAATGTAAAATGTAAATATAAATGTTAACTTATATCTAAATGTTAAATGCAAAACTTAAATGTAAATGTAAATATAAATGTTAAATATAAATGTTATATTTGGGACAGGAATCAAACCTACAGCCCTGGAGATATGAGGACACAGTGTGTTGTGTTTCTCACTTTCACAACATACATCCAACAGACACCAAAGTAAAGTTAGCAATGTCTTTACTAGGAATTGTACTGCATCGCATGTCACTTCTCAGTGTAGGACTATGTAGTCCTCTAACCCTGCGTATTCCTACGCTAGCCAGTCTGTATGTTAATTATTGTGGTACATACCAGAAAAGTAGTTCCTATATAATTAATGTGAACATAACACAGTGTCACCTCCTGAACCATCAGTTATAATTAGGGTGACCAGATATTCCATGTCACTTTGAGCTACTTCAGGTTTTACAACATACTTTACAACTGAAAGGCTCCTGTGCTTGGCTAATTAGTTCACTTCTCCTTGTGCTTTGATTGGCTCACATTAACTCAGTGCTTAAGTAAAACCCAGGTCTATTTAATCGAAATGGTAGTTTACAAATCCTGTCCCAGTCCAAGTGTCCTCCCTGACATGGATTACCTGGTTGCCCTAGTCATACCTTTCTGCTAATTTTATTATAACCATGTTCTGGCCAGTATCAGTCAGTAAGGCTTTTGTGTAACATCTTCAGAGAGATCAGGTACTTTTACAATGCTAATGGTTCCCAGGACATTTTGAAGACTTTTTTATTATTATATTTTGAAAGAATAATAAAAAAATATAAATGCATGGCATCCACAAATTCTTACAGAAGAACATTGCAAGACAAAGAAACTCCAGATACGTGTTATTAGGCCTACATATGAGTAAGGGGGCTTATCCAAAACCTATGTGCGAAAATGAAACCTCACAGGGTTGAGATCGCTCACTCTGAAGCTGACTCTGTGAGGCAAAGGTCCCCCCCCCCCCCCCCCCCCCCTCCGATGGGGTCAGGCCACCACCAGGTCTGCCACATGGTCTCTCTGACGCCCATTCGTTCTACTTCAGTAAGCATCTGAAGTCATCACAGATCACAGCAGGTAGCAGGTGAAGCCCTAATGATTTCCCACTTTAATGAGTCACACACGTTGTTGATTTTTAAACTGTGCACTTTCACGCTGAAGAAGGTTTACCATCATTACTCATACCTGGGGAATGATTCCACTGCGGACAGAGATGTCTGTGCAATGTGTCGCAGACAGATGGGCAGAAGCATGCCATGTACGATTCCTTTTTTATAAAATCATTTTTATCTGACTCTGGATGTTTCGTTTAAAAATTTCCACTCTTGCAAACACCAAACCAGGCTCCTGTTACACCTAGAAAGCTGATGAGAATGCATGAATGTTACATTTCTGTAGCATTTTTCAAGACACCCAAAGCTCTTTACAGAAGCAATTGGGAGCCACTTCATCCACCACCACTGTGCAGCCCCCACCTGGATGATGCGCTTGCAGCCATTCTGCACCAGTACACTCACCACACAGTAAGCTATGGTGGTGAGGGGAAGATTCACCAGTTAGATATAGGTGATGATTAGGATGCCAGATCTGAAAGGGCCCCAGTGGGCAGTTTTAGCCAGTTCATCGGGGTACCATCCCTACTCTCTTGAAATAAGCCCAGGGGTCTTTTATGACCTCAGAGAGTCAGGACCTCAGTTTTACATCTCATCTGAAGGACAGCACCATTTTTACAGCACAGTGTCCCCATCACTGCATTGTGACACAGGGGATCCACACAGACCCCAGGCTGGGCCAACCTGTCAGCCACACCGGCACCTCGTCCAGCAGCAACCCAGCTTTCCTACACTGTCAGGAAAAAATGGTACCGATTTATACCTTTGCTTTTCACTGGGGCTGTACCTTCGTGGGTCTGCCAGTTGTACCCTTAGCTGTAGGTAATTGTACTTTTTAAGATACAGAAATAGTACCATTTTGGGAACATTAATGTTGTTTGTACCTTTCTCTACCTTAAATTAGACTAAAAGGTATACTCACCTACAGCTAGGGTACAACTGGTACTCTTTCATCTTTCATCTCCAGCCCAGAAGCACTGAGTCCAGGGTCTACTTACAGTGAACAATGAGCCATGTTTGGATCTATGTTGAACACAGACTACAATCCGCACAATATAAACTGCAATATAGTCAATTTACTTTACAACATCAGATTAATTATGATCACTGGAATAGCTAATAAAAATACATATCACTTTATCTCATTAGTGTGCAGTTCTTTTCATACGGATAAATTGGTAACTGTCCTATTTTTAGAAAATGAGCTAAATGACAGACTCCATGACCTTCCTAGATGCAGCTGAGCACGTTTCTTGCTACAGTTACCTCTCAAAGCCTCACTAATGCTATCACTGCCTTTCTAACCAAGCATGGGATGGGAACCCGGCCATTATACACGAAATACACCAATTACCAAGTTAAAGCTAATATTCATTATGAACAACACCAGCCTGAAAGGGACGTGTTTTCACACACCAAAATGGGTGCAGCTTTTACCAGGATATACCAACAAAAACCCCAATGAAGCCATTGTTTGGATTGGCTTTTTGTTTCCATCAGAAAAAGGGGCCATATATATCAAGCTAAAAGTGCTTTCAGACTTTGTCCCAGGTTGTACAGTATCTTAATTTAATGTTTTTTTACATGGGGGTGATGAGCCATGTTAGACAAGACTAATCACTCATTAACTCACTGGACATTTGTGTCTCTACTGGGTGCATCTCAAACTAACATTAATATTACAGCAGAAGTGTTCCCTGTTCAGGGAAGCTTGTCTCTATCTCAACATCACTGGATAGTTGAGGCAAATAGAAAGGGTACTATACAATTCACACTGTTCAAACAGTACACTGGAGAACACAGCATACACTGCACTGCAGGACAGCATCTTGGGGGGTGGAATGATTCACATGGAGGGGAACACAGAGTACAACTCTCATCTTCTGTGCGGCAGAAATTGTACAAAATAGTGAGAAAAATAACGGGCATTGAAACGACTAGTTATACACCAGTGTACACACTGCAGTCATACACCAGTGTACACGCTGCACTGCGTGAAATCCCTCAGACTGAGATATGATATTAGACTCGGACAGGTATGTTATGACAATCATCATCCATCTACCCTGGTTAGTTTTCTGTTAATCATGAATATTTGTCAGGAATTAGCATTTTTCAAATTAACTTTTCTATGTACAATATGTCATAGAGCCATTCAGTATGGCAAATCACAGTTTTTACAGTTCTTTTCATTTAATTTTCATATGCTATATGATTTTCTCGTTTTAATATTTCTATCTTAAAGATTATTCCAGCACTATTAAAACCTGAAATTTGTTTTTCCCTCCATCCATCGAACCCCCCAACTGAATATTCTCTGTGGCAAATCACTAAAATAGAGTTAAAGCACATGGCTTCCTTTTCCTGCCAAACTAACAATGTTTTCTCCACCAGAAGGCTGCTCTGGTTTAGTAGTTGGTGTGTTTTGTGTAGAATAAAGCAAAGGGCAGGATTTAATGATGCCGGCATCATATTCTCTATGGAAACCCCCCCCCCCCCCCCATACACTTTCACGGAGTTCTGGGCTGAGTGATCCCACGGTGCAACAGAGAATACAAGCGCATGGCCAGAGGCGTGAGCTCACAGTGTAGGAGACTTTGGAGGAACATGCACACAGGTCGGCCCTAATTCAGGCCTGGCCAAGGACTTCACGAAGATTTGGAAGTAATTAGTAAGAATGTGCCTTAAAAACTCAGCATACAAAGTTTATCTACCAATCTCTACCTCAAGTATTCAAACAAAATACACCCAGTATTCACTTGAGATTTAAAAACATAAATATGCAATTATTGATTCTTCCATGAGAACTTTGCAGTATTATTAATTCAAAACTTTAGTCAATAAAAATAATTGTGATGTAATTATTATGAGAAATTTCATATGTAACCTTTTAAAAATAATTTCAGACTGTTTTTTTTAGTCTGGCCTCACACCTCATCTTCTGAATATTGATAAATAATGTAACTGTGCTTTGGCTACCTTTAGTCCCGTTAAAACAGCGCCCCCTGTAGACCATCTAGAAATGTTATCAGAGGCTGGCATGTCAGTGCAGGACATCCTCAGTGTAATGGTGGCCAGTAATGCTCACTGCTCTTCCATTTTCCTTGTGCCAGTAACGACCCGGATGAACAAATGATGAAATGAACCCCCATCGTGTGACATTTTACACTGCAGAATCTTCTCGCCCACTTCCTCCTGCAGCAAAAATCTCATCTAACTTACAAAGTTGGTCCTCCCTGTGCAGATGAAAAAGGAGAAAAAGGAGGACTTCAACATCCCTGGTGCACCTAAGAGGGGAATATGGTGTAAAGGAGACAGAAGACAGAAGCTGGGGTCCTGCAGCATCGTGAGACGACGATGCCCCACATCTCTATTCAAGATCTTCGGCTTTCTTTTCTGGGATCAGATCAATGTTTAATGTGTCCAGAAAGTCCCATCCACAGGCCATATGGTCCGAGTCCAGTGTGATGAAGTAACTCACTAACATAAGTGGAACGTGGAAGGGCTGTTTTCTGAGAGTATATAAGAAGCTAGATATCAGAATAGGCACTATATCTTGCTGATTGTTGTGAAACTGACTGATTTTAAAGTATGCACAGGGTACACAGAAGTATACAGATTTATGGCACTCATACTGCAGCTGCATGCTGTCAAGACCTCTGTATGCACTGATCATAAACCGTAGCTTCAGAAAGTACACTGACCCTGATGAATATTCATACGGTTTTCAGTTTACTGTTACAAAGTCAAATTAATATATATGAAAATCAGCATATATGACAGACTGTATACTCATATATGAGTAACAGCACATAATTGTCAAAATAGGAGAAATGTACATGTGTATAGCACAGACGTTCAAAAACATAATCAAAAAAGAACTATTCAATTTAACAAGTGAGATTAGACCAGAGGTATCCCATTTTAATGATACTGCACTAAAATGTAAACAAGGTCCATCTGTTGATCTGGGACACATTTTTGTTGAGTCGCTTGCATGATGAATAAATATGGTCAATTTAATGAGGTCTCGTGATGGAAACAGCCAACCAGAGTCTTCATGATATGAAAATCAGTTCAGCCAGAATGAGACCTGCATTTATATGTGTTTTGATGGGGGAAAGACACAAAACACATTCTGAAAACTAGTCAAATGGCTTATTATCAGACGTTTGGTGTTATGACGTGAAAATTGCTGAATCACCGAATCAGAACATGTGAATCTTAATACACAAGGCGCACAAAGACATGTCCACAGAGACTGTAATTGAGACACATATTTGACAAATGTTTGAATTAAGAAATACATTTCCCCCACGTATCCCATAGACTGATTGTGCTAGAGAGAGGGAGGGAATGTTATTTTCATGCTTGTAAATGATGTGGTGTGAGAGAACTAAAGGGGTGAATATTTAAAGTGACAGTTACCTCAGGTCCAGTCGAGCACTGATTAACGCACCGGGCAGCCAGTGATATCGGGTGCTTCACACCTTCATGTTTATGTGGTTCCTCGGCAGGTCATGGTCAATAGCAGCAACTCCTGCACTGTTTAAATTGGGGAGTTTTTCACCGCCCCCCTCCCTCCCCGCTCTGTCCGCCTGAGCCCAGTGCCACCATGCCCCTTCAGGATGTCAGGAGTCATAGTCGTACACCTTTCAGCATATAGAGGATGCCAGACTCTCAGACACAGGAGTAGAAGTAGCATCTGTTGTACACGAATGTATATGTCTGCGATGGGTTGGTGGCCCTGTCCTGGGTTATTCCCTGATTTGCAGCTTCCAGGATTAGGCTCTGGATCCTGCATAGGAGGAATGGATATAGAAGATGGATGGATGGTCTACTGCTATGGCCACCTGCAGCAGCCTTGCAGTCACCCAGTAATCCAGTCACTACTGAAGTGTGTCACAAACACATCACTGCTCCCTCTGCAAATACTGATTCATACGAGCTCTTGGGACGCAGAATTACACGGATGTCCAGGTCTGGTGTGACCATCACAAGTTTTTTTAGCGTGACTTTGTGTCTCCTTCCCGTGTCCCTTAGTGTCACAGCAGAAAGTCACAGTGTCCGTCTGCAGACATAGGTCACACCTGTGCCTGCACAGCTGGAGGGCACGTACAGCGCACCTTGGGGGCCTGGTGCTGTAAACATATCACCTTTAGAGAAGAAGGATGTAAACCCTAATAAGCCTCCATGTCTGCTCACTACTCTGGTGTAAACACCATGAGAGGAACACTAGGTGATCCTATGCCATAAATGACGACACACGGGACGCAGGGCATCGGCATTTCACTGGGTTTTTGCATGTCTTTCTCCAGTCCCAGGTAACAAATCCAGCTGTTTGGATCTGTACGCTAATTATCAGCAACCGGCACCAGTGGTACTTTCTGCCTGTCTATCCTTATATAAGGGACATTGGCTTGGATTTAATTTATCAGGACACTGCTGATTTAAGGACTTCAAGACACTGTAAACACAGCGGGCAGATACCTGTTCACAGTGCGTTTCTGCTGATATCTTTCAGGTAAGAGCAGTGCTAATAAATGTCATCAATGAGGTAAACTTTCAAATACGGCAGTTCGAAAAATCTCCTGATATATCATGAATATTGGCTTATCAATAGTCTAAATTTAATCATTTCTGACATGGGTTTGTTTGATGTTTAATTTTGAGTATTCCATTGGGCTGTGCAAATTAAGTATTTAATTTATAGGCGCTGACAAATATTGATTTAACAAATATGTAACCTTTCTACAAAATGAACACTTGTTTGCTAGTTTGAAAATAACAGAATAAACACTGAATATTTTGTAGTTTCATTTAAAGGCACCAACATTTAAACATGGTGAAATCTTTCTTATCCAGAGTTACAATAAAAGCAAATCTGCTGAGGCTGCGACTCTGTTCTCAAAACTGTAAGTTCATCAGAGGTGGAGACTTCCAGTCCACAGGGTACAAATCCAGACCAAGATTTTGTTCCCTTCATCAATGAGAAGCAGGGAAGAGCCAGGCTGGAGTTTGCAAAAAATGTGTATTTTACACAGGCTCATACCCATAACCCATAAACTGAGAAATGAGTGAAACTGAAAAATTTGATGCGGTGTGGGAAAGGGGGGCCACACTCCCCTGGGAAACTGTAAGGGGTTGCTGCAGGAGGGTGGTACTCGCTATGGGATATCAGTCACGATTCAGGATAGACAAGATGAGGGGCTGCTGACCGTATTTCAACAGATACACGTTCTCAATCAGGAAGGGGGAGCAATTAGTTGTACTCTGGCTTATCTTACTTGAGGTCAGTGGGATGCACACTCAGACGAAGTGGGTTGGTAAGTAAGTTTGTATTTATGTATGGTTCTATAACAAATAAACAGGAAAAACAAATTACCACAGTGCTTACAATGGTTATTACCATAATACGCTAATGCATAATTGTACAATATCGCCTTAGCATTCATAAGTTCGGCTATACCCAGAACAATACATCACATTAGCAGTAATTCGTATTAGAGGGAATGATTGGACGGGAAATAAACGCAAATATCTTTCCCAGGTATACAACGGAACACTCGTCAGCGATAATTATAACAGTACGCAGGTCACGTTAACCTAGCCGCGCAATTAAGTAAACTAAATAAGTACAACGTCACTTATCACTCATAATCAATAAACTTAGTACTTACATTCGTCAGTGACGCATACATAAAAACCAGGGACTGTATTTACTGCCAGGAACAACTAAACTAACTATACATAAACTGCAGCTCGCCGACGTGCGGCCTAATCCGCGCGCTTTCGTCTCACATGCACCCACAGTACTTTGCACGCACCGGTATTCCTTAAAGCTACAAGAGCCTTTCGAACATGCGAAGATGGGATTCAGAGGGACCTACCACTTGCAACTGAACAGTGCAGCATTCAAAACAGCTCAAAATAAGGGGCAAAAATACAGGCAATAAGATTAATCACAAATGGATTTTTCTCCTACTTACTCAAATACTCAGATCTGTAAAAGTTCATTTCCACTCATGAAAACACATGAAAAACACTGCATTCCATCCATCCATTTTCTGAATCAATTTGTCCAATACAGGGGTGTGTGTGTCCAGAATCTACCCAGAAAGCTCTGCCTACAATGCAGGGACATTACAGACGCTGCTAAACCTTACCAAATGTTTTCTCTCGCCTCCATTAAATGTACCCAAACACTGATACCCAACCCCATACCCCTCCTTGCTGTGACCCATCACCTGGCGGCTGGTTCTTTGGTTAAACTGGCCTCCGCTACCATTGCTAATTAGAATCATCTCACTTATATAAAAGTTTTGAAGAGCCAACAGGATTCGAAGCCTCTTACACCTCAGGATGAATCGGAAGTCATCGGTCACGTGATATTGCATAAACTTAGCAAGCCCCGATTCCCAGCTTGAAGTCGCCGAGCCACACTTTGAGGAGGCGATTTCCAGAATCTGGGTATTAACTGTCTCATCACTAAATTCAGTACCTTTCACGATATAGCACAGCATGGCCACGGTCAGAAAATGTGAGCCTGTCCTCCTCCTTAGTACAGTAAAGCTCACTACGCTCTGTGAGCACAGGAACGGCCCAGCAATGTTTGGTAGGTTTCTGCATTGTTTGCAAATACAGAATATTATCTGCGCGTAAACTAATTAAGGTAAATATGGAAATTCATACAATATATGCTGCAGAATATGAGCTGAATAAAGCATATTAAAAATGCAAAGAATTAAAAAAAATTTAACCACTGACCAAATATGGCACCTAGAGTTTTTCAAATAGAATTCTAGAACATAATGTTACCGCGACAACTCTGATGTCATCATTCGGAAGGTATAAACAGAGCTGTAGGCACTAATACCACTTCAAAACAAATCAGACATTGAACAAGACTCATCTCAATATGACTTGGTGTTTTCTTAATTGTATTAGGCCGCCAGCGGTACCAAACGAAGCTGGGGAAGGTACAGAAAGAAAGGAGGAAAGAAAAATGAAGGACAGAGGAAAGAAAAAGAAATCCTGGCTAAGGAGGTTTTTTGCAAAAAAAGGGAAAGGAAAAAAGGCAGTGGAGGAGAGCCAGGCAGTGGTGGTGGAGGAGGTGGAGGACAGCCAGGAAGTGGTGGTGGAGGAAGAGGAGGACAGCCAGGCAGTGGTGGTGGTGGTGGAGGATAGCCAGGCAGTGGTGGTGATGGAGGAGGAGAACCTGGCAGTGCTGGTGATGGAGGAGGAGAACCTGGCAGTGGTGGTGATGGAGGAGGAGAACCAGGCAGTGCTGGTGATAGAGGAGAACCAGGCAGTGCTGGTGATGGAGGAGGAGAACCAGGCAGTAGTGGTGATGGAGGAGAACCTGGCAGTGGTGGTGATGGAGGAGGAGAGCCAGGCAGTGGTGGTGATGGAGGAGAGCCAGGCAGTAATGGTGGTGGAGGAGGAGAGCCAGGCAGTAATGGTGGTGGAGGAGGAGAGCCAGGCAGTAATGGTGGTGGAGGAGGAGAGCCAGGCAGTGGTGATGGAGGAGGAGAGCCAGGCAGTGGTGATGGAGGAGTGCAAGGCAATGGAGGAGAAGTGCAAGGCAATGGAGGAGGAGGAGTGCAAGGCAATGGAGGAGTGCAAGGCAATGGTGGAGGAGAGCAAGGTAATGGAGGAGGAGTGCAAGGCAATAGAGCAGGAGTGCAAGGCAATAGAGCAGGAGTGCAAGGCAATGGAGGAGTGCAAGTGCAAGGGATTGGAGGAGTGCAAGTTCAAGGGATTGGTGGAGGAGTGCAATGCAACGGTGGAGGAGTGCAAAGTAACAGTGGAGCACAACAAAGCAACAGTGGAGGAGTACAAGGCAACGGTGAAGGAGTACAACGAAAAGGTGGAGGAGAGCAAAGCAATGGTGGAGAAGTACATGGCAATGGTGGAGGTGTACAAGGCAATGGTGGAGGAGTACAAAGCAAGGCAGATGATGCAAGATGTAAATATTTGTAAATAAAGCATTAAAAACGAAGAAGAGTCAGGTGTTTTCAATTGAATGTGAGTAGGTGATGTTAAATATCAGGAATATTCCAAATGTCTATTACACGTGTTGCCGATAGGGGGCCATATGGTTTTGGTGATAGGGGTTGCCTTTAAACTTTAATAGAATGAAAATACATTACATGTAATTATGTTGTATTTTTAATTACGTTTAAGGAATAAAACATAACGGGATGAATGTAAGATACACGTCCAGCGGGGACCCGTCCGGCCGCGGCCATGTGTTAGGGGTAGGCACAAGCGCCACGCCGTATTTTAAAAGAAAGCACCAAAATGTTTAAGAAAAACTTTAGCGTCGTTTTAAAATAAAATCAGGCGGAATTCAAACAAGTACAAACATGCCCGAAAGAAAGAGCAAATGCTGAGTTCAAATAAGCACAAGTGAAACCAATTAAAATACAGCACGTCGTTTTAAAAGAAAGCACTTAAACTCATTACATTTAATCAACATGCTTAAAGAATTAGAAGAAAAACTTTAGCGGTATTTACCAGTGTTAGGTTGAATAAAGTATTTTAACAGCAAACTTTCAGAATAGGCCAAAAGGCGAAATGAGCGAGTCCCAGAGCTCGGCCGTAATCGGCAGGTCTGTTTGAGACCGAAGTGGCCAGCCCGTTTCAAAAAAACGACACCAGCAGAGCGCCTATTTCAAATAAAAAACGTTATGTTATAGGAGTTTAAGTAATGAAGCACTTTTCTGCCAATGTGAATAATAAAGTAAAACGCTCTAATCATTTCAACAAGAATCAAGGAATAACGCGGTTAATTCTTGTTTAAAAGAGCGCATGCGCTCTCCTCTCTGGCTCGCTCGCATGTAGCGCATGCGCGTAGAGCCACAGTATTTTCTTTAAAGAGCCGACTCTCTTGCGTTAATTTATTTAAACAAGAATTAACTGGGTTATTCCTTGATTCTTTTTCTTTTAAAATAACGCTAAAGTTTCTTTAAAACATTTCGGTGCTTTCTTGTGGTGCCCAAAGCACAGAATACCCACACTGCTCTGATTACGCTACCTCCTGTTAAGGGCAGGAGGAACCCCTAATGTTCCTTCTGTAACGTGGCCAAGTTCGAACCCCACGCAAAGGGACAATAACAAAGAGGCATGTAAAAATAAAATCCAATCCACTTTATTACAAATATCTAAAATCAATTAGACAAAGAAGGTTGCTGGGGGGGGGGGGGGGCGGCTGACTATCCTCCAGATAGTAAGGTCAGGTCAGCACGGGCAGCTCTCGGCTCAGGAGGCCCCTGGTGACAAAGAAAACAGCAAAACACCACTAAGCATGCAACACGACAAACACTACACACAACAGTACAGTGTCCGCTCAGTGTGGCACCCCAACAGCAGAGAGCAAAAGCCTGTGCGGATCCGGCCTTGTACAGAAAGATCCCATGTACAAACATAAGGGGAGGGTAGCGGCCGATGTTCACCGCCCAAAATACAATACTAAAATTACACTTACAACTAACGCCTCGGGATCCCCCCAGAGGAGCTGGATGAAGTGGCCGGGGAGAGGGAAGTCTGGGCCTCCCTGCTGAGACTGCTGCCCCGCGACCCGACCCCGGATTAAGCGGAAGATGATGGATGGATGGATGGATGGATGGATGGATGGACACTTACAACTTAGCCCATAGCAACAACCAGGGCACTAATAAAACAAAACCAAAAGCCTATCGAATAAACCTAAAACAGTGGCTAGTCATTTCCTTTGCTGGAATGCTTAATGCCCACGCAGCACAGCGACACCAAGAGGAAACGTTCCCATGCTACAGGTACAAAGAAACAATCAACAAAGAAACATAGACCCTTTTAAATCCCACAGTATAACCCAAGTTACCAGAGCCTCAATGTCTGTAGCCCAGCAGCCCGTAGGGGATCACGTCAAATGATAAAATTGCAGTCACCTCCGCGTCCTCCATGAAGAGTTACATGCTGCTAGCAGTCACCCTGGTAAAATTAAAATTAAACAAACATTCAAGTTCTCAAACAAACCCTCTCCTCCTTTCCTTACCCACAGGGAAGAAGAACCCACCCCATGTCCAGTTGTAAGACACAGCAGCAAGAGAATGAGATTCCATCTTGGCAGCCTTTTATAACTTCCTGGTAGGTCATATGACCTGGCTCAAGTGGTTGCCAATATAGTGTAATTACCAGTGCCATGCAACTACTCCTACCAGCCCGATCAGATCCCCACATTCTTTTAAAATACGCTGTGGCGCTTGTGCCTACTCCTAACAACCCGTGCCTGCGGCCGGACGGGCCCTGCTAGACGTGTATGCGCTAGCTTGCATTCATCCTGCCATATGTTTTATTATTCCTTAAAAACATAATTAAAATTAACACAAATAAATACATGTAATGTATTTTTATTCTATTAAAGTTTAACGGCAACCCTTATCACCCAAACCATATGGCCCCCTATCGGCAATATACAGTATATGGAGATAACCCCTCGACCAATCAGAATAAGGGATACGCTCCCCCTCCCGCTTATGACGTCATAAGCGGAGCCAAATTTAAGCTCCTCCCAATGTACCACATACTTTTTTTTTAGTACAAATTATTTAAATATACGATTATAATAATTAAAAAATATATTATAACATGTCATAATTATAAACTATTATTAAACTGTAATAACCCAAATCGTGCTAAATACTATTTTTAAATAAAATAATCCTTGTAATTTAAAAACACATATATCCACAATAATTCAAATAAGTGCTAAGTACAACCTATGTTTAAATAAACTGCAATAAATCAATTTGTGAAATCGCCCAGCTGCCGTGAAACCGTAGTGAGCGGAAATGATACTTATCTGCTCGTGCACAGCCCAGTTCGGGTTTCCGGTCTAAACTGGGTCGTGACTTGTGCAAACGAAGGCATAACAGTGAGGCATGTGTAAACTGTCAATAAAGTAAAACCTGCCCGTAAATTAAAGCTTGTATTAACTATGATTCATTTGCTCTTAATTTAACGTTTAATAAGAAATCCAACAGGAATGGAATATGACACTCTTATAAGGTCATGGCCACCTCCCCAAAGAAAGTCGGCCCACTTTACTTGGGGGCCACAAATTACTTAGAAGTAAGTCAGTTACTACTGAAGTACAAATCATGGACAAATATAGTCACTACTTGAAATAAATGATGCATCGTGATTTTTTATGATGAACAGATGAGCATATATTGTGCATTTGACCTTCAGTAATTCCTTCAGTAGCTCACAAACGGTTACAGAACAAACACAGTAACAAATATAGTAACAGCTTGAGATGCCTCACGATATATTAATGATGCAAACATCAGATCAGTATTTCACTTGTCTTATTCATTAATGATGAACAAACATGAGATCTTTGTGTAACAGATGTATATTGTGGTTAATTAATACATTAGTAATAGCATAATACTATATTATTTGTGCCCCCTCAAATAAAGTGTTACCAAAAACTAGAATTAGTTAGAACTGCTACTGTGTATTTTGAAAATGTCATATTTTCAGAATAATATCAAACCCAATCCCAGGTGTTTTCTTCCAGAATTTTTTATTCATCTCACCAATTTGCCTGTTTCACCATTAGGTATTGTGGCAGCATTCTCTAAAATGAAGATGGAACAGGAGAGAGTCAGAAATAAGGGTGATGGAAAGATCCATGAGGATGACGAAAGAGGAGTAGAAGAGATGACATCTTTTATTCAACGAAGAGCAGGCCTGCAGTTTTAAGCATGGTGAGAACCACGTTTGCACGCCAAGGTCATCTGCGATTCTTAGTGATGTCAGACTTCTTTGCAGAAGTGGTGAAAAGAAATCCTTCACAAGTAATTGGAGCCTCTGATTGGTTGGCCAAGCTGCAGTCGGGAGGGGTTGGTTTCCACGTTATGATGGGATGTAAAAAGGAAACTTGGCAGGCATAGGGCCCGTTGTCACTCCAACTCTGGCTCGCCATGCCAAGATCACATCCGCCACCAGCTTCACCAGGGGATTAAAGCCCAGCTTGTGAGCCCTGCCTGATCCACTGGAGCTCAGTCTGCCATCCCTGGAGGAACTTTCCTTGAGAAAGTTTGCCCCCATCCTGGCTATTTCAGCTCAAAAAGTGACCCAGGAGTCCACATCATCATGGCACATTCATTGTAAGCTGATGGGTGTTTCCAAGGGGAATTTAAAAGCACAGGTCTAACAGGAATAGCAGAATACGGCTGCCATCAAACGCAGGCTTCGGTTTGCATCAAATCATCCAAATTTGCTATCTACATCACAATGCAAGAACATTTTAAAAATCAGGTCCAAAATGATCTCATTCTATACCACAGTTGGCTTTCAATAAAGAAAATTCACCTGGTCCACCTTAGGAGTGAAGTATGTTTTCACACTCTGAAGCATTACGCTTTATTAGTATGTAGTGTAGCGCGGGCTGTAATCACTGCAGGAAATTACAGCACAGAAAAAGTTTGCTGGGGACACAGTAATGAAGGCAAACCATGGTTGGTTGACACACACACAAGCGAACATCATTCCTGCTGCCACGAATCAGTAACAAAAATGATAAGCATGGCCGTCTGACTCGGAAGGCAGGACACTGGGGCTGAATGGCTGTTTGCTCCCAGTACTGGCGCTGAATGTCATCCTCTCGGTATTTTTGTAAAATTCTGGAAAATTTGATTGCAAATCCCTAAATATGCCCTGTAAAATCCTGATGTTTGTATCTTTTCATTGTTATATTCAATTAGTTGTACTCTGGCTTATCTTACTTGAGGTCAGTGGGATGCACACTCAGACGAAGTGGGTTGGTAAGTAAGTTTGTATTTATGTATGGTTCTATAACAAGTAAACAGGAAAAACAAATTACCACAGTGCTTACAATGGTTATTACCATAATACGCTAACATAATGCATAATTGTACCACATCGCCTTAACATTGATAAGTTCGGCTATACCCACAACAATACATTACATTAGCAGTAATTCGTATTAGAGGGAATGATTGGACGGGAAATTAACGCAAATATCTTTCCCAGGTATACAACGGAACACTCGTCAGCGATAATTATAACAGTACGCAGGTCACGTTAACCTAGCCGCGCAATTAAGTAAACTAAATAAGTACAGCGTCACTTATCACTCATAATCAATAAACTTAGTACTTACATTCGCCAGTGACGCATACATAAAAACCAGGGACTGTATTTACTGCCAGGAACAACTAAACTAACTATACATAAACTGCAGCTCGCCGACGTGCGGCCTATTCCTTCAGGCTCTCCCGCGCGCTCTCGTCTCACATGCACGCACCGGTGTTCCTTAAAGCTACAAGAGCCTTTCTAACATGCGAAGATGGGATTCAGAGGGACCTACCATTTGCAACTGAACAGTGCAGCATTTAAAACAGCTCAAAATAAGGGGCAAAAATACAGGCAATAAGCTTAATCACAAATGGATTTTTCTCCTACTTACTCAAATACTCAGATCTGTAAAAGTTCATTTCCACTCATGAAAACACATGAAAAACACTGCATTCCATCCATCCATTTTCTGAATCTATTTGTCCAATACAGGGGTGTGTGTGTCCAGAATCTATCCAGAAAGCTCTGCCTACAATACAGGGACATTACAGATGCTGCTAAACCTTACCAAATGTTTTATTTCACCTCCATTAAATGTACCCAAACACTGATGCCCAACCCCATACCCCTCCTTGCTGTGACCCATCACCTGGCGGCTGGTTCTTTGGTTAAACTGGCCTTCCTACATTACAGAAACCTACAGCAGCAAAATTCTAGGTGTAATATGATAGCAAACAAAAGAAAACCTGGAACAACTGGCAATGTTCCCCTTTTATCCATTACATAACAGTCACTGGGCTGCATAGAAGGATTCAGTGACCCATGTTCGCTGCCTTTTCAACTGAATATCAGAACATCTTCCAGCAATTCGTCAGCTTCTCGACTTCATAGTCTTTCAAAATTGTCATGTAATTCCAAGAAATGTGTAAAGCTTCTGGGAAAAACCATATTACCTACCTGAGTGTGTAATGACCCTCTGTCCCCTTTCCTTGATGGAATGGTACTCTCCCTGCAAGTCAATAGGAGCTGTCTAAAGCCAGCATACTGTTATTGCTCAAGGCTGCATCATTTGCTCCTAAACTGAATAACCTAAGGAGATAATCCTGCCTGCAGAAGGATGTAATCTTAGCCACAGCTCATTAGATGAGGAGAACCTCATTAAGATTCGGTGCCCTGTCCCAATGTGTGCTGTAAAGACCTTAGTCTGGAAGTCATATCACCGTGGATAGGTAACTATAGGAATGCACTTTCCTTATGCTACTAGTAGCCTAGAAATAAGAAGATCTGTCAGAATTTGATGAACTTGTCTTCAAACTTGAGTCATCAGTCCTAACTATGTTTGTTAACACATCAATGACGTGTTAATGATGTGGTCTGAAATGGACTCGGCATTGGAGACCGTGAATGATGTGGTCTGAAATGGACTCGACCACATGGCCTCCACAGTCAGGTAAATAAGCAGAAAATCAGCCACCACTATTCCAGCACCCTCAATATATTCCCACTTTGGTTAACAAAACATCGAAATGCCCTGAGAGAAATGCTGGTGTCAGAGGTTAGGTAGGGATGGAGACAGAACGTGGAGTCGGTGTACAGCAGAGATAAAATGCGGGTTAAATGTTCTTTCCACACGGCTTCGAAAAGCTAAAAATCTATCACCTGCCATTTTTACATTGCCTGTGTTTCCAGCTTCGGTCGACTTTTTTACCATAATACCGTCAGTTTGTCTACTTTCAGCTTTACTGAGATTTATTTTAATGATGTTTTTCCGAAGAGGAACTTTCCGGAACCTTGGTAATAAGCCAAACACTTGCCGGGGAGCACAACAGAAGCAGCTTATTACATTTTAGGACATGGTGTCCTAAACATTTCTGTTAACCGAATAGAGCGAGTTACAGGACAGCCTTTAAACAGCCACCGTTATTCACGCTCAGCGGCCGTCCTGCTGGGAAGCAGAGCAACTTCCTGTCTTCTGGCCCCAGTATGCTAATGAAAGATGCCCTTTTTCTATTTGAAAAAGCTCATACTGTAATCACACCTTTAAGAGAATTAATAACAAAAATATCCATCCGTATTCACCAGTCCCTACCCACTACAGTTTTACAATGAAACATAAATATCCTTAACCCCTTTTTTGCCAAAGAGTTTTGTAATTTTCATTCATACCCTTTCACCATCACCAGCAAAAGGCTCTAAGCCTTCAGTAGCAATGTAACCCTGGCTCTGTGAGGTCCCTCCTGGCTCAAAGAGATGGAAGTTAGCAGGGGAAGTTACAAGTAAATATTGTGATGTGTCATTATTGTTCTGTGTGTTCAGTGTGTTTAATGACCTTCTGCTCTGCTAGTGTGTTTTTTTTTAAGGAAATCCTCAATTTGTGTGGTTTTCTTCTCAGAAGAGAAGCAGAAGGACAGCTGGGAGTCGCATGGAGAGGAATAAGCAGGACCGTGCAGGTGCTTTGTCCGAGGAGGAGGCTGGTGACTCCAAATCTGAAGAAGACGAAAGAACCCACGTCTCTGAGAGTGACCCGGAAGTGGTCGCCGAGGAGGAGACTGTCCCATATGGAGCCATCGCGAACTGGGGCCAAGCAGCAGGGGAAGGTGTCCAGCTGCGGTCCACGCGTGACACTGTAAAGGCGGACTCGGCTTCCGGGGATGAGGAGGCCCTCCAGCTCGTGAGAGACATATTCTTCACATGACTTGGCATGGGACTTCAGCTCAGTGTACAGTTAAGGGGAACCTTACATCCTGGGATTGAATGTTTTGTGAATGTGGGAAGCATAGTGCATCCTGGGATAGTCTCCAGGCTCTCTGTGACCTTGTGTTGGATAAGATGTTCACACAAGGTGGATGGATATTTACTGTATGCAGGTACATGACAGAAGGGATGGACCTTCTCTCTGAGCTGATGGGTTAGAACAGTACCAAATTCATTCTGATAGGTGGGTGGACTTGGTCCATTGAAGAAATGTAATTAGTAAGAAAAACACTTTAAGGATCCTTTCACATGTTGTGGAACAAAAAAATTGGAAGTTAGGTGGGGTTGGGTGCATTATCGGATTGTTGCTCTGTCTTAGGCCGTAGGCAAGAAGATACTGGTGAATGATGGGATTGTTGTTCCATCTGAGGCAAGAAGATACTGGTGCATTATGGGATTGTTGTTACATCTTAGGCAAGAAGATACTGGTGCATTGTGGGAATGTTTTTCTGTCTTAGGCCATAGGCCTGGGGATACCGTTTCTTCTTATGGACTTGTGGAAGGAAGCATGCCGGATGGAACACTCTAAAACATGCTGAAGTTAGAGGGCACTGTCATAGCAAGAGTCTGGAGGCTGATCAATCCCTGTCTGTTTTGCTTTCTGTGTCAGTATGGCTTGTCTCTGCTGTGTTTACAAGCAAAGTATGGATTAATATAATCCTACACTACTCCCTGAAAACATTTAAGTTAGGTTTAAATAATGTTTTTTATATATCATATGTTTACTATTAGATTACCTAATAAAAAATCTACTTACAGACATCAGTTTTAATGTCTGTCTTTATAGTTGTCTAGCAAAAGGACTTTAATCAGCACAATGTTTCCTTTTCATATTCACTATGTGATTTTTTTTGTGAACTTATTTTTAAATTAATTTTTGCAAGAAATAGAGATCAGTTTGCAGAAAATGACTCCTGATGGTGGACTGTTAGGATCGCTGTTTCAACACAGACCTGCTTTTAAAAGTTGCAGCGCATAATATGCGACAGTCTTATTGTTTTGTGCAGTTTTTCAAAGCTTATAATTTGTACTATATGATGTGAGAGGAATAATGGTCAAAAAATTATGTCAGAGTTCTTTTGCAGGTGATAAATAGAAAAGTTCAATGAGATTAAGGGTGTTTTTTTCTGTGAGAAATGCATTATGGGGATTTTTGTACAGGATTAATTTCCACTGTCACCAGCAGGGGGCGCACGGTGGATTCAGAAAGATCAGTTTGATGGAGGAGCTGAACTAAATTGCCTCTGTGAATTGCAGGACTGGATATCAAGATTGGCACAATTCTCCAGAGCAAATAATTGAATTTTGTTTTATTCTGTGTACACTGATGGATAAATAACTCAGCTTTGTCTATGTTCCACTAGTGTCCCTTAGAGACTGACTTTTATGGCCTGATCCAGAGATTATTGCACTGGGTGCAAGGCAGGGGACACCCTGGATGGCACTAAACACCCCAAATCCACAAAACATACAATCCCTTAACTTTAAAAAGTGCTGACGAGGGCTGAAGCAAGCATGGACACAGAGGAACCTTCCGGTGTCTTCAGTGACATTAAGGTTTACCAACTTTAAATTGCTGTGATGGAACCTGAACCAGGTTTTGTTCAGGTCTTCAGTTTCCATGACTTTTATATGCCTTGACCTTTGGCTGACTGATGATGGTTCGAATTTCATGCACATTGACAAGTGCCCTGTGACTGTAAAAGGTTATTGTGTCCAAAATAGAGTGAGGAAACAGAAATTAAGTGTTCAGTGACAGCAGGTGGTTTGTGGAGGATGTGGGTAGATGACTGAAATCCCAGGAGAGCAACCTGTCTTATCACCGTCTGATGGTGTTGCACCCATAAACAGCTTAATTTTTGGACTTTTACGTGTTTAATTCTGAGTGCCATCCTGTCCCAAATCAGGTTGTTCAGTGTTTGATGAAGGTTTGTCTTTTCTTAGTCACTGGGGGGATACAGCACAAAGCAGGACGCAGTAATTTAATTGAGGGTGCTCTGCAATTGTGTCTTTCTTCTTTTGGGAGGGTGGCAGTCACGGCACTCATTAGTGTGACATGCTTAAATGCAGAGGTTCCTAAAGGACCAGCCAAGCTGTTTAATGACAATACAAATGGTCTCCTGGGACTCCTCCCAGGGCCCATGGGAGCATATTCACACACGCAGCTATTTTCCATAGATAAAAATCTGGTCCGTTTCCTATTGTTGTTCAGTTTCCTCTTTTATGAACATGAACTTCAGGGTCTGGCTCAAACTATTATCATATTGTTGTTATTATTGGCAGGTTAAGAATTTTTGTTGACTATGGCTGCTGTGTCATTTACTAGTTTTTATGCACGAAACTGGATAAATGCAGGGGTGTGTATATGAATTGCAAATTAAAGTAACAGGTGGAGTGAGAATGTTTGAATCATAACACAGCATTAAAAGCCATTTCTAGAGTATAGAGTCTACTGATGTAAATGAGGAGGATGCTTGCATTGGTCCAAAGTGGACTGTGCTGCCCTGTGGGCAAACCTGGACTGTCCATTCAGGTGGGGTATAACACATCTGTCTGCCTCTCACTGTGCATTTCTACAGGAGACGGAATCTTCCAGTCATTGAAGCTACACTTCATTCTGCATTGCCAAATCAATGTAAAACAAGCAATGTGTATTGTGAGCGTTTAATCCAATAATTACAGACAAATGGAGATGTCAAAGAGGGGCTACTGACTTGCATCACCCACTAAAGGTGTGCTGTGAAAAATGGTCACTTCTTCACAGAAATGTGTCGTCGTGTTTAGAGCCTTTGAGTTAGGATCGACGTGGGCGACCCGCTGGTGCTTTCGCCGCTGTTTCATTAGAAAACCCTCCTGTCAACGGTTTTGGCCACTTGCTCCTGCTCTGACACGGTTGCCAGAAGACGTGGAACTGCTTTTTCATCGGTGGTTCCCTACTTCCTCCTCGGCGAGCCATTAACTCTCCCCGCAGATCCTGTTCTGCTGACCCGCCCGTCCCACGGCAAAATAACAATCTCAAATCTACATACGCTAACCCACAGTCGCAGGGTTCTAAGATAAACACCTGCGCTTCGGCATCGAATTACATTTTTGGAACTCGGAGCTTCCTTGCGGCCAAGGCGCCACAATTGCCTGGCATTAAAAATAAATATTCTTCCAGAAATTAGTTGCCTTTTCAAAGGCCATTATGAGTTTCTGGCTACGGTTGGTTAAATCTCATAATACAATAGAGGCCCTGGATATCAGTGATGTAGGTCACCTTCTACGCGGTCTGCTGTGATGAAATAATAAAGAAAATTTTTTAAAAATCTGATGCAGTGATGAAAGCTGTGAATGTTTCTGGGAAAACCTAAATGGTAAGGGAGGGGTGTGGCACGGTGATTGATTCGTGCCACCCTTTCAAGCCTGTCCTCTTTTTGTGTTAACATGAAAAGCTATTGAAATTTGCAGAACGGGATAGTACTGACGGGCCGAAGGCTTAGCAGTGGCCTCCTGCCAAGCAGCGACAAAAAACACGAGGGCCACATGAAGCCCTCCTTGTAAAGTGTTCGTTCCTGCCACGGTCACTGAGGGTGAGGGCGTTGTCGCGGCATGCGGTCTGTTTGTGGGACGCCGTGTGTGGGCGTGGCTTAGTGGCCGGTTTAAGAAGCTGCAGACTCTGCATGTGTTACTGCAGTGTTGTTCAGCTGGGTCCAGTCTCATGCAGTATTTACCATGTGTTGGATAAAAATGTGTTTCTGTTCAAAATAATATCTGCCGCCTTTTGACACGGGAGGAAAATTAGCCAGTGGCTGGAAAACTGGTAGCGCAACCAGTTTTTCCATATCTACCATGAGTTTTGCATTGACCATGTCGTCACGTAAAGAGCACCGTACGTTAATCCCTGCTTTGAAACGTGGAAGGGAGTTATCTCTCCAGAATAACAGGAGTTGTTGTGTGAGGTGTTGGTTTTACAGCCATCGTGGTTTCAGATCCCAGGGTGGGGCAATATTTAGAGAGTAACAGCAAGGGAGTTTCTGTGGAATACCTACACTCATGTGCTCTTAAATATTCTGCTGTTCCAGCATATGCATGCATCGTTAATTACAAGAGGGTAGGCAACATAATGCTCATTTCATGTAAATGAAAATGCAGTTATATTTCATTACCATAACGCACCATACAGCTGAAAGATGAGGAGGGAAAACGCTGCTCATAAAGCCTTTTTCTTGTAACGGCTTTAAAGCGCCCTGACAAACGCCCCACTCAAGTTACAAGTTCAGTAAATGTACTTGATATTATTGATTTTACAATACGCATATAGTACATTGCACGAATAACACGCTTAATTGTGCGGTGATGACTGGCGTCCAAAAAAAAATGTACATCAGCGGTGACTGGGCGCGCCTCGCAGGAGGGGCGCCGGGTCGCCGCCCTGCTCCATCGCATGCTTCCTTTTCCTGCCGCATTGGCTGACAGGGCCCGACGTGGGGCGACTGGGCTTGACTCGGGACCCTGGATGCAGACGACACCAGAGATCTCATCGACGCAACGAAACGGGGGGAGAGAAAGAAAAAAAGAGGGAGGGAGCAGAATTGGGAGGAAAAAGAAAACACGGCGATCTACATCCACCCGGACGCACGTTTTCATTCCTTCCATTCTGACGCTGCCACCGACGGCGGGGAAGGAGGAGGGCGAGGGGGGGAAGAAACCCACATTTCAGGATCGGGATCCCAGCCGTGACATCGGTGAGCGCCGCACTGGTAACTGTGGTGAATCATTAAACGGCGGCACATCCATCGCCGCCGATCTGTACTGTCGGCCGGGCATCCGGGCGCATACTCGTGTAAGATACCGGATTGCAGATGAGCATAAAGCGAAAGTCGCATCTATAGCGAGGCGTTTCGCGGCTTTTTCTCCGGAGCCGGTGGGGAGTCAGCTGGCCGCCCAGCTCCGGCACCGCGGGCTTGATCGCTGCCCCCCTCCGGTAAGTCCGCTTCTGGTAACGTCGGCGGATTTCCGTGAAGGCGGCCCATGTACCAGTAGTTTAATGGCATTTGTCTTTTTCGTGATCGAAAGCAGGCGGGCTGTGTAAGGGTAGGAGTGACGGAAATGCCGGCGGACGCGTGCCGTAGGTGCGGCGGGGTCCCGAGCGACCCCCGCCGCCCTGCTTCTCCCGCATCCACTTTACAGCTCATACTTATTGCCTTATCTGTATAATTAGACGTGGAATTTTGCTTATTTATTATTTCCTCCTCACATCGCAGCAGACGGCTGTATTTTGATAAATGCGTGGTCATTTATTTTTTTTTATCCGGTGTCTCGAAGTAAAGAGATTGGGGGGCTCCGGGAAGCGGCGCCGTTTGTCGCTGTTTGTAGGTGAGGCGTGCGGGGCTGGAGCGGAGCTGCTGACGGTTTTTTTGGACGTGATTGCAGCCCACAGCCGGCATGGGGGTTTAGTTCCTCCCGGAGACGCTTTGCCATGTTTTCCCGCACTGATGGAACCCTCTGGGCTTTCTGCTTAAGCCCCGCACGCGTCCTCTGCCCTGTATTTAACTGGAAAATAATACGGTGCATTATGCGTCTTTGAAGTTGTGTCACTTGAAATGCACCAGCAGCGCTTCAGTCTGTCAGTTATGGGTGGGTCTCTCCTGTCTAATGGCCTCATAAGTCAGTTTTGCCTAAGTGTGCTGGAGTCGCCTGTCAGTGGCGGGGACCGGCTCGGGTCACTTTCCCCCCGGGTTAATCTGCGGGGCTGGGGGGCGATCGGCAGAGTTGACGGGCTCTGAGATGGCAGTACGCTCGGTCCGAGGTAAAGAGAAACCACTTAAGCTTATGAATCCAGGTCGTGGGACGTGAAGGAAGTTTCCTAAGATCACTTTCCGACCAGGCCAGGCGATTTGAGATGGATATGCGATTTTCTCATTTGATTATGGCTCTCCTAGGTTTACAGCTATCACCATCCAGCACTTCACTGTGGTAGAGGGATTATAAGCGGACTTGGGTTTCTGTAATTCTCTGAAGAGGTGGCCGTTTGGCCCGTAAGTGCAGGTGCTATGGATTGTTGGGTGTGGTGAGAAAAGAATATTTGGACAAGATGTCCATTGTCGGAAATGCCGAATTGCTGGTGACCTCAGCTGTCACCCTGCCTGCCTGTCATTGTTGTAGTATGTCTAGACGTTATCTTTACAACTCCAAATATCTCGGCCTTATTTAGGCATGAATGGAGACTTTCTTACTGTAGTTTCTCGGTGGAGAGGACACCTGTATGCAAGATGCTGTACACCTCATGGAGTGTGTGAATTCCTGTGGGCTGCAGGCACGGGGACTCGCCGCAACGTTTGCACGCAAGTCCTGCACATTTTGAAGAGTTCCCAATAAATGCCACTTGAGATTGAAGAGGACAGAAGGAAAGTCAGTGTCTAAATCTAAATGTAGCAAATAGCCATAATTATCAAGAGGCGGCTTATATTTAGTTATTCAAATGATAGCGGGAAGTGAATGTCTTGCACTGAAGTATTTTTAGTCTGTCGGCACTTCTTGGTTTCCTGATAGAGTACTTCCGTTCCAGCAATTCAAAATTTTCACTAAGGTTTTCTTTTTTCATTGTTTATTTGTGAGGATGGTTGATCTGTAATGAGTGTGTGATTGTCCGTCTTCGGGGACGGAGGCCTGTATTGGTCCAGATTGTGGCGCGGGGGGATCAATGGACAAAACTTTTTCCTTTTTCAACTTCATTTGAAGTTGTCCATCCACTTATTTTTTAAAATGAGACAACACTGCAGTGTGTATTGATGAGCATGCACTGATTCCAGCACATTGCCACACCCCCTCAAGGATGAGAACCTGAGTGCAGCTATGTGACAGGCAATACCTCAGCACCACACTAGTCCGAATGGACCAGTGTGAGTTGGAGGACCTCCTTTTAGGGCCGGATGTAGATTAACATCACATCCTGAATAAAGCAATTTGGGAATTCACGGGATCTGAACTAACAACCTTCTGATTACTGAGACAGCTCTCTAGTCTCAGAGCTACCACTCCACTCAGTCATTAGTGTATGCTCCTTATCTACCAAATGTGTATTAAATGTTCAAGTCATGTGATCGCTCCCCGACAGATGTTGTAATGGCATCTTGTTAGGTTTACATATTTCCTAACCATTATCCTATTCAGGGTTATTTCTGTAACTTTTAGTTTTTTTTTTTTTTGTTTTGATACTTATCCCCCTCCAGTGACTGGCTGTCCTCTATTACGACTGTTTTCAAGGTTGGACCTTGTGTCTCCTCTCCTGGCACTTTGTTATGAAACTAGGTCAGTAGTGAGAATCTGTAGGAAGGAATTTACGCACAATGATGTGTACGCTTTTGATTGGAGCGTAAGTGACATTGAGGGAGGGACATCAGTTTGCTGTGGCTCTTTGATTGGCTGGTGTCAGGATGCATATGTATTTTGCCTTTAGGCCCTTTCTTCCCTGGGGCATTAGGCTGGCCTGTTCTGCGACTGGTACGGAGCAGGGACTGTCAGGTCATGAGGTCTGGAAATCAAGCAAGAGCAGAGGGAAACCCACTGGAAGGTTGTAGGTTTCCCATTGGATACCGGTTGAAGGGTTTCACATTAGGTTATGATATTACCTTTTCTTCCCCTTTCAGATTGACTCCTCCCTTTTGTTGCTTGATACATGAACTCAAGAATTGGTTAGGATAAGGTTTCCTTTGAAAGAAAGCATACTAGCCAATTTATAGCCAGTCTTTAGTTGCCTCCTTACAAGTTGCAACATGTCAGTCTCTCGCAATCCCGGTAAACAGGAAACTGAAAGAGGGTGAGGGGCAGAAAATGAAGGTGTGGAGGTTGCAGTCAACCAGTTAAAGCCGAGAGCTGTGCTGTCTGGTGCACCCTGGCAGCAGTGGTGTTGGTTTGTCCTCAGTGCTTTCCCCAAGGCTTAGTCAATTTCTGTTAGAAGTCCATTAGCATTAAAGTGCTGAGATATGTTACTATCCCGAAGAACTGTCTGCATCTTAGGGTACTCCACCCCCCCGGGAATAATGTTGGAGAAATGTCTTGTTTTGGTTCCCAGTCTATAAATAAATTGCTTTAACATTTTTAGACTTCAGATTAGTATTGTACAGGTTAAGATTTAATTTCTACCTCCTAAAAAATCTTACTAATGACAGCTGGCTATTGAATATAGGAGAGTGAGTAAAATAACTGCTCATTTCTGTGTTTATGTATCTTAAGGGGTAATTGCATGACTTCTTGCAATTTTGTTTTGGTTTACTAGGTTTTGTTAAATGATGACATACAGAAACCCTGTCAGATGATCCTGTGCTTGATTAATTTTTTTTTGTCCTTTTCTGCACTTACTCTTGTTTGAAATCCTCTTTGTGTGGTCGTCGTCTCAGCATATGCTATCTGGGTGTGCATTTTCACAGTGGTGTGTGGCAGCTTTGGGTCTCTGGGGTTGCCAGGTTGTGCTGTGTGATACTGTCCCCTTTGGCCTTATCTCTACGCTGCCCAGTGTGAAAGTCACCCTGCCTTTGGGTCTCCCTGCACATCCGGTGCACTTGAGTCACAGCTAGGGCAGCTTGCAGGCAATGCATGCAGAGAATGCGTGGCAACAGAGGGAGGCCGAGGGGGGATGAGAGGGATGAGGAGAGGAGAAGAGTGGAGGCGACCAGCAGGGCTGTGAATCAGACCTCTAGTGATGGCCTGTGTTGAACAGTGTCATACCCACCCACTGAATCAGAGGTGAGGAACCTCATCCATGGAGAGCCGGTGTGGGTTTTTGGTATGACCTCTCAGTCACCCTTTTAGGCTGGGGGTGTCTGATGGGCACCTTGAAAAGTCCCTCGAGTTTGGAGGACTGGGCTTGACGGGCAGGTTGAAGGCCAGATAGACCCTTGATCCGGAAACGTCTTGCCTCAGTAGCTTAATTTGAATAATTATTTCCACATCTTAAACAACATTTGATAATACTGGGACATGGTGCATGTCTGCCTCTTTTGTCCCAGGAACAGGTTAGCTGATTCTTACAGTGTCTGCTGCAGAGTATTCTGAGAAGGTAGGCCGTGTTGAGTGTTAGGTCATGGCCGAGCTGAAGATGCTCGCAGGCACGCTTCTCCTGTTGGTTTGAGTAGACCTGTGAGACAGGCTGTGGGTGTGCTCACCTGTGTTCATAATCCCTCGTTTGTATAAGTGTGGGTGTAGCTTGCAACGTACCACATGATCTCCAGGTGATGGTGGACAACAGTTATCTGCTGCAATCTTCTGCTAAAGGTCCAAGGCCAATAAAAGGTAAACGGACTGCATTTATATCGCGCTTTTCTACTCTTACGAGTGCTCAAAGCGCTTCACATTTCATGCCTCATATTCACCCATCCACACACACGAATGGCAGAGGCTGCTATTCAGGGAGCCAACCTTCACACCGGGCGCAAATTGTGGTTCAGTGTTTTGCGCAAGGACACTTTGATGGGGTCAGGAGGAACCAGGGCTCGAACCTGCAACCCTCCGGTTGCCGAACAATAGCACTACCTCCTGCACCACCATCTTCCCCGAATGCTATGCCCTATCTCCATTCAGATACCATCCCAGTTCATGATGTCCTGCACTTGAACTTGAGCCCCTCACTCCAATTATTCTTTGTTTTGGCCCATCTTCCGCTTGTCACACGCTCGTTCTCCTGCCGCAATGGCGTCACTTGTGACGTGACTTTGTGATCCAGAATCGCCTCCCATAATCTTCCACCGCTGTAGCCAAAAAGAGGAAGGAGGTCAATTTTATCTGGCTTTCCTGTTGAAATTTTTGTTGCATAAGGCATTTGGGGAAGTTGGGCATTTCCTTTGCTGGCTTACGAACGGGGACGGATGCGCACGCCATCGCAGGTGCTCGGGGCACCCGCATCAGTCACGTTTATAAGTGCAGTACAGATGGGGAGGTGAAGACACATTTCACTTCTGTTTTTAATACAAAGTAAAATGCTTATGAGATTGAATAGATGGTTGTGTGTGAAGAGGAACGATGGCCCCGATCGGGACTGGAACCTGTCTTGCTCTTGTTTGGGTCCATGTAACCGGGCACGTTGTGCTGCCGCCCTCATTTGGGATTAACGCCTGCTTTTACCTTGTTGAAAGCCCAGTGTTTCCAGACCAAAAAGTATGACAAGTTCAGCAGAACTTAAGTTATTAAGGGGGTTTTCTGCACAGGATCACTGCCAGTAGGATGGTCAGCTGTAACACTGCTCCCTGATCCCTTTAAGCACTTTAATATTCAAAGCCAGTCGCTTGATAACCACGTTGACACTAGATAATTGTTATTCAGGTAAAACTCCTGCTAACCTTGAAGTAGCATTTTTATCAGCCCAGAGACTGAAATGATACCGGCGTTGTTCCCTCTCTGATTATCATTGGGGGTGTTGCGAGGGAGGGGGGTCGAGCATTCCTTTATCTGGTTGGCATGTGTCCACTTCTGAGAAATAATTCAGAAGCCTTTTGGCTGTGGTCCATTTGCATGACGACCAAATGGGGACAAATGAGATTGCACTGGTGGTAATGGGGAAATGGACTGTGATTCCTCAAACGGCTGATCTGAAATACAAGGAGCAAGAATTGTGAATCCACTTCACTCGTCCGTGTTCTGGTTCGTCTCCTCGGATGTAACTGCCTTAGTCTGCCTCACTTCTTAGTTATTTAACAGCTTCTTTGGACTTTAATTCCAAGTGGTGGGAATGTGTGTGTTTGGGTGGGGGGGGCGTGTTTAGCTCATGCACATCTGGGTGTTTTACTGGAGCAATTCAGCTTTATAGTCCTTCATTTTTATGTGCAGTGACTGGGTGAACCCGTTTCTTGGCCTGTGAGGTTGGGTGGGTGCAGTGTGTTTTTTCTTTTTTTGCTTCCCTCCCTTCCGTGTTCCGTGTTCCCTTCCTGCCTGTCTGCTCCTCGCAGTGAACCATTACTCCGCCTGTCCTGTGCACTGGTGCTCGTCACTGGTGCCTTCTGCATTTTACGGTCTCCTCCAGTGAGCCCAGGTGCCATGATATAGAGAAGCGCGCGTGGTCTTCTGCCCCATCCGTTAGCATCGCTGTCGCTGGGAAGCTGCAGTGGAATGCGGAACGCCGGCTTTTTTGGGAGACGCGTCGTTGCTCAGGTGTGATCCTGCATGCAGAAGGTAAAGGATCTCCTGGTCAATGGTGTGTAGACCTTCGCTTTGTAAAGAACCTACCCAGATGATCCTTTATTAGTGAATGATAACGATGCAAAGCAGGGATCCAGTCCCCCCCCCTCAAAATGCCCACAGACGAGATGATCGTAACGAATTAACCATTAGACTGCAAGGCTGAATCCTTTTTCAAAACCCCTGCTTTAAACTAGAAAACATGAGTATTTGCAGGTGGGAGGTAGCTTAGTGCATGCAATTAAAGTATCAAGCATGATGCTGACTTTTAGTAGTATTGCACTAGTTCAGTTCCAATAATCAGGTTGCTTGCCCATCCCACACATCAGTCATAATTCAAAAATGCGGAGTTACCTTATGGGTTATTTCAGTGGTTTGGCCCATGATCGGTGCCTTGATGTTGTGGGCGGCCTGTGGAATCTCATGCTGGATCTGGGCGTAGACATCCTCACTTGCCAAGGTGGCCCCTTGCGGAATCGCATGCATGGTCCTTGACACTGGTGTCGATGGTCTTTTGGTTCTGTGTCTATTGGGTTCTCACAGTTTAATTTTCACTTGTCTGACTTGTTTCGATGGAGGGTCACTGGTCAAGTTGCACCCCTAATATACCCACCAATAGTTCCAGCATCTTATCTCCAAAGATTATTGGTTGAGCCAGTGCAGGAAGTGGATCGTGATCCTCATTTAGGCAATTTCTCCACTGTTTTTAATTCACTGGCTTGCCAGATTTTCTCTTGTTTAACTGGCATGTGGCATCCCATTGGAGAATAAAATGGCTGGTATGGTTAGTTATCCCCTCGTTTTAATGGTGCAAGAGATATACATCTCCCCCAGGCCTGGTGAACCTGCGGGGCGCGCTCTCATGCCATGCCCCCTGCTCCCCCTTATATGTTGTCGTCTTTCTTGTTGCGCCAGATCTCTGTGGTTCAACACCATATTCCCTGCAGCGATGTTAGATCACCCGATCACATGGAATCTGACTGACTTGTTCCTTGTTCTTTGTCAGCAGCCATACCACCTGCATTTCAGACTAGCTAATCCATCTGAAGCTAAGCAGGTTTGGGCTTAGGAAAGCTGGGTTGCTGCTGGAAGAGGTGTTGGTGTGGCCAGCAGGTTAGCCCATCTTGTACTCAGTGTGGATCGCAATGTCCCAGTGCAGTGATTGGGACACCGTGCTGTACAAACGGTGCTGTATTTCAGATGAGAGGTCCTGACTTTCTGAGATCATAAAAGATCCCTGATGAGTGGTACCCCAGGGGTGGTACCCTGATAGCCCCCTAATCATCCTCTATTTATAAACGGTGAATTCTCTCATGCCCCTTCACCACCTTAGCTGCTGTATGGTGAGCAGACTGGCGCAGAATGGCTGCTGTGGCATCATCCAGGTGGTGGTTGAAGTGGCTCCCCATTGGTTCCGTAAAAGCGCTTTGAGTATCTCAAAAAGTGCTATATAAATGTAACTTTCAACTTTCACTGCCGATGGCTCACCTAATGCAATCTGACAGTGCTGAACTTCTTACCCTTGATCTGTTTGTTTGCTATTGCTTGGTTTTGGTTTCCAAACCAGAGTCTGACTCCAGTTACATATGATTCTGGGCCTCTAGAATTTAAGAAATGTCCCCTCGGACAGTCATCACCGAATCATCATGGCGACGACGCTGATGTTACTTTGACCTCAGGCTGAGCTGAGCTGTCTCGTCGCCTTGGAGACAAGGGTGGGTGTCATTCTCCCTGCTGCGCTGATGTCTGATGGGCAATCCTGAAGAAGGGCATTTCGATAGGGCTTTGCCTTTTCCTGCCTACGGTGTCAAGAGAATCGGCAGGAAAGCAGCCCCACCTTCCCTGAGGCCGATGTGTGCACTTACCGTCCATATTTTGAAGGAACCTCATAAGATTTTTTGGCCAGTTGAAACGCTTAATACTGCATGCATGTGCTTACTGCAGTAGTATGTTACTGACTCCGGTCTGCTCCCCCCCCCCAGCACTGGAGGCAAGCTGTCATCCTGTGTCAACATCAAGCCTCAGTGTGAGCTGGGATTTGTTCCTATGTTTCCCCAACCTCTAGTTTCCATGTGGTAATGTTTTATGATCTGAGCACGCTCTGTCCTTGCTCGCTACGTAAATGTTTGATAATGTGGCATCACGTCGGTCATTCCAGACAGCGGCCTGTGACACCACAGGGCACGAGGCCTTGGGAATTAAAAATTGAAGCCCACTCAGACATTACAGGTATTTTTACAGTGTCGTTTCCCTAAAATGAGGTCGGCAATCCGATCCTCTCTTTCCACTTTAGCTTGATTAGCCAACGGCAAGATGCGTCTGTGGTTCCGGGCACATGGTAGGGTGAGGGGGCTGTTCCGGTGGGGGGTGTACGTACGTCCTTGACTCTGACCGATGCACTGGAGAGTGCTCAGGTCCACCTGCGCGGGTTCTGACCGGGGCTTGTTCGTGGCGGTCTGATGTCATCACTCTGACTCGGCCAGGCTGCGCGCTCAGCCTTGAAAGCTGATTGTTTTCCAATTAGCTGAGTCGGGTGTGTGTTCGTGCGTCATCCATCTTCCCTGGGCTGACGCGAAGTGGTAGGCGTGGGGAGAGATGGAGGCTGCTACCCACCAAAGGGGATTGTCAGACCCGTCGTGACGCTCGAGTTTACGGCTGGCTGATGGAGTGAAGCCTGATCTGTCCGCAGGTAGCCGAGCCCAGGGCCGGGACATCTGATCGGGCCAGGAAACCAACCCTGTGCCCTGTCTCTCCCTCATTCAGTTACCGACGATGTGATTACAGACTCCGTCATGAATTTAAAGTAGCCGCTCTGTGAAGGAAAATAAGTGCTTACGGAACCAAGCTGTTCCCCTTCTGGCTGCATATAGCTGTCAAATTGGCTCCAACCTCAGTCAAAATGGGAGTATTTAAAAGAATGGAATAGTGATTTTACCATGCTAATTTAATTTTACTAGCAGTTGGCAGATAATGTTATTTTACTTCTAGGTATCACAGTGGCATGGTTTTAGTGTTTCAATAACCTCTTGTAGCACTTGAATGGGGATGATGTTTATATTCTGGGTTTGATTTGTTGACTGCAGTATGACCTACATAGCGACCGAGTTGGGTTTGGAGGGAGCTAGATGTCGTTCTGCTGAAGGTGTGGTAGCTTCTCTGCTGTATGCTCCTCCTTGGATGACGTGGTCCTTTTGTAAGGACGTTTTTCTTGCTGTGTGTGGCTGAAGGTCGGTGGTGCAGAGGAGAGATGTTGAGCTACTGAAAGGTGCAACGGAAAACTGTCCAAGGCACCTTTATCTGAAGCGTCTCCAAAGAGCATGTGAGCTGCAGGAGAGCTGCCAGCGTGTGCTACTTTAGCTCAACTCCATTCTTCCACGCACAGTCCATCTAGAGGGGGTTCTCACCCTGGAGTCGGAAGCCTGACTCTTGGAACAAAGAAAGAATCGTTTACCTTGACCTAGAAGTGCTTGTTGTCTGGATTTTTTTATTTTTTCTGGGCAGCGATCGGTCACCCAATCTACTGCTAAATGAAGGCCAGAGTGACTGTGCTCTCCTGCTGGCTGCAGCCTGGCACTGTTTCCTCCTGGATATCTGCTCTGGCAGATATTTTAGTCCTGTAATCAGTCGCATCGCAGGCTCACCCATCTCCTGGCACAGGGCGATGCTCCTTAAAGTACGGTGGAGGTGCCTCTGAGAAGGATTTAAAGGAAATTCGGCTTGGTTTTGAGTTAAATGAATGTTCTTCAACACTGTATGGGTTTGTGTGTGTGTGTGTGTGTGTTTTACTGGCAATGGGAAGGTTGTTAGGATGGTTTAGTGGACAGCTCGGAGCTACAATGCCTTGGAGGTCATCGGAGTTTGAGGGGAGCAGTGTCTGCGAGGGTCAACAGAAGCATAAGGTTGAGCAGAATAGGAAGTCGTAAACCGCTCCAGGGAAGTGTATTTATATGCGGTTGTCCTGGTGATTGGGGGGGGGGGGGGGGGGAGGCCAACATTAGCATTGGCTGTGTCATGCCCTGTGGCATCTGTACTCTGTGCTGACTGGCGATCTCCCCTCCTGTATGATACTCTGCCAGGACTATTGCCCTTCTTGGGCTCATGGAGGATTCTGGTTAATAATAGCACTGTTGAGGGAGCAGGTCCAACCATCTGGGGAGCCCTTTTTAAATTACAGACTAGAAAGCCGTCATGCTTTTGAGGTAATTTATTACCATCCGATGCTAGTCTGGGGTGGTAAACAGGTAAATAACCAGACACCCCAACCCCCCGCAGCAGAGGTTCTACTTGGTTGCTCAACCCCTAAATGTCCTCAGGGACTCATTTTGAAAATTCCTATTGACCTTTCAGGCAAGTTTTGTTGAGTATGCTCAGAATGCAGAGTTATACTCCTGCTTTTCATTTGAGCTTTTAATCATGATTCCCATATGGCCTGGATTGCTACCTGAGCCTGGCAGATGCTGATTCAATAAGATTCATTTGAAAGCTAAATAAGCGCACGCAATGATCAGTGTCATTTGAGGACGGGTTGATTCAATTAACGTTCTTAAAAATAAATAATAAAAAAATAACCCATTCCATCCTATTCTCTGATGCTTATTTCGGGTCAATTCGCGGGGGCAGCAATCTAAGCAGGGATGCCCAGACCTCCTTCTCACCAGCCACCTCCTCTTTGGGAATACCAAGGCGTTCCCAGACCATTGGCCAACTCATTTTCTGAAAGGCTTCAGAACTTCAAAGCCTTGTGAGATAGCTCCTGTCTTTGACGACTGACACCTGTTGGCACTTGTTGGAGTCTGACGCAGGGAAGCAGTGGCAATGACGTAGCTCCTAGTCCTGCTGGGTTTATTCCTTATCAGTGGCGCTGCTTGTTATGGGAAACCAAGGCCGGGGGCCCTTATTTCTTGAGCAGCTGGGATGTGTGACGTTCACCTTGACGCTGTCTGCAGCCTATGTCCAGATGGCAACAGATAATGATCAGATGCAAAAGGAAGGTGGATAAGTCACCATATCGCTTCAGAAACGTCATGCCGATGCATGATAGCGATGAACCACAGCCTTATAGCCCACTTGCCAGTGAAAGGTTAACGCGAGTTCAATCAGCTGATAAGCTTCCGGAAAGGATGGAGACGTCACTCGCTGTCCACGAAAAGGTGAGCGGGCTCTTTGCTGGCATTCCTCAGAGTTGATCGCCCAGATGGACAGCTGGGTAAACACATGCTGCCAGCCGTTCAGCAGCGAGACGAAGACTTGTTTACTGCTATGCTGGTACAGAATAGATGGTGAAAGAGTAGCTGATAATTCCCAGAGCTTGGCAGACAGTCTTTGTTCAGATAGGAGTTTAAGAGGAATGGTTAGGGGCTTTTTCAGGTCTGAGTCAGAGTCCTGAAGCATGTGGACTTCCCACTGTATCTTGCACAAGCTGCCTTGAGTCTTGTTGAGTCAAAGGGCAGCAGGAACACCCTTGGGCCACGATCTTTCCTTTCCCAGCCTCAAATGTTTTCGGCAAATTGTCCTCTGTCTAGGTTTTGGGCAGATTTTTGGACCCATTCGATACCCCTTTGCTTTACTGGCTGTGAAGTACCTTTTGGGTAACCTTGATGACTTGACTTTATTACTTCTCGCTCGAGATGCAGAAGTAGGTGTTTTTCTTTTTCCTCATGGAAAAAGTGATCATTATTATTGCTCACCTAAGCCTGTTGTGATGACATGCCCGCTTATCCATGTTGAAATACAAGATGTACTACGCATCGCATTCTTGACCTCTTACTCACACTTGCCTCCGTTTCCGACAGGGCCCACCTCAGGCAGCCTGGGACCAGAACAGCGGCGAGACCAGACTTGTGGACGGGAGGACAGCATGGCATCCATCGCAGAGTACTATGCAGGGAAGAGTGTCCTCATCACTGGTGCCACTGGGTTTATGGGGAAGGTGCTGGTGGAGAAGCTTCTGCGTTGCTGCCCCGGCATCAGCACTGTGTACGTGCTGGTGCGACCCAAGGCAGGACAGTCCATGCAGCAGCGCGTAAACGACATGATGAAGTGCAAGGTGAGAGAGGCATTGACTTGACTTGAATGGGGATGACCTGTGAGCTCATCTACATGACTGTTCTGTCATATCCAGCAGTTTGGAATAGGCCTTGGGGTGTGACTTGCCCTTTGTCGTCTCTGTCTGGGTATTTGGTTTTATGTTCCCATTGACTGTCGAACATTTAGCGGCTATTGTCAGACCTGCCAGCAAGCGAAATGAGTAAATGTCTCTTTGGAGTTTAATAAAGCTTGTAGAAGTGGGTGTGAGCTGGAGTTAGCCATGTTTGTCTTGATAAATACTACTGATACATAATACACTGAGTTCACAAAGTGTGATATGGTGTCTCAAGCTTAACGTTGGGACTTTGTGGAATGGAATGTGTGCACTGTAGCAGTCTGAACAGAGCGGTTCAGTTGGGACACTTCTGGAATACACTGATATGAGGGCACGCGCTGGGAACCTGTGCCTAGCACAGGACCGCTCTCCCCCCGCTTGCAGGCAGGTGTGGTCAGCTTGGTTGAAAGCAATTAAGCTTTGGTATGACATGTTGGACAAATGTCAACGGTCAAGCTGACTGGAGCAAGAGCAGGCCAGAGGATGCCTTGGCCGGCTTACAAGTGAACCCGGCTTGAGGTAATCTGAGAGCAGGTGCACGAGTCCAGCCTAGAGGTTATCTGGACTGCTCAATATCCTTGTTCAGCAGAGGGAATGTCTTAAGATGTGTGTTTAAGATATCTTTGGAAAATCCTAACAGATTAGTAGAATCTGATTAACTTCCATTTGGTATATTAGAACTGCTTTACTGTTGGCTTGTTTTCAAATTGTGCTTGAATGGTACTATGGGTCCTTAGCATGTAGAGCTTTTACAGAAGCATATGTGAAGCGTGCTGCATGTTTCTGCTTTCTAAGAGGGTGACTGCTGGCTGGAAGATCCGTCATCTACTTTATCTCCAAGATTTGAATGAGTTCAGTAATATCCTTGTAAAGTGGGACAGACTTTCGGAAATGGTTGCCTTATTGTGTTAGTCGCCTTGTTTCATGGTTAATTGCAGGTTTAAGTGGTAAGAAGTTAGCTTTTTAAAAGTGGTCCAAGTGCTAGCATTGTATAAACCCCATCCTTGTTTGCTTAGAATGTAAGAGCTCTGAATCTTTATATGTCAAGCCCATTTTAGCCTTTCATGGAAATAATTCCCGAAATGTTTCTAAGAAGTAGATACTTCAGAAACGGAAATGAAGGGCTATTTGAGACCATTCTGAACGCCCTTTGATCGTCCTCTCCAGTGTTGCTCTCGTAGCACCTGTTGCTTAGTGACAGGCAGCCATCGTCATGAGCTTCCAAGCACCAGTTTTGTGACTGGGTTTCGCCATTCCCCTGTCCGTTAAATCGTGTGAAATCTCGAGTCCCAAAATATCAAGGCAGTGACACACCCGCTTACTCCTGGTGCATTGTGGGAGATGGGCAAGTGTACATCTGGGGGTGGGGTGAATGTGAAGAATGTAGGATGGGGGTTGGGGGGGGGGGGTTTGGAGCAATGCTTGCCTTATGGATACTGACGGTTTCTGGAATTTTGCTGACAAGGGCTGGGTGCTTTCCAGGCAACGGCGGGGTGGGTTGCTGGGGGGGTCAGGCATGCAAAAGGCTAGCCAGGGAGATGACTGCCATCCCTCCCACCAAGCACTTGTTCAGGCAGATTAACTTCCTCTGTTTTCTAATGGTACTCTTTGTCTTCAGGCCTATGGCACAAAGCAGTTATTAAGGCACAGGTATGTACATTCCTGGTTAGACAGGTTCCTGTCATAGTAGAAAGCCAAACTTAAAACATGTTTGGTATCACAATGCCAAAGGGTGACTTGGACTATATGCTGAAGGTGTGGTCTGTGTAGCCCTGTGCACCTGTGCTGCTGGCCTCCATACAAACTGGTCCCTGGAATTACTGAACCAGTATGGGTGTGGGCAGTAGAATCATGGTTCTTGGGCGTTTGCTCTTCGAAAGAGACTTTATCAGGGTTCTTTATGTATGGCTTGTTTATACTTCTGTAACAATACACACACAGCTGATCCAGCATAATCCTGAACCCTCCTTGTGTAAGAATTGGTCTCCCAATGATTGCTCATGATGAGGTGATTTGTAATACATGTGCAGAAGTTGAAATGGGACAATGGAGCTGAAACACCTGGTTTTAGACCACGATAATTTCTTAGTTTGGTGTAGGGCCTCCATTTGTAGCCGATGCTGCTTCAGTTCATCTTGGGAATTACAGATATAAGTCCTGCACAGTAACCAGAGGGATTTTCAGCCATTCCTCTCGCAGTAGCCAGGTCACTATGTGATGTTGGTGAAGGAAAATGTTTCCTGACTCACTCCTCTAAAACACCCCAAAGTGGCTCAATAATATTCAGATCTGGTGACTGTGCAGGTCATGGGAGACGTTTCAGTTCACGTTCATGTTCATCAAATCATTGTATTGCTACGGTTGTTGTGTGTATTGGTGCATTATCATCCTGAAACACGGCACCACTTTCATAGTACAATGTTTGAACCACTGGGTGAACATGGTCCTTCACAATAGTCCAGCAGTCCTTGCCAGTGACGCGCCCATCTAGAGCAAGTAGTGGGCCTGGGGAATGCCATGACATTGCAGCCCAAACCGTCACTGATCCTCCCCCATGCTGCACTCTGGGTACGCAGCGGTCTGGGTGGTAAGTCTCTTTGCAGCTTCTTCACACCGAAACTCTCCCAGATGTGGGAAAGACAGGGAAGGTGAACTCATCAGAGAACAATACGTTTCACATTATTTACAGCCCAAGATTGTGAAATCTCAAACACTTTTGACCAGGTGTTTGGGTTTCATTGTTCAACTTCTGTACATCAATGGCCCTCTTTGTTTCGTAATCCATCTTGCGAGAATAATGGTAGGCCAGTAGTCATTAGAGATGCCGAAATATTTTTTTCTATTCCGATACCAATATTAAAATTTTGAGTGTCTGCCTGCTGTAACATTTACTAAGCTACTAAGCATTAAATGAGATTTATATCAATTAGGACTGTCACTATTAATTACATCAATGATCGAGTACCGATTTAATCTGACGATTCTTCAAGTGGTGGTTTATATGTGATGTAATATCGCTGTGTGGAAATATTTTGTATTCTACAGATATTGAGCAAAAGCAAGTGATTTGTCGTTACTGCTTTGTCTGTTGGCAACTAATGACCATACCGCCAAATTATTTAGCAGATGTTGGTAGACCTATTTGGTTTCACGGATAATTTTAAACTCTTAACTACGACAAAATCTTTATTGCAATGAGAACTTTTTTCCAATATTGTTCAGGTCTACTGAGGAACACACAATGCACTTACAAAAAATATATGGTTATGTACCAAATTATGAAAGATATGGTTAAGTGACAGGGCTATTGCTATTTTAGCAGCGATTATTTTGACATAAAGTAAATTTAAGCATGATGTCAAAGTGAAACATAGGCCAAGCTACTCCGAGAGACTAAATGGCATATGCTTAGGTAACCTTGCATTAGTGGGTGAGTCTGCCAAACCTGAGAGTCTTTTTAGGTGTATTTGCATTGCATTGGTGCTGTGGTGATATTTTAAGCTGTACGTTGCAGTACTGACAGACGTCTGCATTTTCATTCACTTTTAATGCGAAGTGCTCCCATACAACTGATGCTTTTGCTCAATGTGGACCCTCAACCGCTATCGTCTACCTTCCGCCATACTGCTGAGTAACCGAGAAGGAAAGTCTAAATCGATGCTTTTTAAAAATCAAGTAATCGAGTTTAAACAAGTGGTAACGAAAGCTCCAGCATTGCTACATGGCAAACTATCTGCATTTAGTGTTGTAGTGCCATTAGTAGAGTATGCTAAGAATAGGAAAATGTGACGATCACTTTACTCAAAACAAAAAAATGCTACACCACTACACTATAGGAGGAAATATATGCCCAACATGACCTACACAAGTCTGCTTTGTTTTATTTAGTATCAACTTTCACAAAAATGAACAGATTTCTTAAAGTGCACATTGCACAGCTGTTGCGAAATATAACGAAGATCAAACAGAAATATCACTTTATGCCCCAACGAACCACTTCCATTAGAAGTCTTCAGTACAAAATATACGATGGCGCACAGACAACTTTAATAATTAACCAAATCTTAGAAAGTGTATAAATTTTACTGTGTTCAGACACATGAAAAATCAGCACTAGCCTGACATGCATTGCGCTGGATAATGTACAGTTACGGTTTCCACACAGCCAATGTGCATTAGCCATCATGTGATCCTCACTCCTGCTATTCTGATATGTCCTGCCCAACTAGATCTATCTCGAATGGGTAATCTGATTGGTTTCTTACTCCCCTAATTTATCCAGTCCTACGGTTTTTGTCGGTATCCACCTGAATCCGATAGTGAATATTGGATCTGTGTCATCTCTAATAATCACTGGGAGAGAGATGTATACTTTTCTTCTTCCTTGAAACCTCCTGACTTTATACTCTATGAATCTGGTGGCTTGATGGACTTTGGATCTGAATCTAGCAGTGTCCCTGGCTGCTCTAGCCAACTTCGCTAACGGTAACTCTCTTGCATCTACTGCTAGTGCAGCCTTGCATTAGCAAATCGCTATTTATTCAGGTGGATCGCGGTCCAACGATCTTATCACGATTCTGTTTCATGTTGGCTTTTAAACTATTTTGCAAGTTACTGAGCAGTACAGCCAAGCTAATTCCCCTATTTTAAAAAATAAATATAGCGCAATAAAGATTCAATACTTTCAAGCGGTTTATCCATCACGTACACAGTTGTTACACATACAACATGCAGTAAAATGTAACCCTGGTTAATCCGAGCAGCTGTGCATGATAACAAAATATAGAAAAAAAAGAATATAAGATAAAAAATATATGAAATGTTCAGCTGTACATAATCTATACATAAGTGATAGGTAAGAAGTATTTTGCTGTGTAATGTAAGTGCAATGTGCGAGATGCCTGAGGTACGTGGCAACAATGTGGACAGTGTGAAAGCTACAGTACTTGTAGGATATGTCATTGTTACAGTGACTGAAGAGTCACTGTAGAGTCTGGCGGACGGCCTAGAGGCATTGAGTATTTTCCTGGTTTAGGAGCCTTATGACCTGGGGGAAAAGCTCCTCCTTGACCTTTCCGTTCTGGTCATAAGGCTGCGGAAGCGTTTGCCTGAATTCAGCAGGCAAAACAGAGAGTTATTGGGGTGGGATGGATCCTTGGAGCTTTTGGTATGTAGCTCAGGTTTTACAGCGGCTGTTGTAGATGTCTTATAGGGAGGGCAAGGCAGATCTGGTGCGGCACTCAGCTGCTCTAACCACCCTCTGCAGGGCTTGCCGGTCCTGGGCAGAGCAGTTCCTGAAACACGATGTGATGCTCATGGTCAGGATGCTCTCTGTGGCAGCTGAGTAGAAGGCCTTAAGGACAGCAGGAGAGACCTTAAACCTCCTCAGCTGCCTGAGATGATAGAGCTGCTGCCTCGCCTTGCTGACCAGAATACGTGCATGTGTGGACCAGGTGAGGTCCTCCTGTAGGTGGATGCCGAGGTATTTGAAGGTGCTCACCCTCTCCACTGTAGCACCACTGATGTAGACAGGTGTGTAAGAGCCCCACTGCCTCCTGTAGTCCACAATCAGCTCCTTTGTTTTGCTGATGTTCAGTTGGAAGGTATGAGAACTTAAAAGACAAACATACTTGTCGAACTCTTTCATGTGTTTCCTTTGATTTGGTTAAAAAGGTTCCTTGTGTTGCCATCTGACGTACAAACCTTATCTTTGCAAATCTTGCAGGCTTAACTATTACTTGCTCGTGTTGATTTTGGAAAATCAAACAAGTTCTATATTACAAATATCAAATTCTTTTTAGGGTTCCAATTCCTCAGTGCATGAAAGAGACTGAGAATTGGTGAATTGTATCTCAGGGGGCAGATTAGTTCATTCTGCGCTGTAGTTTACATTCAGATACACAAACCCAGGTCCCTTGTGTGGTTGCCCTGCTGTTGGGTGAACCTTCAAACCAGCGATGAAGCTGCCAGCTCCCAGTTTCTAACACCTTCTGGTGTGTTTCTGTGTCTCTTCCCTGCCAGGTGGTCCTGGGGCACTGAGAGCTAGTGCTGTGGGTTCCCGGTGTTATACCTTAACCCAGCCTTCACCTCCTGCTTGCTGGCCCTATTTTATGCTTCCCTTCTCCTCCACTGGTTGTGAATTTGTTAGGCCGTACTGAAGCCGGCCATAGCCAGAGATGGTCAATCTCGCCCATCTCCTTTACACTGGGCAGGCTGGATAAGTGCCCCCTCTTTCTGCAGCGTGATGGTGGAATCTTGTACCATTAGCTCTCCCTCTTCTGGGTTGGGCTTGTTCCTCGGTAATGGGACACCTGCATTACACCAGTACCTTTCAGTTAATCGTTCGGTTGATCGTGGGAGTGGTGCATAATCGGTGGTTACACCTGTTTTCAGGAATTAGCCTGGTTTTTTCAAATCTGAACGGAGCTGGCAGAAGTTCCGAGACGCTCGGAGATCCACCCATAACACTAAGGCCTGCAGCCATGTTCGCTGTTATATCTTGCCAAACCCTTGCTGGCATTCATTTCTGATTCACTCAGGCTGCGCTTTCACAAAGGATGGACTCGCCACACCCAGAAGGAGATGAGAGCAGTAGTGAGTATCGTGAGTGCAACCCCCCCCCCTCCAAATCAGTCTGGAGCTAAATGGCAGTGCTTTTTTGTGTATTTTTGGTCTATAGAATGGCAAAGGAGCAGCCCATAAGTGTGGCACACGCCTGGCGCCATTAACTAGTCCCTTTGGCACGGGGCGAGATTGACATGACTCTAGCCGGCTTGTTAAGTAAACGTGAATCTTTCCGGCCTTTCGATCCTTTATTTCCCATGGCGATGTTACTTACAGTGCATTTAGCTCTTAAAATGTACCTGATGGCTCGATGTTTGGACAGTGTTTACAGTGCATTCGCTGCCAGCAGTTCCCTATGAATTAAGCTGGGCAATAGGCCATTGTATAATTAGCCTGCAAATGAATGGGTCTTTGCGGAAGATGTAAGCTGGCACCAAGTAGTACGCCCCTGCACTAGTGCTCTGATCCAGATGGAGGACTGGCCACTTGTAGAGGCCCCCTGTGTGTAGGAGATGGGGGGGCGGGATTTCTTGTGTATCAGGACTGATACCTTGTATGGAATTTGTCTACTTGGGCTGGTGTCCTATCTTGCATTTTAAGCCTTAGAAACATGGTTAGAGTTCCAGGCCTTGGCCTTGCTGTGTCTATTTTTTTGGTGATAAAATAGATATTCATTTATTATTATTTTTTTATGAGGTTAAAAGAATCTGCTACCCATCTGGATACAAGTTTGACTTGTGACTTGACAAAACCGGTTAAAAGTTTTTCCATGTTTTAACCACTAAACGTAAAATAACTGACATAGGTAATAACTGACTTAAGTTACATGACTGACAACTACAGATGCAACGATTGATTGACCAGGAACTGGAATTGGTCGATTTTAAGTGTGCTCGTTCCGGACCAGAGTCCGGTATTTCCCGATACCGAATCATTCCCATTTACGGATCACACAGTGATACACAGAGCAGAGGTGAAATTGTAAATTTATTATGAAAATAAAATGTTACGTTGAAGAAAAGCTGATTTTTATTTGTATATGCTATCAATTATAGTTCTTAGAAAGAAAGCCGGAATTTGCCGGAAATCGGTATCGGCTGGTCAAGTCAGGTCCGGTCAGGTTGGGGAGCAGGCGCTGATGCAGCGCGTTGCCACACCCACCACACAACGAAACTCCTCCTGATTCTGGCCGGCAATTCCACCAGGCAGATAAATGGTCCAGTCCCACCCTCCAGAAATGACCATCCATCTGCCGCAGCCGGGTGTTATGTGGGCGTCCCCTTGGCCTGTTCCAGCCTCAGGATTGTGGATCCTGTGAGCCGGATCACCCTCGGGGAAACGCGCCACATGGCCATAATGCTGTAACTGAAGCTCCCTCACAATGCAGGTAATGTGCCTCCTTCCGGACTCCTCAAGCAACCGCTCATTCGACAGGTCAAACCAGAAAATACTCAATGCCTCTTCTCCCAAGAGACACAGTACCGAAGGGGTCCGGTCTACGTCTCAGGTCACTGGATGGTGTCCATGTCTCGCAGCCGTACAGCAAGACAGAGAGCACCAGGACCCTAAAGACTTGTCTCTCCAGCAAATCAGCGCATCTCCAATGACAACTAGATTTAGGCCGAGTCACAAATTTGATGAAAGACTTGAACTCGACTTTGGACTTAAGGGCATATGACTTGATTTGACTCAGGCTTGCAATGTTTTGACTCGACTTGACTTGGACTCGCCAAAGAGTGACTTATTCCCAACCCTGGAGCTAACTAAAGCAGGCTGGGTCTGTTGTGGAGAGCGTTTAAGCCTCTTGAGTAGTGTCATTCGTCGGTGTGCACAGTCCCAGGTGAGCTTCCTTAGGAGCTCTGGTGGCTGAACCTACGTGGAGGCATGGAAAGATGTGCCTATGCTGTCCTTGTGTGCTTAAGGAGAAGCTCACCAGCTGACTGGTACAGAACTGAATGTCTGATATTATAGTTATGCTGTGGGTATATGCTTCTGCTAAGCCATGAAATGCCTGTGAAACAGTGAATGTGTTCACATTGGCTTCCTGAAAATGTCATTCAGGTTGCCTGTTTCTCTATGGTGTGAAGCGTAATCACCTCTTCAGATAAGCAGGGTGAGCAGATTCTTCCCATAAACCCCCCTCAGACCTGGCAGGCTTGCAGCTTGACACTAATCTGTCACTTCTAAGAGTGCAGCTTCATGTCCACTGACACCTTTCGGTTAATTATCGTCCTTGATTTACGTTTTGAATATTGTGTTACGGGGAGGTAATTAATCAGTTCAACGGCTGCTTCTGCTGAATGTGAATGCGTCTCTCTGGCCTGTCTGGGAAGGGGTGATTTTAAGGTCCTCTGAAGGTGGCACGCTCGGGCCTGCTTCAGACTTTTTATAGCAATGGGATCCAGTCTGAGTGGCCAAAATTCTGCTGGTCATGTGATAGGGGAGCCAGAAGACTGCTTGTCATGTGATATGGGATGCCTCAATGGTATTTATTACCCGCCTCAAAATAATCAGGCGAGTGTTTTTACTATCGTCAGGTGCTAAAACACTGGGGCATAGGTCCTGTTTGTGACGGACTGGTGTCTATCTCTGAACAGCCGCATTGTATTGTCAGTCACTGAACCATGAACGTTTCCTGCAGCAGAAAAGTTCTGGAATTGCTCAACCTGTCTGCTCCCCTGCATGGGAGGAGGTGGCGCGTGACAAGGCCTCCTCTCGTCCAGCTAGCCACACCGCCCTGCTGCTCCTGCAGACACGCTCACATTTTTAATTTTATCTCTCCGGCTTACGGGATTTGGTATGGTATGTCTCCCCTCCTGGTGTAGAGTTGAAGCGGCGTTCCCTATATTTGACACTACAGAAGTGTTAGGAATTTGTCAGTTTCTCTCTGCCTAAGAGGACATTTCGTCCCGGCAGCTGGTGCTTTCCTCTGAGAAGTGTTGCTTGCATGTGTTAGTGCCTCCACCTTTGTTTACCGACATGGCTGAAAGATCCGAGTTTTCTCATAAGCGACAGACATGCGGTCAGACTGTCTTAAGCGTGGAGGTTATTCATTCTTTGTATTAGTAACCACTTTCATCTTTGTTAGAAGACACCTGTTGAAACATTAGCTATGTTAAGCACTGCTTGGAGATCTCATGTCTAAAACGGTACAGACCCTAAGATTTGCGCGGTGCCCTGAATTTCTTGGTTTCGGAGCTCTGCATTGAAGCCCTACCTCCCAGAAACACACGTGGAGATGAAGTGAGCCAGCAGAGTGCAGGAAGAGAGGAACTGACGCGCTTCATGTTACATCATGCTTTCCCATAGGCTGCAGAGCGTCCCCTCTCATTAGTCAAGGGCAGAATCACATGATGCATCTGAGGGGAGTAAAGGAATATGTGTCGTGTAATTATACATCCCTGCCTGATGTTATCCTATTCAAATTCCAGTGGCTGTCGGAAATGCAGACTGGAAGTGTGTGCACCAAGGCAGCCTGGAGCTGTCAGTCCTGCCACTTTGTCACCTCTCTGTGCTAATGAGTGCACTCTTCTTTGTTGGCTTAGTCCTTGTTTGATCTAATCCCAGGCTGGGGGTTGCTGTGCTACCTGTCATCTGTCCTTCAGACCCTTGTCTTGCCTGAGCAGGCTGATCTGGGGTGACTGGGGTTGGGTTTAGTAGGGGGTCATGTGACTAGGCCTGGGACACGTGTTCTAGTCTTACTCATCGTTCAGGAAGAAACGCTGCTGGTTTGGCCACTATGGGTAAAAATATCTTGCGTTCTGAATGTGACTTGTTTGTGCAGCTGTTGCACAATTCATGCCATGAAGCCGTTTGTTTCTTCGAGGTCTCATTTATCTTTTAAAATACTTTTAAGTAAACTTACAACCAAAGTTTCTTGTCTCTGGTCATGTGAGCAGCCTCGCCCGACTTGCCTTCCGTTATCAGCATGAGCCCCAGCTGTGCTCTGACTATTCATGTCCCGGGTCCAGTGGTGCCAGCCCGTGCTTGTCGCCGAGCAGCTGGATCGCTCGCACCAGTTAACGCACACGCACAATTGTCCCTTTCACGGCTGCGGAACCTTCCACAGGCTGGCAGGGAGGAGCGGTGGGGCCGACCAATCAGCCGGCATCCCCTCACCGCCTTCCCCACATTGTATGTCTGTGCAGGACACTCAGCGCATTCCAGGGATTTATCCAAAACGCACACAATGCGGCCTGTATTCCTGCTGCTTGTCAGTTCCTTAACAAAGGGTTCACCTCGCACGGCCTTCCCAAAAATCCTTCTCCCTAAAAATAGCTCTGCTCTGATCTCGTACGTCTTCATTTCCACTTGGCCGGCCAGCAGGGCCCGGCCTCGGCTGGGCTGTGGAATTCTGTCGGTGAAGTGGGCGAGTGGCACATGGAGGGAATCTGATCCCTTTACCCTCTGCCTCCTTCCACCCCCCCCCCAGCACCCTGCCAGGCTTTCTCTCCTGACACACGCCCTGACCGCCTTCTGGCTTGTCTGTACCAGCTTTGGACTCCTTTCACAGATGGCATCTGGCTTTAGGAATGTACCTCCATAAATGTTTTGGGAGATTAAAGGCCTCATCCGTGGATGAGGGCCGATTACATTTCTGCTTCGCTGCTGTGTGGTATGACCCCTGCTGGTGAACGCTGAGTGTCTGCTGTGCCTCGGTAACATTGCGGAAAGGTTTATTGTTATGCCGTGGGTGTTCGGCTAGATGTACCGTGAAGTTTCACCACTTCCTCATGAAGATGAACTTTGGGTGAAATGAGTGGCTGCTCCTTAATAAAGGCTATGTGTTGAAGAGCCTACTATGGTAAAAATTCACGCTGAGGTACCACACTGCTGACTGTTTTTATCCTCTCATAGTTTCTGTTGTGACTGCCTCTGGGTGGTAATAGGTGTGTGTGTGTGTGTGTGTGTAAGTGTTACAACACTGTCCTTTATTCTGCATTGGTCAGCGGAAGAATGAAGGCTTTTCTACATCAGGATGTCACCGGTTGGTTGTCAGCACCACCTGCCCACTCAAACATTGCCCTTTTCATCCATGCACTTCCAGTGCACGATTTTTTTACTTCTGCCGATCTGGAGTCTCAAGACGATGTGGTCTTTTATAGAATATTACCGGCCGGTGACTCATGACCGGGATGTTTTACCTGAAATCAGCAGGTTTTCTGTGGTACAGGTGTAGTGAAATGCAGGCTCCTTGCGTCTTTGTGAAGCTTGCTCCTGACAGGATATGCTCAGCAGTCTGTGTCTCTCCCCTGACTCTCTTGTGAATGCAGCGGAGGACTTGGTGTGTTCTTCCTGTCTGGGAACTCTGCCTGGATGGTCTGTATCAAGTGGCTGCATCTGGAATGTTCTGTGCAGGTCGTCCTTCACACACATACCAGGAGCCATGTGCATTTGTGACAGCTTGCATGTCAAGAGAACAACATTCCACCACCACATGGCTCTGTAAAGTAGCACAGGAATGTGTGTGTGTGTGTGTGTGTGTGTGGGGGGGGGGGGGGGGGGGGGGTTGGGGATCAGTTCTCTTCATTTGTGAGCTCTTACACTTTAGAGCTTGTCTTTTGTACCCACAGACTACCCTTGCCTGTTGTACTTGATACGTTATTCCTTTGGTTAGCCTATATAACATGGGGGTGATCGATCAAGGAGGCTGGTACCACATTTTGTTGTACTTGTGTATTCTCGCTTGCGCAATGAGAAATGAAAGAAAATCCTTGATTAGTACTGTGGCAGCTTAGCTAACACCATGTGAGAATTCTTCAGAAGCCAGTTTCCCCAGAGTGATGAGTAGTGGCAGGACAGCCGTGCCCAGTTGGGGGAAGTGCCAACGCGGAAACGAGAGGCCCGTCTTCCATGAGCTGCCTACGGGAAAGCGGTCATCAGTGTAGCTGCTTGTGGTCACATGATATAGAAGTTCTTGATTCAGTCCCACTCGCTTGGAGGACTGTGCTTCTTTTGAAAGTTTGACTTTGGGTTAAGGCTGCATTTTCAGAACATCACTAATGCTCCATGTGCATTTATGCAAACATGCATTAAAATAAATAAATAAACAAATAAATAAGTAAAAAAAAGTGGGCAGTGGTGGCTTGATGGTTAGGGGTGTGCACTTGTAATTGAAGGATTGCAGGTTCGAATCCCCGACCAGCAAGGCACTCCTGAGGTACCCTGAGCAGCTGATTCAAACTTTCCTGTAAGATGTAGGCTCCTGTGATGGATTGCTTGAGGCTGTGGGGGTCTTATGTGGCAGCGTTCTTGTGTTGCAGCTGTTTGACCGTGTGCGGGAGGACAACCCAGACTTCCACAAGAAGGTGGTACCGGTGAGCAGCGAGCTGACCCAGCCCGGCCTGGCCATCAGCCCGCAGGACATCACCAAACTGGCCGCCTGCGTCAACGTAGTCTTCCACTGCGCCGCCACCATCCGCTTTGATGAGCCTCTCAAGTGAGTGTTTCTTGTGGTTCGAGAGAGACTAACTAAACCTCTGTTCACCCCGGCAAACTTAGATGATGGTATCATGCAGTTTTAATTTTTATTTTTTTTTAAAACCACTTGGATGTTTTACTGGAACATTTCAGAGGACACGCCAACTCTGCTTCTAGGAGTTTAACCAGCACCCCTCCCCCCAGTAATGGGTCATCCCCTCAACTGGGAATTGACCCTGGAGAGTTCCGTATCTTAACTTCTGGAAAGGGATCATCCACTAATTGTGTCCTCGAGCTTCGTTTTACTATATTTCTGGTGGAAAGTGTACCCCTTCTGAATTCCCTATAGTCCCAAGCCAGCAGGTCCACCCACATGATCCAGACAGGAAGACAGTAAGAGGGGTCATTATTAAAGTCAGGTGTTTGTGCTGCAGTGGGGGTGGCTTGATGATCCGAAAGCCAGGAAGTGTGTGGTTTTCTGCAGCCGAGCTTTTATCATATCCGCTGGGTGCTTTCACACTGAAGTTCTGGAGCCTTGTGTCTGGTTCCAAGTTCTTGGGTTGTCTCAAGTGGGAACTTTTTTTTTGTAGCTCCTGACCTCTTTTGTGTGTCACTTTCACACCAAAGAACAGGTACTGGGACCTTTATGCTAAATAGGTTTTTTGCATGTACCGTAAGTTAAACATCACACACAATTTCTTATGAAACTACACCACTACCCCAAAACAATGGGAGATGAACTAGATGTTTTGTTACTTATTGGGGGGATTAATCATGAGAAAAAAAGGGCCTTTTATTTATTTTTGCAACCTGTAACGCATTTACAATTTAATGTTCGGACCAGTAGATTGATCTTTAGTCTTCTGCTGAATAAACAAAGTAACTCTGTCCCGTTATTAGGCACGGGGAAGTTTTTCGCCGCTGGCACTGTCAGTTAATAAAGAAAACATGTCAGTGACAATAAAAATAAACAATAAAATTTCCCAATGCATAAATACAAACTCGCAGGTAAGAGGGTATTTACTGATGCAGTAAATGTAACTGAGGTACAAAAATAAATTTGCATCTGCTCAATTTTTGCTCCACCAGCACTGTTTCTATGCACTTCCGCATAACTTCCAAGTTAATGCCATTGCTTGTGGTCAACCAGTCGGCAAGATATCACTGTAAGTGCCTCCCCAGTAGTGTTCGTGTTGGGACAACAAGTACCCAGTCAGGAGTAGGGAAGGGTTCCAGACACTGCCTCTGAGGAACTATAATCGGGTCGAGTCCCTGCAGTGTGAACATGACAAAGGTTCCTGGTTCCAGGAATAAAGTTCTGGTTCCTGAAAGTCCGTACAGTGTGAAAGCATCCATTGTTGACTTACTTTGAGGTGATACAAATTTACCTGGATGTCAAAGTATTTGATAAGCTTGATACCAGGTTAGCAAGGCTTTGATTAGCCATTGGACTTTGATAAATGGCTTTTGTTTAGGCTTTATTTTCATCAGTATGACTTTGTAGGCTGACTTGGGTCTAACGACCTATATTTCAGCTCCCATTGAACAAAGTAGAGTGTGTAGAGTTGTGGATTTTGTTTAAGGTAATTACTGCATGCATGGGCCTGTTGAGGGATCTTACTGCATAGTGGTTTCTCTTTTAAGCCATAATTGTTTAAGTGACTTTTCCCTTTAGATGCAAGCACTCACTTGCTTTTGAAACAGTTTTAGCATCTGACTGAGGACAAGGGCTTCAGCACCATACTTACCCTGGAAGCATACAAGACACCCCATATTAAGCAGAGTTGTGAGAAGTCTCTCTTTGATTTGTTCTTGTGCTGAGGCACTGTGTTGAGATGATGGAAACGACAGGTCTTGGTATGTCTGCCTTCACAAAGACCTTGAAGTCTTGGTCTTGCGTACATTGGATGCAAGGAAGCTTAATCTGCACTGTGGTATATGATTGCTGTCTTCTGCAAGGAAATGCATTGTTTGACTGATTCATACTCCACTTGGGACATACCAGGATTTGGGCCTGTGGTCCTTGTCACTCTCACGTGAGATTTAAGCCTGAAGAGGTCGCCTTCTCTTTGCAGTTACTGTAGTTCTAATCCCATTAATCACATTTCCCTAATACTGATATGGTATGTTCTAGAAAAGACATCTGAATTGAAGTGGAATCTAGACTGGAGGCATGGCGGAGGGAACACTGTGTTCTGGTCCAGTGTCGTGCGCCACCCAGTTGTGATGTGCTGCCCCTGAACCCTCTGCTCTCTTCACCCACCTCTCCATCAGACACGCCCTCCAGCTAAATGTCATCGCCACGCAGCAGCTGTTGAGTCTGGCCAAGCAGATGCAGAACCTAGAGGCCTTCGTCCACATCTCCACCGCCTATGCAAACTGCAACCGTAGACATATCGACGAGGTCATCTACCCTCCTCCCGTGGAACCCAAGAAGCTGATTGACTCTCTGGAGTGAGTACTGAGCAGCCACGGGTTGATCCTTCCCTCTGCATGTCACCCAAAATGCACCTCTGCTCGTACATTATTCTCGTCTTGTACAAGTTCAGAGCAGCACAGGCTTAACCTTGCTGTGTCGCCCCACTCCCCTAGGTGGATGGACGATGGCATGGTGCGTGAGATCACGCCCCGCCTCATCGGGGAGCGGCCCAACACCTACACGTACACCAAAGCCCTGGCAGAGTGCGTGGTCCAGCAGGAGAGCGACAAGTTGAGTGTGGCCATCATACGGCCTTCCATCGTGGGTGCCAGCTGGCAAGAGCCCTTTCCGGTGAGCATCCTGAAGCTGCCGCTCTCCCCCAATGGCCCTGATTCGTGTATCCATGTCATACTGGTGATGAAACACCATTCTCTTTGGTCATTGGTTGGGACTTGTGGCAATCATGACATCATCAGCTACGTTCACTAAAGGTTTATGGTCTTTGGCACAATTTACCACTCATAGCTGTAATTCCATTTTTGTTGGCGCTGAGGTGCTCATTGATTGAGGCTGTTGACGTCTATTTCGTGCCGATGTTTTCATAGTGGCTGCGTTAGCCTGATCTCATGGTCACCACTAACGACGAATGGTCTGGTGTTTCTCTAGCTCCCTGGCACTGGGCTAGGAGCTGGCAGAACAGGCTGTGGTTAGCAGACTTTTCCCCGGTGGTTTCCATAGCTAAGGATGCCTGTAGTTTCTAATGTACTTTTCCAGCTGGAGTAGCAGAGCCGTAATCCTGAATGATGGCGAACGGTAACTGCCGGATTAAAAGGACCCTGATAGGAAACCCCTGAAAATGTGTCGCTTGAAGGAGTCTGGCTTGTATGAAGCAGCCTTTTGCTGTAATGGCTCCGTTTTCTGCCCTGAAGAGGCACGAACCTGATGCTTGTGGGGATTTTACTCTGCCATCGTTTCCTGCTTGGGATCACATTAATGATGATGTGGCCTTAGCAGGGGCAATCCTAGATATTTTTAAGGTGGAGGCATAAGAAGCCATAATTCATACAGGGGGGGGGCCAAACTTATTATCCAATGATGTTTTGAGTCGGTGAGTGACGAGCCAGTCAGCCTTCAGCTGGGACCAGTGCCCCTGTGGGCCTGTGCCTATATATATATATATATATATATATATGCTCCTGAGCCTTGCGTTTAGTTTTCCATCAGGAAAGGGTGTGTTATCGGTAATGACAGCGTTTGTTTTAATGCCATGAAGGATTTGTCTTGATTTAAATAAAGCCCTGCTGGGGTTTGAGTGTGCCCGGGCCTCGTCCAGCTGCTTCCGGTCCGAACCCAGGCTTGACATCAGCAGGTATCCCACCTGCAGCCCAGAGAGCGTTTGTGAAATCGGAGATGTGACAGGCGTCGTTAGAGGTGTCTGGTTTCACGGCCTGCCAGCGGCGACCGGCTACAGCGTCCCTGGGGGCTGCCAGTGACATTGTGCTTAATTGGGGGGGGGGTGTAAATCCCATTCGCAAGGCTAGACAGGCCACGTGGCTCCCCACTGTATGACGCAGGTTTGCGCCATACAGTGCCTGTCCTTCTCTGGGGGGGGGATGGTTGACGTTTGTACACGGGCGTGTCGTGGGACTGTTACCATGGCAACACTGCCTGTTCTGAGATGCTCGTTCCATGGGATGTTTCTGACGGTGGAATGTGGGGCAGGATGAGCCATTGCTAATGTAATTTATTACAGTGCGTTAAATATGTTTTACTTCAATTCATTAGCTGATGAATAATTATATTCCATTACTTTGCAGGTTAGTTTTCCTGTTTTGTGCAGGAGTGTATTTGGGTAAAATGGCTCAGACTGTTGCTAAGTGCCTGACTGTGAGTGCAGGGCCAGGTGCTGAAGCTCGTGGCCCGTTGGGTCTGGGAGGGGCAGCTCCTTGGCAAGCGGGACACACAGAGTACACAGGGTGGGGCGCTCAGAGATTCCTTTAATCCTTTATCCCTGTGAGGGTCCCCTGTGGCAACTCTCCCCCTCCCCCACAGCCCATAATGCTCATGAATAACCCACAGTCTGAGAAACACCTCGGTCTCTTACAAGTGGTTTCATGCATTTTTAATTTACTAATCGATGTCTGTAGTTTTGTTTCTCCCCACCGACGCAGTAAGACCCTGTGTTTTCGCTCCTTAGGGCTGGATCGACAACTTCAATGGGCCGAGTGGGGTCTTCATCGCGGTGAGTCCCTCCCTGGTGGTGTTCAGATTCCCTGACGGAGCTTTGTCTCTTTGGCAAGCCTAGAATGCAGGGGTGGGGAACCTGATCCGTGGAGAGCTGGTGTGAGTGTGGGTTTTTGGGATGACCTCACAATCAGCCAATAACAGTGGGTCCCCATGACTGGAGTTGAGTATTGCTGCTTTATTATTGGCTGATTGAAAGGTGGTGCAGTGGTTAGCACTGTTGCCTCACACCTCTGGGACCCGGGTTCGAGTCTCCGCCTGGGTCACATGTGTGCGGAGTTTGCATGTTCTCCCCATGTCGTCGTGGGGTTTCCTCCGGGTACTCCGGTTTCCCCCCACAGTCCAAAGACATGCTGAGGCTAATTGGAGTTGCTAAATTGCCCGACGGTGTGCATGTGTGGGTGAATGGTGTGTGAGTGTGCCCTGCGATGGGCTGGCCCCCCATCCTGGGTTGTCCCCTGCCTCGTGCCCATTGCTTCCGGGGTAGGCTCCGGACCCCCCGCGACCCAATAGGATAAGCGGATTGGAAAATCCCGCACCGGCTCTCCATGGATCAGGTTCCCCACCCCTGCTAGAATGGTTCTGGGAACCAGTCGCCTTTTGTGAGGATCTGGGTCCCACCTTAATTGTGCCCCCTTCCCCTGGCTGCTGCCCCCCAGGCTGGCAAAGGCATCCTACGCACCATGAGGGCCAGCAATGACGCAGTGGCCGACCTCATCCCGGTGGACGTAGTCATCAACCTCACCCTGGCCGCCGGGTGGTACACGGCCGTCCACAGGTGACTGACGCCCGCCTCCGGCCCTTGGAATGTGACGGCCGCGCCATCCACCCCGCATCTTTCGCCTTTAGTCAGATAAGCGGTTTCTTGGTATTCCATAAATGGAGGTACTGTTTCAGAACATTAGTCATCAGTGTTCGCGGGGCTGTGGGCTGGCAGCTGGCCTCGCTTAATTGTACCAGATGCCTCTTCCTTAACCGAGTCGCCTGCGTACCTCTGCAGAGCTGCTCGGGACAGCGGGACCCTGTGCCTTACAGGGGTGGGGCCGCCGGGGCACTGGCCCCCAGCTGAAAGATGATTGGCCCCTCGGAGTGCCCCTCTCCTGTCAGTCACCAATTTCAGAGCATATCATTGGCTAATAAGGTTGGCCCCTCTGAAATATCCCCTTTCTGGGCCCCACCTTAATAAATCCTGGAATCGCCCCGCTACATTCGCAGCCATTCCTGACAACGTGCCCCAAAAATGCTACAGACAGAGCCGTGGTCTGCACTTCAGTCTTATTTCTGCACTCCTCAGGAGGTCTGGCCTCAATAACACTAACAAGTGTCTTTTATTAAAATGTAGGCTCATGAAGCACATTCTGAGGAACAGCCATCACCGTAGCCTGAAGCAGAGGTATCTTCAATCTGACTTCTTTCTTTTTCTCCACCCCGTTTCTCGTTTAGACCAAAATCTGCACTGGTGTACAACTGCACAACGGGGGGTATCAACCCCTTCCACTGGGGAGAGATTGGTGAGTGTGTGGGATTGTGGGTCGCCACGGCAGCTCTGGTGGGGGTGGGTGCTCTGGCATCCTTAGGTATTCTGTGGGCTTCAGTGTGAACTGCACCATGTCATGTCCACTTTCGGGGGGGGGGGGCGCACTGTGTTGTTACTCGGGCATTTTAAGCATTTTATTTGTAAGCGATGGATACGGCAAGGTGCTAATGTTTGCGTGTTGGTTTACGCAAAGTTAATTTACGCAATCTGGGTGGTGATTGTGCGCCCCCTGCTGGTGTGTTATGAGTCTACCTACATTGCTAAGTGCTGTGACCTGGGTAGGTGGGAGCTGGCAGTGCAGGATCTGTTGGGCTTGGCAGACTTTCGTATTGATGAAACGAATAAAATAAAGATAAATCCCTTGTGACTGAAGCCCCGTACACCTGAACCAAAGCCCCGAACCCCTCAGAGGCCCCAGCCGGCGTGTGTGGGTGCAGAGACTTCACGGAGCTTTGTGATTGAGACGCATCACCGTGCTGAGAGCTACTCCGTCTGGAGGGGAATGGGAGGCTGCGTCAGTGAGCAAATGGCTGTACAGATGAAGGGTAGGAATGCGGATGCTTCCGTTTTGGGTACCGTGCCAGCTGTGATTAGATAGTGAGGCCATTGGCCCCCACCCTCCCTTTTGGAGATGGACTCGGCTTCGCAGTGGCTCTTCGGATGGTGAAAGGATGCACAACCAAAAATTCCGGTTAGGACAGTGCTTCAAAGTCCGGTCCTCGGGGACCTACAGTCGATCCATGTTTTGGCTCCTTCCGAGATCCCTGCCAGACGGTCCACATTTTTGTATTTTGCCAACCGGGAGCTGGGAGAGAGCAAAAACCTGGACTGTCTGTGTGTCCCCCGAGGACCGGATTGGGAAACGCTGGGCGTGGCAGACAGTCGTGCCAGGAGATTTCCTCCAGAATGTCCATCCGCAGGGACGGGGCTGGGAGGCCGAGCCTGGATAAGCTGTCAGCTTGCTGGGAGTCTTTACCAGTCCTGTTAGTTTCTGAATGAAGCTCCTTGCACTTGTGGATAATCACTTCAGGCAAGTTTTTGGTAGTTAAGCTGTCATACATCGGTCACTAATTCATGTCCCGAGGCATTTTTATGTTTAACTTCTTACTATATCTGTAAAAACAGTATTGAATTACTTTTTTGTTGTTTCGTTAGTCTTACACCAAGTGGAGCAGTTATCTAAGGTCTCCTATTCGATCGTTCCATGAAAAGTTCTTTCTCAATATCAGTATAAATTTGCATTTATAGACCCAGACGAAGCTGATCGATATGTTTGGTCTCCAACAGTAAAGCATGAGAGACTGTCAGCTTTCTGACCCCAGTCCATTCCGGTGATCTGAGCGGAGCAGATACCTGTACTAGAATTACAATGGGTATCACCATGGCAACTGACTTTGGGTTTGAGGTCTGCTAGGGTCATGTGATACTCCTCTTAGCCTTCTGTGCTGACATCATGGCGGTGGCATGCCTGTCTGCCGCTTCTGACTTGGATTAGAGCCCATCAAAGCTGTAATGGGGGAACCCCAACCCCCCCTCCTCCACTGTGCACTATTTGGCAAATGCCTGTTATTGGATCTGCGATATCTGTGACAGGTACCGGAGGACACGGCAATCTGCACTGACACCATATCCCCCCGTTGTCATGCTTCCAAGGCGCCGGGAACGGCAGCGGTTTTCTCCTTGTAACGCTAGAGGAGCAGGCCAGTGTTGACAAGCTGACCGCCGCTTTGTTTTGCCCATGGGAATCTGCGGACAGATCTCGGCCCCATTTTTCTTTGAATCTTGGCCGGGTGTTTGGGAGTGGAAATTCAGCACTGGCTATTTTATACCCCCCCGCCCCCCCCATGCCCGCGCCGAACTCTCTGGGCAGTGGACACCCGTGTCTGCTGGGGTTCCTGCTCTGCTTCTGCGCAGCCATGCTGCAGCTAATGCAGACGCCTGCAGCTAATGCAGACGCCTGCGCCTTGTCAGAACATTTAATCGAATCTCGAGTACCTTTTTTTTTTTGTCTTTCTTTGTCAGCAATCCCGGCCCAGCCTTGCATTCCTAATTAGACCTCACTGTTGATCGGGGCAGGAAAATCCCAGTTGAAAAGCTGGAACTTGTCAAGGCACAGGAGGAAGGCAGGGAATCGACGGATAGCAAAGGCTGACCCCCTGGCATCTCTCATCCCACCCCGCAGCGGAGTGAGGGTCCACAGGCGTTGGGGCTCACTTCCGCTACGTGTCGTGTCTTTTGATGATGTCATTAATGTGGCTCTCTGCATACTCACACCCAGGCTGCTCAGTCATGTCCTTAAAAGGGAATCTAAATGAATCTGAGCGTCTGTCCAACATCGTTTAAACCCTGCAGTGGGAGGGTATCCTGTTTACATCAGTGTCTGACTTTCAAATGCAGTTCATGATTCGGCGCAATCCTAGCACTCTCCTGCAGATAAGAACTTGGTAGACCCCTGTGGTTCTTTTGCTTGGAAAACCAGAATTAATCTCCCATTTTTAGTGATGATCTTTGTTTAAAAGGAAAAGCATTCTTGTTCTGATAAGCGTGCAGTTCAGACCAGAAGACAGTATGGCTCCCTTGTAGTTTGACTGGGGCTTGGTTGGGGGTTAGTTTCTTATCTGCTCCGTTATCTGTTATTGAAATTGTATTATTGTTTGAGTTTCATGTAGTTAAGTCCTCCTGAGGTTTGTGGATAAGGGTTTTTTTTCTGTGCAATGCTTGCGTTGGGCTAATTTTGTCTCCCCAAACTGAAGGCTGAACAGAAATCTCTGCTGAAACACTTAACTCAGGTTTTCTGTTAAATCTGCACTTTTGCACAAGAAGCAAGTGTTTTTTTGCAGCTGCTGCGGCCGAGGAAACTGAGAAGCGGTGTGTGAAAACGTGCCCCTGCGGAGTCAGTTATTAATCTCAACTAGTTGGATTTTTATTTATTTTTTCTTCTCCAAAGTGCAGGTGATTTTAGAGATACCTTGCAGGGGGAGGGACAGTTTCAGTCCAGGCGCTTAATGTGCCATTCTGGTGGAAGCCTGATGTAATCAGCCTCGAAGGGGGGGAGATGAATCCCACACTGGTCATTGTTTTTCTTCAGGGTGCATCTGTGGTCACGTTCTCATTGCCCCCTTTGAGGAGGTCCAGGAGAAAACAACAGAATCCCCACCCCCTCCCAGAGATGCTGTTTTCCTTCATTGGTTGGGACATTGATGGATTGCCCCAATAACAGAAGCCAAGCAGGAGGAAAATTAAGACAAGGCAGCATCACCCCAGAGCACTTCCCCTGCGTGTGCCAGACCCAGCCATGTCCCGATCACAGCGCCGATCGTGCACAGATTATCCATGGGCACGTGACCCTTGTCTGGCCTTCTGTTAAGAATTATGTTAACAGCAAATCTGCCAAATCCCAGCTCCTGTTCGAAGGAGCAGCACATGGGCAAAGCGGTTAAGAAATTGGCTTGATTCACTCGAAATAAATGCGAGTGTCACTGTTAGCGTCACGCCCTTCCAGAGAGACCGCGGCGAGTTAGCAGTTGGCGTGTGACAGCCTGTTGGGGATGGGAAGTGCCGTTTCTGTGGAGGTTAGGCGGGCAGACAGCCGGAGGCTCGAGCTGTGCAGAAATCTTCATCTAGGTCAGGCCCAGGGTTCTGCAAGGATGTTGTAGCTTCTTGGTACATCTGGGCTGGTGGAGCTCCACGACGGGAACAAAGGTACTTGCTGTTTTCCTTTACTGGTTGGGACATCGACAGATAACAGAAACCAAGCAGGGAGCCGGGATCAGGGATCCGGCCGGAAATGCAGATTCTCTTGACCTTTTTCATTCATAACAATGCGAACTATCAAAGGCAAAAGATGGACTGCAGTGCATTCAAAACAGAAACTTGCACGATGTTATTTCATTGAATTCGCTCTTTCGTATAATCACTTCTGCCACATCCTGTTTTAACTTTCACACACCTAAACGATGTCGACGTCTTTGACAGAGCACCATGTGATGTCCACCTTCAAGAGGAACCCTCTGGAGCAGGCTTTCCGGAGACCCAACGCCAACATCACCTCCAATTATCTGATCAACCAGTACTGGATCCTGGTCAGCCACAAATTCCCTGCCCTGCTCTACGACCTCTACCTGCGGCTGTCTGGGCAGAAGCCTCAGTAAGGAACCACTTCCATCTCAGTGCTTAAGCATGCGGCAGGCAGTGTGAAGAACACTCCACTAGGGGGTGCTCTGATTGTGGCTGCTGATCCATAATGCTTCTGGATTCTTCCTCTCTAGGATGATGCGGATCTTCAACAGGTTGCACAAGGCCATTGGGCTGCTGGAGTACTTCAGTAGCCAGGACTGGGAGTGGAACTCTGACAACGTAAGCATGCTGATGGCCCAGCTGACCCCAGAGGACAGGAAGGTAGGTCCTCACATCCCATAATACTGTGCAGTCTGGCACAGAGTTGATGGGGGAAACCCCAAAGTTTATCCACATAACTTCAAGCCCAAATGACTGCTATATGCAATGAGCTAGATGTAACAAATGAACAGATGTGCTTGTTCTGCGTACTTCTGCATTTCTAAACGATTGGCACGCAGATGGTGCTCTGAGTGATTCACACTTGGACTACGACCGATTTTGTTCCTTAGATGTTCAACTTTGATGTCCGCCAGCTGAACTGGCCTGAGTACATCGAGAACTACTGCATTGGCACCAAGAAGTACGTGCTGAACGAGGACATGTCGGACATCCCGGCAGCCAGGCAGCACCTGAGAAAGTGAGCCCCCCCACCCCCCTGCTTTTCAGGCCTAGATAGACCCGCTGCTCTGTCAAATGGAGCCGAACCCCATGTATAAGTTTGGCTTGACTTCTTGACCACTCTCTCTCTTCTGACCTTCTGCAGGCTGAGGAACATCCGCTACACCTTCAACACCCTCTTGCTGATCTTCATCTGGCGTGTGTTTATTGCGCGTTCCCAGATGGCCCGCAACATCTGGTACTTCGTGGTGAGCCTTTGCTTCAAGTTCCTGTCCTACTTCAGGGCCTCCAGCACCCTGACCAATTGAAGAGGCAACTGGTTCACCTCGTGCCACCCAGCCCTCTAGCCCCGCCCCCCCCCCCGCCAGCCACATACCCCCCCCCCCATCCTGAACGAAACGCACAGCTATCACATGGGTTGCAGTTCCCCCACTCGGTTTGTCTTGAAGACCTGTCTGATTGTGTCAGGGATCTTGCTGGAGGGATGGGGGGGTGGTGGGAGCTAGGAATTGGAGGTGGGGGTTCAAGAATTTTGTGTTACGTTGGCCATTACATGGCTTCATCTGGCTGTTTCTCTTCCCCATGAGCAGCCATTTCTATTTGTTGCACTTCAAAGTGTTTCACAATGTTTGATTCCCGTTCCTCCCTTGCGCAATGGTTTTATCGTAAAGGATAAATTATATATGCAACTATAATCCCATTGTGTGTATGCTCCCCACCCCTCCCAGCCCCCAATCAGTTTTGAGCATCTGTTCATTGTCCCCATCCTGAATCCTAGATCCGATGCCTTGAAACAGTGTCTCTCTACAACATCCTATGACGTGAGGATGCCGTGTCTTCTGAAGGACTGTGACTGAATTTAAAGGCTGTTAATGTCAGGTGTCTGCAGTCACTCGTCACTAGGAGCAGAAGTGGTTACAGTTAGGGACCGTGTCTGCAGTCACTCGTCACTAGGAGCAGAAGTGGTTACAGTTAGGGACCGTGTCTGCAGTCACTAGGAGCAGAAGTGGTTACAGTTAGGGACCGTGTCTGCAGTCACTAGGAGCAGAAGTGGTTACAGTTAGGGACCGTGTCCGCCCAGTTCGCTCTGGCTGAGGACCCAGTTACCTCATGGAGTGCAAACTAGCTTTGGTCGTCGTCGGCAAGCGTTTTGTCAAATGAGGTGTGCAAGCGCTAATGGGTCCTGTAAGTGTTAATCCACACTGCCTGTTTGTACAGCAGTTTATAATGAAATTAAGGTTACTACTTTTTCAACTTTGTATTATTGCAGCAAATGCAAGATTTGTTGTGGTGACAGTGTAAAATATATGATTATATATATATATATATATATATATATATATATATATATATATATATATATATATATATATATATATATATATATATATATATATATATATATAAAATCACACAAATCTGCATATAAATGGACGTGTAGATATTTAAAGTTAGCGTGTAGACTACCCAGCGGAAAAGAGTATTCTTATCCTAGTTATCCCTTCCTGAAGACTTCTGTCCTCTGTAGGTAATCGCCAGTCTCTCTGTAAACATCTGACCACCTCATTTTCACAAGGGTAAATTTCAAGAGAGCTGTATGACTGCATCACTGCCTTCCTGGGCGAACCAAGCGGTTTTGACCTTACTGAGAGAAATGAAGGCAAATGCATTTGTCCCTAGCAGTGGGTTACTATGGCAACTGCAACACTGGCAGGGCTGTGATCAGATTGGTCCTAACAGTCCCCCATGTTGGTGCATTGTTTTTGCATCCCCTCCCCTGCCCTCCCGTGTCCTCCAGTATCATATGGCACAATGTAGCATCTGATGTGCTCTGAACACCTGGAGATGTCTTGGACAACAGATTGTCATGTGATTAAGTTTTGTGTGCGTTTTGTCCGATCCGTCGACGTAGTGGCATCTTCTGCTATACCCCTGCTGTTCTTGCCCATCGCTGCTTGTCATTGTGCAGCTATCAGATGCCATCACTCATTCTGCCCCTCTGTTCCTGTGCTTGGAAAAAATGTTAATAAACTGAAGCGTCAAAAAAAGATCTGTGTACAAGTCATGCTCCTCCCATCCCCTAAGCGACAGCTGGCCTGAACACGCATCATCTGCCCCCATCTCTTCAGCTGCTATGGGGAAAATGTCCTCATTTGAACCCAACCACCTGACTGATTTTTCTACATTGTATATGGCCATTCCTGTGGTCCCTTCACCGTGTCACTGTTTGTGGTTCTCTAAGTGTTTGGACTGCTAGAGATCCTACAAGGAGTGATGGCTAAAAGCTTCATGAACCATTTCATGTATTTTTTGGCCCCACCAGATGGTGCTCTAGGAGCCCTTTTTTGAATTGCACCATCTAGTGGCGTCAAAAAATACAACAGTTGGTTCATGAAGCTTCATTTGGTCATCACTACCTACATGCAGTGCATCCATGAAAAAGAAATTGCTTTAGAAGCCAGAAATTGTATCCTCTTCTGTCCACCAGGCATCACCACAGGCTCATCAGACTCTCATTATCCATAATCCTACCTAATATCTAGTTCACCCCAATGGCAGGGTTATTATACTCTGCCGATTTACATGCATAAACACCAGTTTGTGTTTTTCTCCATCCCACACAAGATTATGCTCTGTCAGACTCTGCTCCTCGTGGCCTTTGGTATGGGTATGAGTTTTGGTCCCATTGTAATTTCATATTTATGTGAATTTGAGACTGGACTGAATTTAAAATGAAATCCTGCAACCTGGAGGCCACTAGGGGGAGTCTGCCCCTTTTTTTTGTGAATGCTCCGATGAGCACAGCTATGCTTCTCCCCCGACATGCACGGGATGCATCCGTGGCTGATGACTGCAGCGGCCCTGGCTTTTCTCAAGTCCAGCATGCTGGTCTGGCAGGCAGCAAGGCCACAGTCACCCCCCCCCCCCCCACCCCCACGAGCAGCATGGGTGCTAACAAAACGAGTTACACAGGGCCAAATTTCACTAAGGGTACATGTGGTGCCCACTTTCCTTTTCAAGCTGTTATGGTCACAGTTCAGAAAAGCTTCCATAGTCCGACTGGAGGAGAAAGTCCTATACACTGCCTTTAGCCATTTAGGAACTGCACTGTCAATCCGGTGTAGTTCAGTGCAAAGGTATTATTCCATACTGACCTGGATCTAACTTCCAGTGACAGACCGCCCAACAGCAGCCAGCAGTAAACATCCTTAGGTAGCACATTAGGGGTTAGTGATCTGCTATTTAATAGGAAAGCACACGGAGCCAGACCCAAACTCCTCTGTAAATCACAGCATTCCAGATATACAACATGAAGCACTCCAGAGAATCACCTTATTGTCTTAAAGGGGGGGTCTGGGGCTGCCTAGACCCCTTACAAAGTAAGCCAAGACCTGTACTGCCCCGGTGAGCTTAAACGGGAAGTCGGTCCACTCTGTTCACGGTCAGCAGGTGGTGGTACCCTCTGCATTAAGTCACTGGATTCCTGTGGCATCATGGGTGTGTTCTGCTGCAACTGTATGAAATGGTTTTGCAAAGGAGATGTTTTAGGAAGCAGTGGTGGCCATCCTTCATTGTAGATTAAGAGTATAACGTCCTTGCATGCACTTTCCATTGAAGCGACGGTCACTTTTCGTACATGTGACACGTACGCCCTGCAAAAGGGAACCCCCCACGATACCACATGGCTTCCTCGCATTTGCACATGCGTGTGCTCTGAGATCAGGCACCCCATGTGTACAGTCAACACAGCCAAGCCGTTTCAAAGCCATCTTTCAAACTGTAAAATGATATATTTTTGTGCACCAGGAATGCCCTTTTCTAGAGGGTGAATGTCATATTGTACAAGTATTCGTTTGGTATGTTGTGTGGTTTTATCAAGTGTATCATCTCTCGTAACCTGTCACAGAAAATAAAAGCGAATACATTTAAAATTGTCATTTTTTTAAATTAAAACAAGTAAAATGTAATGCGTCCTTCCTCTAGTTTTCTTCAGTTTACCAGAAGGGCATTTAGTTTCAGCCAGTGGCATCCCTGAGTACAGTCTGGGAAAACTATGGAATTTTAAAATCAAAAGTGTAGTAGTGATGGCCGAAAACAAAGCCTCATGAGGCATTTGCGGTATTTTCTGACCCCACTAGATCTTTGTTTACTTTGGGGCGTGCTCTGAGACATTTTTGTGAATAGATAGCACCATCTAGTGGGGTCAAAAATGGTTCATAAAGCATGTTTTTTTTGCTATCACAAATTCATGGAACCGTGTAAATACCCAAAATTTCTTCATATCATTATGAGCTGTAAACAGAAAACATGATGACATCCACTAAAAAACACGGGAGTCTTAAGTTAAGGCAGTGGTGGCCGAATGGTTAGGGAAGCAAGCTTGGAATTGAAAAAGTGCTGGTTCGAATCCCTGAGCTGCAAGGCACCATTGAGCAAAAAGTACCTTAAGCAAAGTACTGCTCCCCGGGCGCTGAATAAGCTACCCTCAGCTATGTCACATGTGAGTTAAATGCAGAGAACACATTTTGCTGTGGTGTGTCAACAATGATCACTGATCTTCATATTCAAATACTAAAACTTTATAAAATACGTTTGGAAATGTAGCTCTGCAGGTTAGGACTCTGCCTGGGAACAGAAGGTCACTGGTTCAAATCCTGGCGATAACAGAGTGATTGTACCATAGGGCCCTTGATCAAGGCCCCTAACCTCTATTGTTCCAGGAACTGGCTGCTAACAAAAGACAGTTCAATTAAAATACAAATTCAAAAGTGACTTTTAATGGGGGGGGCATAGCCCCCACACATGCACAGTAAATAAAAAGGCAGTGCATTTTCCATGTCAACGGGGGCTGAAAACTTCAATAATCTTGACGCACAAAAACATCAGATGGCCACAGGCTTCACTATGTGCAGCCCGGCCGCTTCACCAGGAACCACATTTTCAGACGTTAATGCATCAAGAGCATTTCACACATTTACATGAAGGTGATCTCCAAAAGCGAATGTGGCACCCAGTTGGCTGAACTGCTAATGAGGTGTCTGTAAATAGTTCCAGTTAAAAAATATATATATTCTTGTGGGGGGTGGGAGGTGGGGGGGGATATCGAGAACATTTGAATTCTAGTAGGAACAACTTTCTGTTTAATTTGGAGACGTGAACCACAGCCGATCCGGAAGCCTTTTCAGAGCAGTATTCCACTTCCAATTGATTTTGGTCACTTCAAACAGGCAATGAAAATAATTACAATGTTAAAACAATAAAAAGTACAGCCACATTTCAACATGAGGACCATATAAATGTCAAGTTCACCTCTGGGTGCAGAAACACAACTGGGGTAATCCCCCCCCCCCAAACTTCACAGTCGTTCCTGACATCCAGTTAAAAAGCCACACTGGATACTTATAAAAACGTGATTAACGATAAACCAAGGAGACGGTTTGGGAACGAACACGTACGCGGCCAGTGACAGTGAGAGATTCAGAGCTAAACAGGCCACTGGAACCAGACCTTTGTTCAGCAGTTTTAGGAAACAGATTCGCATGTATTCCAGACAGGCACCTCCAAAGAAGTCAATCCGAACAGGCCGACTGACAGGCGACTGAAAATGTGGCATTAAAAAGCACGTAGAGAGACAACAAAATACCATGAGACCAACTCAAACCAAGCAGAGGTTTAGAACAGTGTGAAAACCATGATTACATCATGTGAATAGGAAATGCTCTTCGTTGCAGGTTTACTGCACATTTATTTTAAATTAAATCCTGACACACACACACACAATCCCAGCTCTCATAATACACACACTGTAAATCACCCACCAATCAGGGAAAAAAAAGGGGGAGACAAGGGTTTAAAAAAAAAAATAAAAAATGTATACTGCAGTAGCTGTAATTGAAACGGCAACTAAGAATCCAGAGTTTAAGTACCACTGGTTACAGAGAGGACTGGTCTGGGAAATCCATCGCGATTAAATGTTCTTGTTTAGAATTTAGCCAATAGAAATACCAAAAAAAATTGGCTCATACACCAAGTTTAACAGCGACTGTTATAAGGATAACATTTGTAAACGTGTTCACTAAAAAAAAAAAAAAACGGAAAAAAAACTCATGTCAGACGAGTGGGTCGATGGACGCCTTGTGAGCAGGACCTACCCCAGCTATCTGTCCCCAAACAGTTTATAGGAAAGCGTACAAAACAACTGCCAGTAGGATTAAAAAGCACTTCCGGGGCATGATGTGCTGCTGCCTGGCGGCATGGCCTGCAGGGGGCGCCTCTCTCAGGGAAACGGGCCGAAGGGGACGGCACTGTCCTGCTAGTGAGTGTGGTTCTCTGTCAGCAAGGGTTCATGGTTATTCAGCTGGCCATCCAGGAGGTGGATCTGAAAAACGCCAAGACAAAAAAACGTGCTATGCAAAAGTCTTAGGAAGACAAAATGTTTAAGGCTTCTTATCTGTTCAGACAACCACACACGTACTCGAATTAACAGTAAAATAATAAAACCAAACAAGATGTTATTCTGTTCTTGGAAAAAAAAAAGTTACTGATAACTTCTTGGATGGTTGGAACAACAGCAGTTCCTAAACTTCTCCTCAAGGGTACCCCAGCTATTCCACACGTTAAAGTTTACCACAGGCTCTCTTAATTAACCTAATTAGTTAAATAACTCCATGTATTGATCAGCTAAACACGGCATGCCAGTGGTTCAGTCAAAAAGAATACATGGATGTACTAAACGGTTGCTGCGAATCCTACAAATGCTGCATTCGAAGGGGTTTTGAAAGTCGCTAAGCAAACACACTGACAGGCATGAAGTCATAATTTTACACCATCATTTTCTTTGCACCAAAACTTTTTGTCTTACACATTGTCTGTCTGAATAATAGGCTTATTAGGTTCTTGCTCTTCTTGTGCACCTCCTGCTCCAATACTGTTTACACTAGTATCTGGTCTCTGGTTGGAAGCTCAGCCTAACTGCTCTAACGCCTAGTTGGCTCCAGAGTGTTCCATGTTTGTAATGAACAAAAGCATCTTTTAAATAAAATGTAAGACTGGGTGTCATGGACGGAGGGAAGGGGGGGGGGGGGGGGTTGAGAGAGGCCGCACACAGTTCAATAAGACAAGGTGTTATCAAAACAGATGAGGGACTGGCGGAGAAGCAATAAGCCGATATCACACATTTAACACATGGGGTCTTACCTAAAGACACATATTCATTAAAAGAACATCACAAATGCCAATTTCATTCCAACTGAGTACATCTGAGAGCTTGTCAGGTGCGGAACTGTGAATTTGCAAAGTTCCTAGGTAAGTATTGAGGTGGATGGCTGCTATGGATGATGGGGATGATGCTGCGACCATCACACACCAGTGCGGAAGGGTACCTGCTTAGACCTGTAAACTCCCAGCTTCAAGCGGCAGCAAACCACGTCGACGGTGAAGCCCACAAGGCCGTGGAGCATTCCTAAGCGAGGCAGCACAGGGCAGACATATCAGCTAGGGGGCGCCATACACAAGTTTGCTTCCTCTGATATTTAACATAATTACACCCATAATTTTAACACTTCATGTAACAAGTGATTGATTCTAATCGATAAACGATCGTTAAAGCCACAATGCAATTTAATCAACTAACAAATATCGATTCATATAAAAAAACAAAAACTGAATAATTCTCACACAAAGCAATCTAGAGACTCACTCTAGTAGAGAGTAGACACCTATGCATTATAGTACATCTTATGTAGTTGAGTACACCTGTGTTACTAGGTTTTCCAAGAAGGCTATACATGTACAGAAATTGTTTTTGTTGTTAAAAGTAAATACAAGATGTTTCTTATGCAAACATTTAAAGACATGAATAGTTTTTTCAACATATTCTGTTGTCAAAATGAAAGATTAAACATTTATTGTTGTCTTTTTGAATTCAAACAAATTCCACTAAAATCAGCTTATGTTTCACTATATCGAAAATATCGATCACAAATTACTGAATTGAACTGAATCACAGTAACATTTCAAAATATCACCCGATACTGAATCGCGGCCTTGCGAAATCGAGTAGTATCGTGGTGAAGCTTACGATTTACACCGCTTGTTCGAATGGAGACTGGCACTCGGAGGGAAGTACGAGGCCCAATCCGGCCCGGTCTGGCTGTGTACCTGTGGTGGAGAAGATGCCTCCCACTATGCCACACAGTCGCACCAGGAACTGCCAGAAAGGCATGTGCTGCTCTGTCACCGTCACCATCAGCGAGCTCAGGTCGTACTTCATGAAGATCCCGGAGACGCCGTGACTGCCGGCTGCGTGGTTGATCACGCGCTCCTGCAGTGAGGAGGCAGGGACAGGAACAGGGATCAATGAGGAGGATGGGCCACGCCTCTGGGACATGTGACCCTGCATGCCACTGCTGATTGGCTAAGGAGCTGGTGCGGTCTACTCTTCAAGCATTCATTTCCAATATTGTTCCCATGTTTTGATATAACACGTTTTTCTTTTATATTAGGGATGCAAAGTGTGCATGTAATAAAGAAAACGGTGAAAACAGTGAAATGCGAGCAGGTTTTGTGAATGGTTTGTGACACAGCTCTGGTAAAGCACTGGGAAAGTTCTGGGGAAGATCGGGTAAAGCTCAGATAAATCCCCAGCAAAGCCTTAATCGGTGTCATATGCAGACGCACACAGACAAAGCCTACCCGCTCTGTGACGGAGTACTGGTGCGTGTCTGCAGTGATCTTGTAGGTGTAGAGCTTGGTGGGCACTATCGTGATGAAGTACTGGAACATCTGGTTGTCTGTAAGAGAAGTGAGCGGCCGGCCGGTCAGGAAGGAGACTGCAGTATGCACCCCAAACAGCACTGCGGGCACAAGGCGAAAGCTGAAAACGCATGCCAAGCCGGGCACTGCGCCGCGATACACGTGATGTGATACATCTGGATGCCTGCTTTCATTTGCATCGAAGGACACTGGAAGGGTAACATCATGCAAATTCACACACTTGGCACAGAAAAATCCAAGAGATCCACCACGGGCAAATAAGTGAGATGAGTTCTAGTTATAGAGAAACAGCTCTAGGACACCGCAGGACAGGTCCTGCACACCCTTCCATCTCTGATCAGCAGTTGTATAACCCTTCCCCCCCCCCCCCAAATCAGCATCAGAATTTGAACTCTATCTCCCCCAGTGGGCAAGTGATTGCTGTAAGTATAAATCTGACTGGGATTTCTTAGCCAAAAGACTGGTGATTGATTCGATATGAGAGGTTGTATGCTTGATATGACTAACACCACATTTTCAAATATAACTTCACATTATATTTTTATTTGACCAGTAGGGGGTGCAGCTGCACCCGCAGTAAACTCACTTGGGCTTCCAATGAGCCACACCTGTTCTTAGATAAATACCAGGAACAGGTGTGGCTGATCAGAAGTCAGGTGGGATAGAAAACCTACTGGACAGTAGTTCTCCAGGACCGGAGTTGGCATCCCCTGGATTAAAGAAACGGCAGCCATATGGAACCTGTCCTGAGTCATGAATCCTGTATCTCAGAATGAGAGATGCCCAACTGAGGACGCTATTAGCGGGATTAGCGGGACTGTCACTGGTAGCCCCAGGGTACAGGGCTCTCTGCCCAATTACAAGCTGCCTCGCTGGGCTCTGCCTGTAACACTGTTCCCTGTTAGCGACACACACAGCTAAATGGAGGCAGGGCTCTGACAGCCGAGGGGCTTCTGCAGGCAACAGCGTGAGGGACTTAAATGAATGGCAGGCGTCTAAGAAAACCACCAGAGGGAGCCAGTCCCCAGCGAAAGCCCACCAGGTCTGCATGGATTTCTGGTCATCATACGGTAGTTCATAAAACATTAAGGCGACGTCACACTTACGATCAGAGCAAACTTTTTCTGTGCCATCCAGCGGATTTATGATGCCTGGGATTTCTTCTCCAAAAGACAAGTGATCTATTCGGTGGGAGAAGTTGTATGCTGTGGGGTCAAAGGTCAAATGTCAGACATTTTGCATGGTTACGTGACAAATTCAGAGCTGCCAGCAGCCTGTGCTCTTTGGTACCACACAAGATTTAGTCATCATCATCATCTGGGGAAACTACAGAGACCACTGGCAGAAGGTAGCTGATCTGGAGTCAGTTATAGAACAGGAATTTCTGGTACCTCAGAGGCAGCTGATCTGTAGGCAGGAAGTTTTTACGACTGCCATACAGACGTAACAAACACCAGGCCTGAAATCTTCACTAAGAAACACCTACACAGCTTATCCGATCTATAAAATGCCAAGCAGCACATTTTAGGATTAAGAGACCCATTTGTTACGTAGCTACACAACCAGTTCTATTCAGTTCTAAGAAATGTGCTCTGTGGCCTAAGAGTAGAGGGCGCCACCATGTGGACAAGCTCTCACACTGCAAAGTCATGGAGAATCGCAACATTTCCCAGCAGCTATGATGATTTTCTATATAAGACTGGACAAATGGAGGTGCTGAACTGCAGGAAATAACAGGTAGTAGTGGAAGGTTGTGAAGAATCCCAGGGGGACCTTTCACAACAGGACAGCAGAGACTTACTTTCATGACTAACCAGAGCTGCTAGATGAGCGTGTCCGCGGGGGTGTGGGATGGCCCTGGAAGACAGAGAGGAGTTACATCACCGGGCACCAAAGGAGCAGGGCCACGCCAGGGACCCGAATCTCCATCTCACCGCTATCACGCTGGGGCAGCCCCTCGACTGAGGCTACTCACGCTAAACACCTTCACCTGCTCTAAAACCTGCATGAGAGCCCAGCCCCTAAACCTACACAACACCTACCGACCATCACAGCATGCGGTTTTGTCTAGAGCCTGACTCAGATACTGGATCAATATCATGTCACTGACACAGAAACATCTGCACCTTCACTTCTAGACACTCCCATTTCTTAAAGGGACAGAAGAAATAATGTCACATAAATAATTCACTCGCCCCCATGGGTGTATCTGTGAGACCCCGTCGCTCACTTGAACCAGCATAGCTGGAAATCATCCCTGTCTAGCCAATGCTCGCTTACTGCTCGCTGAGACCATAGCATTGTGCCTCACCTAAATACTACCCCATGTCATTTAGAAGAACATGGACACCATAACAGGATGTTGAAGGGACTATGTCTCCCCCTGCAGGGCAGTAGCTACCATATCACTTTTATTTAAGGGAGCTTTTCGACCACATCAAGTACGATACTTTTGGTACAGTACTTTTGGAATTTTCCCTTTTCCATTAATTTCCGGTACCAAAAACACTGGTGGGATGGTTCTTGCAAATGTGTTCATTCACTTTTGACTGGTTATGCCTCAAACACAATACAACCACTGTCCTGAGAAAGCTTACAAACTCAGAAAACAATGATAAACTTGATTAAAAAAAAAAAAAAAAAGATACAATATATTTTTTAAATAATTTTATGTGTAGACAAATCCAAAGTCCCAAACTTTAATTGTGATCAATTGTGTGTGAGAAACCAGACGAATATCTGGATTGCATGACAAGAAATAAAGGCTGCAATATACTGGAAATAAAGTAAATAAAACCCCCGGATCTCAAACAAGGTATCGCGCTCCTTGCGATGTGAGAACTACATGTGCATAACTGACTGGGAAGCAGATGCTGGTCTTAATATCGTCCAGCCCTATAATATACTACAGCCATTTTTCAAATTCCGTATAAAATACTCGCGTTGTGATGTCATTCAGCACCAAGTCCAATTCTTATGCCACTGGAAAACCAACACCTTGAAGAACTGTACTTTCGGTACTTTTCTGAAGTGCCAAATGTATGGTACCTGGTTGCGGTGGAAAAGGGCTTTAAGATGAACATCAGCAGATTCAGAAACTTAGAGATCAACAGCTAGATCCTTTAATAGGCCTGAACCGTCAATATCGGGGGTAGTAATTATATTTGTAAAAGAGTTTGGAAAACTACATGCGGTTTAATTGCGCGAGGTTCTGTATACATGCCTATATATGTGAAAAGGCACATGGACAGGAGAACTACAGTGTCAAGGAACTGCATATATAGAGAGAAAGATCATTCCAAGGTTTGTTTCATGTAGCAAAACCTGACCCGAGATACCAATGAGCACATGAATTGAGGCACATCAGAATTCAAGGTGGAGAACGTACTTCCCCACGGTGATGTGGAAGTTTCCCGCCACTTTGTTGACGTAGACATGCCCGTGTATCCTGCACGCATTGAACGGCTGATTGGGGCTGTCCTCCCTGGGTGGGTGGGGGGGGGAAGGGGGGGAGAGATAAGATGGAGATCAGGCCTCAAAGCTCCTCTGAGTAGCGCCCACAAGCTCCTCCTTTCCTTTCAGATGATAACCTATTTCGGCGAAAACAGACCTTCGCTTAAATGCATAAGAAGACACATGAGCACACTGTGGGATTGAGGAGAATCTCCACACGGGGGGGGGGTGTAGGGGAGGCCCGAATGCATATTCAATTACTCCACATGACTCCACTCAGGCCTCTGGTCTTGACACAGTTCAAAACCCCCAACGTGAAGGGATCTCAGACTAACCGAGGTGGCAGGGCAGTAGGGGATCCCTTCAAGACGCTCTTGAACAGGACATCCTGAAGCGAGTGCTCCTCCCTCAGTCTGCTCTGTATCAGCAGCAGAGTCCTGTGGTGGGAGGGAGGAGACAGCAAACACATGCTTGTGGATTTCAATTACAGCCTGAAAGTAAACCTCCGCCCCCCAGGACTCAGCAGCGGAAGCCTAATAACCAGGAGGATCCGTGCCCTGGAAGGTTCAGCGAGTGACCCAATTAGAGGCAAAAGGGAAAACGTCTCAAGAGCGGCATGCGGCATGGAAAGTAAACAAACGGCGAGCCTTGGGGACGAGCAGCTGGGCAGCGAGGACACAGTGCAGCAACGGGAACAAAACACGGCGCAGAATATGATGTCTTACCTGTGCCAGAGTCTCTGCTGAGGCGAGAGCTCGAAAATAACCTGATAACGCAAACACACGCGTACGTTATACATAAAATACAAGCACGTCACTCATACGGTAACGACAGCGCGACTGATGTACAGTATCGTGTATGACATATACCCTACACTATAGCCAGTGACATGTCTGGGCAGGTGTGTGTCTGGTTACAACATAGGCGAACGTGTAGTGTACGAGTAGTGTAGTGTATGTAGTGTAGTGTAGTCTACTCCATACGTACATCATGCCCACAGTGTAGATTCTACGCAGAAATATAAATGAGCCTTCAGGCTGAATGCAAAGAATGCACATCAGTCACTTGGCATAACATTTACAGAACGCTCACCGGCTCATACTGAAGGCCATCTGATGCCACCATGGTCTCTGCTAAGTCCAGCACATCTGCCCCAACGTCTGAATCAAAAAGAAGGGCAGCTAAGTCACGGCAAAACATCTATACATCCATGCAAGCACAGTAATTACATGGGCTAAAGGGTCTTTTAACACATCTCTATAAAGAATGAAATGCCTTTCTGCACAACGACAAGCAAATGCACCCAAAAATCACTTTGCTTATTTAAAAGACTTTAAGAATTGACCTCAAGGAGACTCAAGCACACATCCAGACAGTACAGAAATACATAAAAAAAATTAAACACTTACGCTGACATCGCATAGCAACTGTAATATCAATATTTATTCTTAATTTGCTGTAAACAAAAAAAAAAGGGAAGACAGTTACCACTTTCAAAACAAGGGTTATACTGACACGAGATGAATTCTGTATATTGTCTCTGAAGATGTAAATTATAAACCAATTAAAGACAAAATCCTGCTGTGGTGTTTTTGATCACTACGTAAAGACTTAAGAAAGCAGTCGGGTGAGAGTAGAGGAATGGCATACCTAGAGAAGTCCTTGTCCACCTCGTAGTCATACTTCATCCAGGTGTCCCGATACACAAAGAACTCAAAAAAGGCCAGGAGGGCCATGGTTGTGAAGGCGATTAGAGACACTACAGGGGGATAATGAAAATAATTTCACAATAATGAAAAAACACACGTAATCTCATCTCTGCTAGATTACACTGCACTGAAGGCTCAGGACTGAAAAAATTAAACCATTGACTTAATCATGTCACCAGTGATTGTGAGACAGATGCAATATGTCCATTACAATATGTGAAATCAACGGTCAGTTTTTCAGTCACTATTAGTGGGCCTCTATCTGCCTGGGAAGACAGACGGCACAAGTTTATGAAGGTTTCAATACTCCTAATAAATTGCTCAAAGAAAAATTATGACAAATACAACTGTAAGTGTATAGTCAATAGGGTTGCAAAGGAGTGGAAAATGTCTGGAAACTTTCCATGGAAAGTTAAGCTGGAGAATTTTGTAAATATTGAACTCGGCGGAATATTTGTCAAATATGGCAAAGAAAGCAGACTGTCTGCATAATACAACACAGAATGTTACTTATAAGCAATGCGTTTTATGCACAAATAATTACTCACAAGCACTCATACAATGATATCACTATTAGTGCCCTCAATATGGTTTTTGTTTTCCAACTACATTTACGTTCTCTGTTATAGGCTAACCTGCAATTTGTCAAATTTCCAGTTTATTCCAATTAATTCCCATATATTCCTGCTAATTCCCATGGAATGATTGCAACCTTGAAAATTCCCAAAACCCCAATGACTTACAGTCATCCTGGGGTTGTCCAAAGTGCTCTTTGCTTCCACTATAAAAATCATAAACAGGGAAGAGCGAGGTGTCGTTCAGCCCAGACTCCGACATGTGAGAACTCACCTGTCCCCCCACTGGCTGTGGTTTCCACGTAGCTCTCTGGGATCTTGGGGAAGGCATCCAGCTCCTTCACCAGACTGAAAGCCTTCTTTCTGTTCAGTCGCCTCATTTTGGGGGGAACTGTCCACTTCCTCCCTCCTCATATATACAGCCTACAAAGGGCACCGGGCTGCGTTACAACACACCATTCAAGCTTTTACAAATACTGAGTCCCCAGATTAATTAGTGCAAGAGACACGCACAAAAAAAATCAAATTAATAAAATCTAAGAACTAGTATAACCACTAAAGGCACTTTAAACAACGATATGAACTGCCACTAAACCATACGTAAATGGGATTAAATTATTTCAATTTAAATAGTAAAAGAGGAATCACTTATAAAAGTAGTGCACATTAAAAAGACAGAAGGACATAATAATAGAATGAATATTTCTTCATGGCTGAATACGTGATAAGACGTCAGGGTGTTTTATTTTGATCTTATGCTTAATGTATTAAAACGTTAACGTTAAACGAGTAAACCGGGAAGTTATGCGTGAAGTTACAAGAGTCAGTTGATCAAGGGGCTGATCAGCGAGCTGCCCACCGGAGCGGACGCCTCCCTGGCGCCTTGCGGTCCACGTCACGTTTACGGTAGAGGAAGCTAAAGACCCGACTAGTCAAGCGTGATACACCGCCAAAGAACCGCTCACTGCAGCCCCGTCCGGTCAGGTCCCAAGCGAACCAGCAGGCAGGATACGGGCAACGTTTCGGCATATTAACCAGAGACACGACGCCGTCTGACAAGCACACTTAGCCAACATTAGCCAACCAGCTACAGGCTTCCTCGCGCATTCTTACCTGTGTGTCATGCGACCAAAATTCAAGGTGCCGAGCGTATCACTGCATTACTCGAAAGGCGAACGCGAACAGTCTCACGGGCAAAGTACCTAAATATACAGCCCTTTTGGGCGGATGTTCACAATAGCCAGCCGTCAGTGTACAGCGGTATAACCTTTCAACTACCCTTTACCATAGAATATTTGTATCATTTAGGCTAAAGGTGGCAGGCCTCCGATTTCCACAGCGCCCTCTTGCGGTAGGACTGTTATATTATCTGGATTTTCCCCAGAACATGCGCAGTATTGCTCTAGTTGATATTGTCTTGTATTGCGCTATCTATAAATTAGAACCGCCTATTCAAGAGGAAAAAGTTATTAAATTATACTTTATTCACTTTTTAGTCTAATTAATGCATACAATACTCTGCAGTTAAAATTATTACATCTTTTAAGACACAACATCGATAAAGCAGACTTACAAAAACGTACCTCTGGATAAACTGTAACTGTAACATTTCAGCACTTTAGAGATAAATCCAACAATGAACACTGAAAAAAAAACACTAAGGTCAGTTTACATATTTGTTAGCATGGACTGCTAAATTCGTACCCTCTTTGGGGTCTTATATAAGAACATTCCAGAAAATGGATCAAGCAACAATTCAGGAAACAATTCAATGATGAGGCCAATCAAATTAACCCTTTATGCAGACACGGGCCCTGGCGTGGCATCACAATAAGTTAAACATGAAAAATATATCTCCCCATATGTAAATTATTGCATATTTCCTCAACTGCAATTTCTTTCATCTCATACTGTTGGAAATATATTTTTGTAAAAAAATGACACTGGGTCTGAGACAGCAGAGCAGTTCCTGCCCAACCCTTGAGAGCATAAAATTCACACACGAGAATTCAAGTATTTTGTCTTTATAATAATCGGCGCTCTGTGAGCAGAAATGCATGGCTGTGTGAGCCCCCTTTCACCAGATGACAGGGTTTCAGCAGACAGGATGTCCAAAAAAGAAATGCCAACACCTCTGTTGTGGATATCTTGACTGTAAAGAGCATTTTCATTCCCATGCGGCTGTCCGAGTCCTTTCTTCTCCCTCCTAGTCCGGACCCTCATCCCGCAAGACGGCTCCACCCAGACTGTCTGACGTGGGCGTGTCCAGCTGCTCCTGGGCGGAGTCCTCAGAGCAGCAGTGGCTGATGGTCGGGGAGATGATGTCAGGGCTGGTGTCACATGACTCGGTGCTCTGCTCAGACGTGAGAGTGACGGTGGTGGCAGTGCTGGGGGGGACGGGGTCGAATTCTTCGTCGTCATCCTCAAGGATGGGCGACTCGTGGACGTCTGTGTGTGGCGATTGAGACGGCCAGTGAAGACCAAACTGGGATGAAGAACCCACAAGATTCACAATTCAAATTTACAAGGCTGACTTACTGCTGAAGGCTTCCGGATACTGCTTCGCAATCTTGCCCTTTAGTGTCCTAAAGGTCACGGGAAGGACAAAGGTCAAAGTTTAGTGTCTGAAATTTAATTTCTTTTTACACTTTTGTATGCATACATTGCACATAAGAATACCTGAAAATGTTTAAATTCTCACGAAAATATAAGAACAAAGAGAAATACAGACTGAAAAATGCTGAAAAATCACTGTAATACTGGGTGAAATGTAGCACTTTCCACTGTAGTTCTCTAATATTATGACAATAAAAATGACTTCATAACACAAAAAAGAATAGGTCTTGCTGTCTTGCTCATTAAACAGAACGTGAGCACTGTGAGAGAGGGCCGGAGACAAGGACTTTTTTTATTGTTAGACTAAAAGAGTAGCTGTCAGTCCTGTTCCTAACGCCCCCCCCCCTTCCACCAGCAGAAAGTTTTCATTCCAACCCACAGTACTTTCAACCTGCCACATTCATTATTAGCCTAGTAAGGACCATATAAGCCTGATTAATGTAGGGTTGGAATGAAAACATTCTGGTAGTGGGGAGTGTCAGGAACAGGGCTGAGAACCACTGTCCCCCCTCATTTTTCTCCAAAGGTACAACATTTGTGTCCTACAGGGGGGCGGCACCTAATTCTCCTGAAGATGCTGTCCAGGTCCTTCTTCATCTCCACCAGCGTGCGTGTGTGATGCAGGAAATGCTCGTTCATCTGCTGGAGCCGCACATTGGACAGTCCGTTGAAGTTCAGGAGCATCTCGTTGGTCTTCTCAAAGCGGTCCAGCCTGGCAAATGCAGAAATTCAAACATGTGGGCCAGAGTGAAGCCGTCAGTTTTTCACAGAGCTACACTTCCAGTAAGAAACTGATATTTTTCATCACTACATTAAGGGATAGATAGGACACACATGCAGATATATGGTGCATAACCATCTCTCATTTTCGTCAGTTATGGAGAGAGGGCACTTAGAACATAGAAGGCCAGGGGGGGACTTTCATTCATGCAAATGGGAGAGACCCTCTCATCTGCACGTGCCTGGTCCAAATCGCCCCCAAGTTCAGCGCCTCGTCGTGACGTGACGTACTCACATGTGCCGCTGGGCTTGGATGATGGCGTTCACGTCCTCAGAGTTGACCATGCTCAGCATGCGGTCACAGAAAATCCCCGACGCGGTCGGCTCCATGGTGCAGAGGCTGTAACCGTGAGCACATCCTCCATAACCGTGCGCTATAACTGCGATAAGACTGCAGCATAAACAGTCCTTAGTAAAGATCGCGCCAGTCTCTCGTTAGTATGAGAATGTAAGGGTGGCCCTTACACAACCGCCCTATGCTGTAAACTATTGGTTAAGTTGTATGATTCGTTTTTTTAGTACAGGACACCATCATACTCTGATGACAACAATCATCAGATTCAATCCCCTTCTTAACCCTAACCCTACACCCTGCTGTTTGCAGCAGTGAAACACAACTGCGTATCAGCTTCATGCAGAAGCGCCTCTCAGTCGCCTACTATTCCTGTTCGGTTTACATGAATTTAACAAGTAATTCTACAGCACATATAACGGCAGGGATCCCATTACAACCGCATCCACGGCTGTCGTATATTTCTCCGATATAAAGCGACAGTTATATGTAACGTGTCAGATTGGACAAGCGAGCAAAATCCAGCCAGAATTATTACACATCCGCCACCAATGGGCAAACTGGAGATGATTCGTAAACATCAACAGTGCGATAGATATACCGATGATCCATGCGGATCAAGCAAGTGAAACAACAACCTCAACACCGCAGGGACTGAGACGGCGATGCGGAGCCGGGGTCGCGGCCGCCGGCGTCACTTACAGGGAAAGAGCCACTTCGCAAGAACCGTGGATCCGGGCACCAAGCAGCCGCGTTTAACGAGCCGCCCGGTTGTCTAGACGGCCATCGGGCCCCGTTTCTGTCATCTCAGAAGCTGCACTTCCGTGTATGGAGACTTCCTGTCGGGGGAGGGACGCCGTATCACCGCTGGGACTCTCTGCTCACGCACCTTAAGCGCAGCGACACCTAGCGGCCGGGCTGCTGAGCAGAATTTCTCAAGGCAGAAAAAGCCAACTTACCGCTTTGAACGACGTCTGAAAAAGGGCATTTTATAAAATAAAATAGAAAACCTCAGTTTTAGAGTAAGTTATTTTATCGGTCGTTTTATATCCCTATGATTTGCCCACTCATATTTTCTCTAAAATGAGTCAAAGAAATGGATCAAATTATATATTCGGATTTTCTTTATCACATATATATGCAGAGATAATAGAAATTAAAATACGCACCCTTTTATTGCTATATGCATTCAATTTTTTTAATAATAATTCAATCGCAACATTGACGTTTGGTATATTTTGTGTTATTTTTGGAGGTGAGGTGTATTAATAGCGTAATGTGTTTTTGTGCAAAAATTGTGCTATTATTTACCATCCTGTCAGCAAAAATTTTGTACAAAAATTATGAAGTAACGAGAAAGCCTCGTACGTCTAACACAAATATGGACCGTTTTGTAAATGAGTGATAATATCAATGTCAATTCCAGTCTGCCTTGGACTGTAATGAAAAAGGCTCTTTTACACTCTGCAGAATATAACTTTGTTTATATGCAACTGAAGACAATCTCACTGAGGAAGAAACCGAGAATTTGGTTGTCATAGGTTCCATTGTGGTGGTGTATTTAGTCAAAATGTAACTTTTGGATCTTACCGTTTTACGTATATTTTACATAGTTCTAAATTAAAACACACATCTTCATATAGCATGGCGATTTTGCACCCAGAACAATCTGTTTTACCTTTGGGTTGGGTCACGTCAGTCAGCTGTGGGTAGTGGTGGACTTTAGGGTATAACCAATCTAATGGTCTATATATATATATATATATATATATATATATATATATATATATACACAGCCAGTGCTTCTCACAATCAAGTGTTTCAAATGAACCTCACAATCAAAAACACTGAAATACAGAATGCTGAGAATAACACTGCTGACAAAATATAATTTTATTACAGAACAAAGTAATCCAAACAAACACAGTGTTTTCTTTACAATATAGAAAGAAAAAGAAATGAATAAACGTACAATAAAAATGGGACATAATTCTTGTGAAGCCCTGCACTTCTGGCTTCCTCCAAGTTACTTTACTGCACTAAATCAAATGAGTGTCTAATAATTTATATACTCTGGAAAAATAAAATGTGTTTATTTGTTTCAGTCCTTTGGCCAAATCTTAAGTGTCACATGACTGGAGAATTCAGCGTGCCAACCTTCATCAAATTCACTCATTTAGTGTATCAAACCTTACATTTTCACCAACACCGCAATTCACAAGTAAACATTTACACGTTCAGGTTACAAAAAAAAACCCCAATAAAAACCATTAATTTTGCATGAAATCAATAAATAAAATCAGAGCACACACACAAAAACCGTTGCACTTCAAAGATTTTGGTCATAACTTGGCATGCTCTTGGAAAATATAAAAAATATCACTTCATTCATAAATTATAGCAGGAAATTACTAACTTCAAGAGCATAAAACACAGACTTTCAAAAGAGTTTTTGTTTATCTCAAAGATAAGGTACTTTTTCCACTTATAGTGACACAAACATGTTTATGCAGACATCTGACATCAAACCGTGGGGACTTGCATGCTCGAATGAGGGTTTCGTTTGCCTGAAATGTGCCTTGATTTGCTTTTTTAGGGACAAAATATCTGCTTTTTCCTCCCTGAGAAAAAAAAGACAGGTCCCATCAGAGTGTGGATTTCTTGGTAAAATACATGAAGATGCCTAGCGGGTCTGTTCCGGTCTGCTGGCGTCCCTGTAAACAGGGTTAATTTCCCTCCAATTTCCCTCCTACAGCTGAATACTATTTCTGAAAAACAGGCCACAAGCTTTAGAGTATTCAGAGGCCAAGCTAATATATGCCTATCACAGCTTTTCTATGACACTGTTATCATGTCCCCGTCATCTTGTTTCCGAGAGAAACAAAAGCGTATATCTACGTACTGGCGTGGGTAAATAAATGCCATCGTCAGGTGGAATTCTGGTTTTTCGTTCTTCTTTATGGAGATAAAAACGAACAAAAAGAATTATCAACCGTGCGGTGATATTGTGATCTAAGTTCATCTCACAATTGTCGCACTGGTATTTTTTTCCTGCTGGTTCTATTAAACATTCCGCTTCGGTGGAAATAAAGGTTATTTCTAGAAATCTCTGTGTAGACTTGATCACATCTACAGCTAAATGGAGCCCCGGACTGGGGGGGGGGGGGGGGGGGGGTCAGTGAAAGTACAAAGTAAAGCTGTGCCGCGCTCCAGTTTCTTTTAACTTTCGTAGTACCTCAATGTTTCATTGACATTTAACACACTAACTCTTGCTAAACGATATAAGTGGTAAAAAAAAATCAAGCAGTTCTCTGAGATTAATAAAGATAAATAAAATGACCTTTTATTTAAGAATGTTTAGTATTTTTGTTGTTAACAGCATTTTTAATGATTCTTTAAAGCTTATTCAGACTTTCACAGGAAGACCTGGTTCATTACAGGTTCTGTAAACCAAGTCCTTCATTCTGCTCGACGTCAGGGTCTGTTCTTGCTCCTCACTGTCCTCTGATGTCCTCTGTGTGGTCACAGCCCCCACCTCTTAGCTTCTGACCCCTGACCCCCCTCCCCAGCAGGCCACTTGGCCACGTCAGCACTGACTGGCAGACCGGGGTCCGTGTTGGATGGCTCCTCCTCCGCAGGTCACCCTTCCTCCGCACCTTGGCCGCCGGGCCTCGCTACGCCCCGTTCACCTTCTTCTCCAGCCGGTCGAGCTTCGCCAGGTTCTCCTTTAGCAGCCTGGAGCCTGGGGAGAGCTGCAAGGCCCGCTGGTAGTACAGTCGGGCTGCAGCGTAGTCCCCCTGGGGGCACGAGAACGCAACGGCGAATCCCATGAGCTGGGGGCTCCTGGCACAGATGGAACCCCCAGCCCTCTAGGTCAAACGGAGCTGCGACTTTCTTTCTCCAGCCAGCCACAGTCCTCAAAGACTGGGGGGTTGTTTACAGAGCTTCAAAGACACTAACAATTGCTATGCAAATCGCACATACAGCGCCAGCCCTCCCCCCGCCCATTTATATCTCTCTGTTTATTTATTCATGTTTGCACAATACTGTTTTGCACTAGGAGTGTTATCTTTGCACTTTGTCCAGAGTGTTATGCACTATGTGTAGCTGTGCACTCCCTGTTCCATTGCTACTGTATGCAAACAAAATTCCCACTGGGATCAATAAATCAACAAATCTTCAAACACACCTTATATTTAAGTGAAAGAGACCTAAAAGGCCTTTCTGACTGGCTTGCTGGTACCTTGATATGTTGGATTCCTCCCATGTTCATCCAGGCCTGTGACTGTTCGGGATTAAGCTCCACAGCCATTTTATAACTCTGTGGAAATACAAACTAATGCAATATTTCACTTCCTCGAGAAGTGGGTGCGCAGAGCAGTTAAGGGACGCGGGAAAAGCAGTGCAAATGTAGTAATTCAATTATGACACTAGATGGCAGGAAAACTCAAGTGAAAAATATCACTCTGGCACATCTCGATGTAAAAACAGAGAGGGGTGACATTCGATCGTAAATGTGGCTCAGGGGCTTATCCCAGAAGAAGATTCCCAGGATAAACTATAAAATACAGCAGGATCTCCCAAATGTCTTTTAAATGTGGATCCTAAAGCACTTCAGCACAGAGAGATAACAGCCACAGATGGAGAAATGCTGCATAATATTTATACTAATTCATGCACTTGCCAAATGCTGTGATGTTCCTGTCTTTAATGCCCCGTGCAGTAAGGCCCAGCCCCTTCAACAACAAACATGAAGGAACAGTTCTTGTTCAGATTTTGTTTAAGTATTAAATATCTAAGATGTAGCTTGTACCCACTATGATACTTGTTTTCTGTACCTGCTATAAAGGACCTTTTTCAAACAAGTCTCACTATTCTAAGTTGCTTTTCAAATACAAAATACAAACGTTTCACAGAGAGGCAGAAGTGCTATTGTACACTCAAGCCCGGATTAATTCTGACACACTGCAGCTGACACGATCACTGTAGATCACACGTGCTACAGCTGTCATAATTATGATAGATCACACATACTGTAGGTGCCATGATCACTAGATCACACTACTGCAGTTGACACGATTGCTGTAGATCACACATGTACCATAGCTAACATCACTGTAGATCGCATATACACCGTAGCTGACAGGCAAGTTTTTTTTCATGTCATAATACAGGTGCCTGTAAGAGACAAGATCTCTGATTTGGTTTGGAAATGGGGACAGAAGAGTCTGGCTGGAGGGACGTAATTTCCCTGTAATCCGACGGTGGCAGGTGGGGGAGAAAGGGAAAGAGAGGATTAGGTGAATGGATCAGGTCATGAGAAAGGGGTCTGGGTCCAGGAACGCGGAGGAGCGTGAGCATGTAGGGTCAGGGAGAGAGAGTCGGGGAAGACAACGGGGGCGGAGGAGAAGAGCAGGCAGAGCATGAAGCAGGGAGCACAGGGGCTTGTGGGAAGGGGGTGGGCGCAGAAGCGGGCCCCCCACCTGGAAGGCACGGTCCAGCAGGTTCATCTCCCTCAGCTGGTTGCCCTTGGAGAAATGCAGCTCAGCTCTAATGCCAGGGTCCTTGGGGTCCTGCTGCAGGGCTTCGTCCAGAGCGTCGAGCGCCTGGCAGAGAGCGTCACAGACAAACATTCAAACAGCCCTCTCACAATACCGCCCAACCTCCCCTGAAGGGGGCGCTAATGCCCCCAGGCACCAGGCAAGCCGCTCAAAAGAGAGCTATTTACAACTGAGTGCTGCACTATAAGGTTCCCCGCTAAACCCAGTAGATTTATTGCACCTTTTAAACTACACCTTACAATAATCGGCTCCCGAAATAGTTTATCACCTAATTTAATTTACTTGTTGACGATGGAGACCACTCACAGCCAGCAGGAGATAGACTTGGGGGCTTGAGGAAGGTGAGACTCGCTCTGTAGCATAACTCATCGCAGGCAGAGACAAAGCCATCTAATCCCCCGGTAACAAAATTAATCAGTCGTTTTAATTTACTGTGTACTGTGAGGGGACTTAATTCCCACAAAACTGGAGAAAAACTTGACCCTGCAGATCTCTGTGAAGCAGAGGTCTCAGACTGCCGCAGGACGCTGACGGGAAACCCCAGGAAATGACCTTCAGTGGTACACCCCCCCCCCCCCCCCCAGTGATGAAAGGACTCGTGGCTGTCTCATCACAGCAGCCCCCCGCTTTATTTTAAGCATCAAAGGAGAGTAGATTTAGCCTTTGGGGCTGTACTGTGATGATGAGGAGTCAGAGGCAGAGGAGATGGGAAGACTGTGGACATCGGGGGCAGCACAGGGTAGGGGGAAGGTGAGCAAGATGGTGATAGAGAGAGAGAGAGAGAGAGAGAGAGAGAGAGAGAGAGAGGGTGACAGACGGAACAGCGGGTAGAAGAAGAGAGGGAGAGACAGTGAGCGAGAGAGGGCGACAGAGGGAAAAAGATAGAAGGGGAAGGGGAGAGATTGATAGGGAGGGAGAGAGAATTAGAGGGTGTCAGAAGAAGGGGTGAAGAGATGTGAGAGACAGGCAGGGAAAGCAGACAGAATGAGAGAGGGAGAGATGGTGAAAGAGAGAGCGGATAAGAGAGTGATGGAGAAAGCAGACAGAATGAGAGAGGGAGAGATGGTGAAAGAGAGAGTGGATAAGAGGGTGATGGAGAAAGCAGAGAGAAGGAGCGAGGGACACAATAAGAGAGAATGAATGCGGGCTGAGCTGGAAGAACGAGGGAGGGACTGAAATGAAGAGGTGAGGACCTGGGAATGTGCCAGGCTTAAGCACGGTCCCGGCACATGTATTAGCGAGCGCTATAGCCGGCACTAAGCAGTGTGCTGCCCACTGCATGCTGGCTGGGAGTGACCGTGACCCCTGCGGGACGGGGCGTACCTCCTGGTGGCTCCCCCGCTTGCTGTAGACGGCGGACAGCAGGCGGTAGCACTCGACACAGGCCGTGTTCCTTGAGATGATCTCGAAGGTGATCGTCTCCGCCTCGCCCGTCCGACCTGCCATGGCTAGAACTTGTGCCTGAAGCCGACATCACAGCGAGCGGAGACAAGGGATTCCAGGAAAATTAAACAGGAAGCAGCCTGAGAGAGACAAGGCACTTCCTGCTGTCAGCGGAGCTTGTGCCGTGCTGCAGTAAATATACATGGTGTGTAAGTGGGCCAGCCATAGGCAGCGGGATCTCGCCCGGTCTCACCAACACTCCTTCAAATCGCTCGGTAGGACAGAGATCACAGAGAACATGGCTGCCTCAAACACGCCTCCACCCCTCCTCCCAAAATGACCAATCCCGTACTGGCACAAGAAGGGGGGGGGGGGCGGCTCCAGAGATTTGGCCACACAACCCAGACCAATCCAATTAAATTCCAAATTTTTTAAGGCCCATGAGTGGGATTGCTCTAACTTCCCCCCCGCTTATCACCACCCCTGGGTACGAGGGTCACAGGGACCATGGTGCTAAGTATGGTGACACAATGAACAGTGCGCCGAAGGAATGATCTTGTGGGCTGTGGCTCAGAGGAAGTGACATCAGGACGAATGTCCTGTCTAGGGGGGGGGGGGGGGGGTCACAGCATTCTTCCACATTCCTCGTGTGATGCCCAAATTTAAAAATACTACATTCAGCTCACTCCTCCCTGCTTTTAATATAGGCAAGATTTTTTATAATATCCAGTCCACAACACGATTTCTCAAGCGATGCAAGAAAAACCGTCTCCTTAAAAGGCTCCTGACAGATAAGTGTCAAATCGAGAACTGCAAAGTATGTCCATAATGCTCGCCTAGTAAAATATATGCTCCCGGCATAGTGAAGAGAAGACTAAACCCAGGTCATTGAGGGGGGGGCATGCAGCGTGACTTCCAAAGGCGTGCGAGAGGCGCAGACCTCCCCGAGGTGATCGAGCAGCCCTGCGCCGCGCGTGTCTGTAAATTCTGCGATTCTGTGAGAAATCAGGCCAAATGCTGGCTTAAAATGAGAGCAGCCCAGACACCTCCAGCTTCTGCTCACATGATCTCAAGCGTGGGGAGTCAAATCCCAGGAGGGTGACTGCTGGTGTACCCTTGAGTACTTAAAAGCAGCTGCTTCAGTTGCAAACTACAAAAAAAATGAGTAAAACAGTCACCACAGACTGAAAATAAATTTTGAGTCTGAATGTGGATATTTATGTGTATTTTCGAATTAGGCCCTGGTTTGGAAGAACACAGAGTGCAAAATTCCTCCCCCCCCCCGGGTGCTGGGCCACCGCAGATCCACGCCAGGGTACCCATGCCCCTCCAATGCCCCCCCGTAGCAGTGTGGGATTTTGCCGCTCATGACCCCACCCCAAAGTCCCCCTCCCACATTCCTCACCAGCGCCAATGAGATCTCAGTGCTGTCGGGCTGAAGGCCAGCTGCTTCGCGGTAGACCTGCAGTGCCTCCTCGTAGCGGCCAGTGTTGTAATACAGCGCCCCCAATGGGGTCAGGATCTCCACCTTCCGTGTCACCTGCAGCGCCCTGGTAGGTGGAGACACAGAGGCGAGGTCACACAGGTCAAATTCCTGCCTGAGGGATCCAGAGATTATCCTGTATGCTTATCGTTTACCAAAAGGCATTAAATACTAGTGATGGCCAAATGAAGCTTCATGAACCATTTGCTGTATTTTCTGACTCCACTAGATGGAGCTCTTGGTTTGCGTTGGGGCATGCTTTGTGGCCAACAGAGAGCACCATCTACTGGTCTGCGAAAAAAAGCAAATGGTTCATGGAACTTCATTCAGCCATCACTACTAAATTCCAGTCCCAAAGAATGTGATCTGCTCTCTTGCCTTGTATTTTTCTGGTGTGTTTGCTTTAAGATACTTAGATATGACCAGCTGCTAGCTCCTCCCAGCAATGACATCATTTCCTGCCACTTTCCACTCACTTTCTGTACCAGGCCTCAGCCTCCCTGTTGTTGTTCGAGGAGCGCAGCAGCCGGCCCAAGTTCACCATGGCAACATAGTGCGTCGGCTTGAGCCGCACTGCCTGCTGGTAGTGGATGGCCGCCCCCTCCCCATCACCTGGAAAGCCAAGGAGGAAATTACGGAAACGGACAAATGTTTAAAAGTCAGTATCCGCTCCACTTAGGCACAAGGAGAACGTTTGGGTTTGCCTTTTCAGGTAGTAAACAGAACCTTCCAGAAAGTGTTCTCCAATGCACAGACCCTTACAGGTAGGAGTCAAACCACTCATTTAGCACACCCTAGTACACACCTGTGTCCACGAGAAAAACTCCGTAGTTGTTGTGTAGATCCGAGCTGTCTGGGCAGTTCTCGATGCCTTGCAGGTAGATGTCATCGGCCTCTGCAAATCTCTTCTGTAGCGGTAAGACCACAACAAATGGTGGGAGATTATTTATGGGGGAAAGAGTGAGGGGGGAATCAGGAGTGTCAGCTGACCTACAGAGCCCTGCCCACTAACGTGTCATGTGATCACAAAGCCGTCCCCATAACCTCCTGTCACCGCCCCCGCTTTCCATCTGTGTATAGCGATATGCTGGAGTGATGACCTAAACATGGCGGTAATATAACGGTGAAATCATCCTGCTATGGACTGGGGAAGCCAGCTTTCTGCGCTGAAAGAGCTGCTTCTAAAAATAACTGGATGTATGATTAATTTCACAAAGGGTAAACATATACAGTCAAGCAGCTTTTTCGGACTGGATGAAGATATTTTCATGCTCTGTGAGTAGGTTAACGCCACTGAGCTGTGCTCTGAATAATCTGAGCAGCGAACAGCTGATCATCTGCGAGATACAGTAACTAATCAGGCCCCTGAATAAGCATATGGCCTGGGAATGAGCAGTCGTGCTGGGGAAGGGCTGAGTCACGTCGGTACTGACGCTGTGTGGCTGGAAGGGCGTCTCGGCACCGAGCCGTGGCACGTCGGGTCCGGGCAGTGAGACAGGCTGCGTAATCTAGAGCTTTTAATTTTGCTGTGACGAAGGCTCAGTGCAAGAGATGGTGGGGGTCTACTGGGTGGAGCTCAGAACTGAAGTACAATATTATATATCGGGGGCCCCTATAAGGTGCTGGGCCCTGTGAATATGCCAGGGTATCTACGCCGCTCTCTCGCCCCGTGCTGGATGTGCCTCCAGCCTTCAGTGATGGTGCCTCACCACTAACCCATCTCTTGTGACCCCCCCCCCTCTCTACATGGCCGGCGGGCAGAGTTGGCGGAGGTCACCTGATCTGCGTACAGCGATGCCAGGCTGGAGTAGGCGTCTGCGAAGTGTGGTCCGAATCGGATGGAGTCCTTCAGCAGTTGCTCCGCCTCCTCTTCCTTCCCCTGAGTCCTGGAACACCATTGGGGGGTGTTGGCCCAAAACAGGAAATAAAGCTCCACCCAGGCTCTCACAGCCGGGGGTGAAGGAGGACATGACGGCACAACACAGACGCAAAAGCCCAAGCCACCGACCCAGAACGTCCAGCCAGAAAGCGCAGAGTGCAGATCAGCCTGCTCCTGTGACATTCCGCAGCTGATTCGCTGAGCGCCACTTGTAAAGCTGTAATGCAACCCAGGAAAACTGAGCCAGATTCCAGACCATCTAAGCAGCCAACATTCCGGTCTGGCTGTCTGGAATTCAGCACTTGACTTTTTCCCCGGGCTTTTTGCCCCTTCCAGGTACTCTGGGATGAGATGATTGTACATTAAAGCTGATTGAGGTTCCCCCCAAGCAGGTTAGTAATTATAATATTTGTGGGGGATCCTCCATTCTAGAGACTATGGAGAAAAGTCTAATCTCAAGATGACACCCTTAACCTCTACCCAGCCCCAACCTTAACCATAAGTAACCAAACCTTTGGCATTTTAAATTTTTTGGTTGCATTTGTGGGGGAAATTTGGTCTCCACACCGCACAGTCACAGATTGTATTTACCAAGTGCAGCCCCAAACCATGACAAAAACATCACTGAGCTGGACAAGACTAAATGTAACTTAGTAAAAATACAACAAAAAAAAGTGTCAAGGGCCAGGCGGTAACTACACAAAACGTCAGGGCAGAAAATACGCGACCTTATGGAAAAGACAGACTCCATTAGGGAGCCAGAGTGTGACGGATGCCTTCATGATAAATCATCTCACATGAGCGAGCAGCACGTTCCCCTAATGTCGGCAGTAAAAGGAGTGCCTGTGAAATCTACACATCCATCCATCCATCCATCCATCCATCCATCCAATACAGAATTATGGGGCAAAAAATTTATCATAGAAAACTATCAAAAACAATTAAATGAAAATAAAAAAATGCATATATTATATACATTCTCATTCAAAATATGGTCCGAGTTGTGCTTTAGAACACAGACTTAGATCAAGGACAAGGTTTAGATCTTGCGTTAAACGTATCTGAATCACCGCACCGTTACCTGGAAAAGGGGTAAAATGCTGAGCGTTCTCTGCATAATTATCCGACAGACGAAGACAGCATGTCAGCAGCTTAGCCCTCAGCGGGGGCTATTCCAGATGTTACGGTGGCGCCGTTATCGCAGTCTGATTAAAACGTCATTCTGTTTGATTCGCGGAGCTTTCGCCAGCGTCAGGATCCTGTCACTTTCCTGGGTGCGATTCCCTTCTCGGCGCTGATTAATGTTTACTTCTGTTTTTCCACAGCAGGCACCGTGGGGACGTGGGAGTGTGAGATGTGCACAGACCATGATTAGTCATTAATCAGTCCCTGACCTTTGGGACACACGCTCAGAGTAGCTAATGGGCGTACGCCAACAGAGAACCGTAAAATGGACATAGATGACGGCCCTGTCCTTTTACAGAGACCACCCAGGCGAGCCTGACCAGGGGTAACGAAAGACGATATATCAGCAGGTTTCAATTATATACTATAATTAACATTATAACTAATAATATTATTAAATACAAAAATCCATCCATCCATCCAAACAGGACAAGGTCACTGACCATTTGGGAATATTTAAATAACTTTTCCTGAAATTACATTTAGCATTTTGATTATTTACATAAAAATATTTTTAAGGCATTATTTGTTAATCTATTACTGACTGAATCTTTCCATACAGCCAAACAGTATCGCCTGCTGTGTTCGACATCCGTCTAGCTATCGATACTGGCTGTAAAATCTCACGTCACCTCGTTCCTCAGCACAGCTGAATATGGAGCGACAGAAAATAAATGTTTTCATTGCCTTTTACTCACTCAAGTGGTTTAACAGTAACCATACCACGCTGAACAATCTTCAGTCAGGTCCTGACACATCAAAAGTGCTGGTTTTGTGGTACATGACATATGAACTGAGCTTCTCTCTCTCTCTCACCTTGCCATATACGTACAGAGTTCTCTCACTGTAAACAGCACCTCCTCCCCCCCAGCTGGCATACACTCTGCTCCAAACTGCACCTTGCTTGTTTAACTGTGTGAACACCAAGGAGGCCATGCGACGTGGAGGTAATGGAGTTGCGGAAGTGGGGGGCATCTGCCCAGATGCGGACTGCCGCGGGACTGTGACTTTCACACCCCCTGACTGGCCCCACCACTGCATTTTAATATGCAGGCGTCACAGTCACTGCTCTGGTACCAGGTCCTCAGTCAGCCCTGCCAAGACTCAAGCATCTCCGGTCTCAGAAAACTGAGGATGAGGTGACTACATAACATCACGAATACAAAAAGAAGCTAATTCACCATATTACCCATAATGCCTAATGTGCAGTAATTCACCTCATCATTGCTCTCATCTGGCATTGGCTTCCCGGAAGGACCCGGTCTCCTTCCTGCTGATGATGATTACCAGACCACACACACATGGTATTTTCTACTAGTCCAAATAGGAATCTACCAGAGGGAGCCAAGAAGTGGAATTCACTGAAAACAGGAAACACACTTGCTATACTTAAAGCCATTTTCTGCAGTGCACATTTAGTACCGGTGGCTACGTGCAACCAGAGAACCATGGCATTTCTGAGTGTTAGTTCAAGCTTTATTAGTATGTTGACGTGAGATTAGCAAAGCCTGAATTATGCCGTGCTATTTGGTCGGCGAAGACTATTACTGTGCGCATGTGTACTCTCTCTGCTATCTGAACACTTCAACTCTCACTCCCCCCCACTATGAGGTCATCAAAAAGAGACATCTGAACTAGCCAATAACGGTGGAGGTGCTGGGTGATATACTATGATAGCTGCATTGTAGCAGTTGCGTATGTTTGAGGGTGCCAGTGAGCTCCCAGCATGGATGGGGGCAGAATTAAGAGCCGTTGCACGGCTGGAGCAGGTGCCTCTGTGTGGTGGGCGCCCATGTCCGCAGGATTGCTTACTTGAGCAGGTTGGCCAGGTTGAAGAGGGCTCGGTTGTGCTGGGGGTTGATCTCCAAGGCCTTCCTGTAGTAGCTCTCGGCCTCCACTGGGTGGTGTGTCAGTGTGCCCAGGTTGTTCATGGCACTGGCGTGTCGTGGGTATAGCCTGTGGATGAAAGAAGGGCCTGGAGATGAAGACCCGATGGCAGTGTCTCCATAGCAGCGAGCACTTACTGACAGAACCGTGCTTTAAACCCCTATTCATTTCTGTGAAAGTACATTACTCTGCTCGGCCGCTCGGCAGACGTGTAATCTGAGGGGTGACCTTTCCATCACAGTCCCTACACTTTAGCCACGGGATATTTTCTGACTTTTCAGGGCTGTGACGACAGTCTGCGATCTCCTGGGATTTGATCCCCGCACTCCAAAGACCTTGAAGGCAGTGAGGTACCAGTGTCATAGTATTGATCTAACACTTCCTGTATCTGAGGGTTTCATGATATCCGGATACAGGTCTGGAATAAGAGGGATTTAAATAATTTATGTAAAGGAAACTGAATCAAACACAGATTTTATCTCTATTTGTCTTCGGGCCTGTATGACAATTATCCTGAATATCCAAAAGAGACAAAAAGACCCAGCAGAGACAAAATATGCTGCATGCAGACTATCGACTCGTAGGCGGTTCATCTCGAAATCACTGCAGCTCAAGGAAGAGTGATGTTTCCTGGCAGAAGGACAGCCATGAATTATGAAGTGTACTGCACTGAATAAGCCGGCAGAGTCGGTCTGCGGGCATGTGTGACTGATAAGCGTTCCTTCGGCGTGGAGAACGTCTCATGTGCAGTGTCTGTGTGTTAATGACACGGAGAGCCCCCCCCCGCCCACCTTGCCCCCCCAGCCAGGGACGGGGCTACCAGTGGCAAGAAGAGATATAGCAAGATATTTCGGCCACACAGGGAGGTTAGAACAAGAAGACAAGGAGATTTTGGAAGCCTGCTGAACAAATGAGGCCCCAAAGCACTGAGACCAAGGTGGCCTAAATCGTTTAGATGGCCATCATGGAGATTAACTGCGTCTGTTCGGCAGGGGGGGGGGGGGGGGTGTGCCTGGGAACGTTCAGCTCAATCTGTGAACTGCGCACAAGAGGCATTAGGGAGCAATCACTCAGGACCTCCGCGGCGAGACGGATCTCCGTGGAAGCTGGCCCAACATGGAGGATGTGACTTCCAGCACAGTCCATAAAAGGCCGAGTTTTCGGCATACGACGCATCGCCGGTGCCATGCTGTCACTGGAGGAGTTCAGGCTTCGGATTCTTCTCCAGAACATGGCAAAGAGGCCGGCTTCTCCCTTTCACTCTGGAGCTGGGACTCTGTGCCAACCTGCCCAGCCGGAGATGCTGTCACAATGACTGAGGTATATACCTCCGTTTTTCCGGAAGACTGCAGTAGGTCAGTCACTGCTGGGAAATAAATAAAGCCAATGCGTTTTTTTCGATCCCTAGTCCAAGGCTGGTGACTGACTTTATTGATCAGCTTGTGGGAAGTAAGAAGACAATTTCCTGTGTGCTGACCACAAGCTTCAGGTGGACAGGGGGAAAAATATGACCCAGCAGAGCACTGCTAACTTTAAAATCTTCTTGAATGGCGACTTTTTACAATCTTTGGTGTTTGTGTGACGCACAACACCGTACATTGTACTAGCTCCGAGGAGAATTTCGAGCAAAATGGAACTGAATTCCACCGGCATCCAACTCCGATGACACTGAGGAATCCGTACATCAGGGACTGCTAGAGAAGGCACGAGATTCTAAGGTAAACAGGTCTCATTGCCATGGTCGCCTGGGCTTGAGCAAGATTTTCATCTCAGATACAGCAGGCTTTTACGTCTTGGTACTGACCGGTCCAGGTCTCCTTAGGACACAGAGAAAGGTTCTGGGAAGGGGTGGAGTCTCGCTCGTGGATGGGCAACTTTTGCTGCTCACCTCTTTATGGTAGTACCAACATGGCAACCCACCGCTGGGTTGCCATAGCACCAGAAAGCAGTGACAAACGCGGAGGCGAGAAGAACCAGGCAGCTGAAGTCTTTGATATCTCCAGGACCAAAGGTGGACTTATTTCCTGGATAAATGCTGCAATTATTTGATGCCAACTTTAAATACAACCCGAAAAAAGGACAAACAACACAAGGTACAAGTGCAATGCTCTGCGAAATGAAACCGACTTCTCTTTGAGAACACCAGAATCGCTCCCTCCCAGAGTGTTTCATGACACTGTGTTCCTCTGATCTTCTCTGTCCAGCTGGCGGTTCGCATGTCCATCAGCAGTGAGGATACGAGCCACAATTACGACACCATGTCAAAAACTGGCCTCGGAGAACAAATATCTGCCCTTTCCTCCCCTTTGTCGTCCTCCTCAGTCGGCAGGCTTTATGAACTCGGCCTACGATCTGTAACCATGACAACGCCTTCCGTGTGTGCACCAGCTAATGTGTCCCCTTTGTTTGGACATAATGGTTAATGTGTCCCCTCCTCTCCATCAGAGATAATTGTGTGCCTGTATATGTGCACACACTATGATAAATCACTGCTAAGTTCTCTTCGAAGATTCTTTTACTTATTTCAGTGTCTGAAGGTCAGACGTATCCCCAAGAGAACGCCATCCACGCATGCCGTGTGTCGCTGCCACACGACCGCTCACTTGGGCTTCTCGTCGCTGATGAGCGAGGCTTCCTCTCATTGCGATGCCGCCACCTTGTCACCCTTCAGCTGACATATCGAGAAATCCGCAGGGAAAGCACAGTGATACAGCTACTGACCTACATTATTGACATTATTGGGAGACATGTATGTGATTCACATTTCGATGCGCGGAAGTCACATGAAATTGAGTGTGTGTGCCTGTGGGTGTGAGAGAAGGAGCTTGTGAACTGGAAACTCAGATCAAAAACATTTACTAACCACTTAATCCCCTAAATAGATCATCTGGAGAGATCAGCCTGGGTAAAACCTTACAAATTATGCAACATAATAATTCAAGATCATCCCGCCACACTTCAGTATTATTTACATGCTGGAAAAGCATGTTGTCTCTCCTCTCAACATCTCATAGTTTTTATTTTAAAGCGGACAAATGAGCTAGAATGATGAGAAATTCAGAAGGCTGGACAGACCCCAAACCTCCAATGGATTCTGGCCTGGTTTATAAAGCACTTGTGGTAGCAGCGGTTATGCCAGGCCTGGACTGGCTGAAACAACAGGCAAGCGGTCCTTCAGGCAAGCAGACACAGAGACAGACGACCCTGTGTTCGCTGCGACGTACAGACTGGCTCCGCTCGCACGGAAACGGCTAAAACGTGGCCATCTGCCGCGGGCCTGGAGTCAACCTGATGTCATCCCACTGGAAACCGCAGATCGCATGAGAAAATCCAGAGACATCCGCAGCTGCATGCTGGCTGCCTGATCCCTGTCATCATAGACAGTAGTCAGCTCGGGATTCAGACCTGCACACCCCGTTAGACGGCAGCAGAGGTGCAACCTTGACAGGGAGGCAGGAAAGAATCATCTTAACAACTTCCCCAGGGCAGGGAGGGCAGAGGAGACTGAAAAGGGAAGCCAGGCGAGCAGTGCTGTGATGTTCCTGGCGGGGGCCAAGTTCGTGGCAGAGGGCAATCAGCAGAGACCCGGGCAATCAGCAGAGACACGGGCAATCAGCAGAGACCCGGGCAATCAGCAGACACACAGGCAATCAGCAGAGACCCGGGTGATTACTGTTCTGTCCACCTTCTGCCTATTGCCACGAGGACACTGCAGCGCCAGCTGCCCCATGTCCATTGTTCTTGTCTTTGTGTCTATGCGTGTTTGCGCAGTTACAACATGAGCATTATCCTCCGGGATTAATAAAGTCTTCTGATTCTGATAGCCCTAGTGTCCCAGTGTCAGTGTTACAATTTGGTGATGACACTGAAGCAGTGTTAATTTATCTAGTGCCAGGAGTGGAAGGTGTGGCGGGGGGCTGGGCTGGGATGGAGACCCTGAGAGCTGCGGTGACAGCGAAGCGCACTCAGTGACAGCACAACGCTGCACATCCACCCACTGATGAGATGGATGCCACTTCCGAGGATACGGCCGACTCTGGCTGTAACGCTCTCCTCGCCATAATTTCCCATGCTAGCCCCACCTGTCAGCCATTTCTGTGACAGGCAGGTCGTCATAGCAACCACTAGGATATTTGGGGGGGGGGGGTGCATGCTTTCAGAGTACTGCCAGCTCAATAAAGGAGGGTAGGGAGCCCATTCATGGCTCCTCTGTGCGGTGATGCTTCCAGGATTTCTCCAGGCTGAGGCTTTATTAAAAGATGCAAGCAAGAAGATGCTGGTAAGTACAGTAATCCATCATCGCAGTCCAGCACAGAAGCTAAAAGTCCCTGCTCAGCATCACAACAAAGAAAGATGAATGCACATAAAACTCCCACAATTCCCTGCACCTTTAAGGACCCTGGCGAGAAGTGTGAAGGCACAGGAGCCATGTGACTAGGCTTGACTAATTACAGATACTATGACTGTGAACGCGAACGGATGGAGGCATCCTTCCTGTCTCCTGCATCCTAATCGCTCGCTTCCCCGACATCCTGTCCAAACAAAGTCCAAAAATACAGTAGAAAGAAGAAACAGAAACTCAACGGGAGAAGGTGATGGGCGCGATGCGAACTGGGGGCCCATTTCTGAGGAAACGCCCCAAACATGGGGCCAGCAAAGGCGGAAGGGGACACAGTGCTTATCAAACAGCAGCATGAGCTTTGCGGGGACATGAATCACATGGTAGGAAAGGTGTGATCCTTCAGGCTGATGCCATGACAGCAAGAGATAACAAACAGTCTTTAACGTGGCCCGAGTTTGGAGAGCCCGGTTCTGGGCCCTGCAGCTGAACTTAGCTCCTCTCCCTCTTTTTGCAGAACCAGCATCCTGACCTCAGCCAGTCGGCGTCCGGTCTTCCCGAAACCCGAGATGACAGTGTAAGGCAGAGGCCGACAGACTCACTCCAGTGCCCGCCTGTAATGATGAATGGCCTGCAGGTGGCGCCCCCGGTCCTTCAGGAAGTTGGCGTAGTTGTAGTGCACCTTGGCGTTGTGAGGCAGGGTCTGGATGCCGGATCTGTGGGGGGGGGGGGGGTCACAAAAACACATGAGCTAAACTGCAAGACCATACGCATGCACTTAGTGGGGGAAAAAATGACATAAAATTCAGAAACTGTGAAACTATGTTTCCCACATGTACTTTAATGGGAATATCAGCCACCACCCCCCTCCCCCCCCCCACACACACACAGGATACAGCTCATTCAGAGTATGTTACTACTATTATAAACCTGACTAAAGATACACAGTTACACACTACTTACATAAAGCAGGTTTGTCAATATAGCACATTAGTATAGTTTAATACTGGAATTGTGATTTCCCTGGAAAATCAGAGATGTAATATGCCAATATATAAATTATAATTTTTCATGTTCAGGGGCCCCAACGTTGTCCTGGGCCCCTGAATCTGATGCCCCTGCTTTGTCTACTGCTTATGGAAAGAGGCTGAACGTGCTATCCGCGGTGGTCCCTGCCTTGTTCCCGCGATGGCGTTCCAGTGTCCTGTGACCTTCTAACAAATGGGGAAGGGGCTCACGCGTTGTTTACGCTAGGCTGAAACAGATCATTAGCTCTGTGCGATTCCTCAGGCTGACCTCTGTTTAACGGCGGTCATTCATCCAGTTAGGAGAGAGAGAGACAGTCAACCAGCGTGCCTAAGCTACTGGGACTGATGCACACTCCAGCCATCCTCCAGAGGAAAGGAGTTGACAATCGGGGATTCCTTAATTTCTGTTTACCGCAGTCGGGTTCAAGGTTAGACCCCAGTGAAATAGACCCCTTTGTGAAGTAATAAGAGTGTGTAAGAAAGGTGAACCCGGCAGATGTGTTCGACACGCTGCTGCTTGCGGGTGATAAAAACCTGTGTGGCTCCATTAATCACCGTCCATAGGGACGAGGTTACACCATCACTGCATATCTAAGCAACGGACACCAGCAAACACACACATCACACACACAAAAGCAAACGTGTATCACATGTACACAGACCTCATGTAGCTGGCGGGACAGGCAGACTCAAACACAGACACAGACACAGACACACATAGACACACACACACACACACACACACACACACACACACACAGACACACACACAGACACACACACAGACACAGACACACACACAGACACACACACAGACACAGACACACACACAGACACAGACACACACACACACACATTCGACCCTCACCTGAAGAGCGCCTCGCGGGACAGCCACACCTCATTCTGCTGCACTGTCTTCCAGGAGAAGAGCAGAAGCAGCAGCAGTATGGAGACAGTGAGGGCCGTGGAGCCCCACCTGCCCCCCAGAGCCCACAGCCGGTTCAGGCCGTGGACCACCAGGATGCAGTAGCCCATACTGGGAGAGAGACAGAAAGAAGGAGGGCGTTAGACTCATTTGGGGGCAGGGGGTTATCACGGCGGGACTATCAAAGTACAGAAGCCATTATTCTCAAAGAGCCTGTACGGAGGGGGGGTTATCAGAGCGGAGAGAAAATCACACAGAGGATAGAGTGACAGGAAGAGGAAAGGGCGTCTTCCAGAGAGGCAGAAAGGCTTCTCAGCACCTGCTTATTTATTCAAATGGGCTCCTCACTCCCACAGAATTCAGCCTCAGGGCACATCAATATGCCATCTCTGAAGCGCTTAATTAAGTCACTATTTACCTACTTGTCACTAAAGTGAACATCCACAACCCCCCTCCCCCGCCCCCCACAACCTCGAAGGTCTAGCCACAAATCTGAAACGTTTTCGGCATCTAAACCAAATCTGAACCACCAAGCGAGGGCATTTAATTACCGATAGTAATTATAACTCATGATTCTATTGGCTCATTTTTCACCCCCACGAGCCTGACTGTGCTTCTTGTGTCTCCAGACTACAAGCCCCAGTGTCCCCTAAAGCAGGGCTGACATATGCAGGAGACTGAGCCCAGCAAATAGAGATACACGGCCCCTGTCACCACGGCGATCTGTCTCCACGGCGATCTGTCTCCACCTGGACCTGGTCGCTGCCCTGAGAGACGTGCATCCAGTCACTGTCATGTGACTCAGGCAGGCTGCTCGGAACTGATACAGATCACCATGACTTCAGACCTCAACTCAAGCTCAAGAAAAACCAATCCTACACATTTTCTTGAAACAAACGAGGGAGATAACAGGCAGTGAGAATCCCTCTGTTAATCCAGGAGATGCTTTTTTTTTTTTACAAGACTAACATGAAGTTCAACAGTGGCCAGGAGTGACTCCTTCTTGTTTTGAACATCCAAAAAGGCTCCTGCACAAAAGCAGCTAGAAACTTCTCTTGGCTAAGAACAAAAGAAAAAGAAAACAAGCCAGCCTCAAAGGACGGAAACCTCAAGCCTTTCACTGGTGAAGTGTCTCTGGTTGTGTCTGGTGTGTGACTAAACTCGGTAATAAAACGTGGTCGGACCTAGCCGGCTGTCTTTAATTAGACGGTAGCAAAGGAGGGCAACAATAATGTTCATCTGGCAGCTCGGAGCCTCCTCTCCATGCTGCCGCTTCAGCGGATGACATCAGCGGGCTGAACTCTGGAAACGGGGCTCTTCAAGTCTTGCAGTGTTAAGAACGCTGCACGACTCAGAAGACTTTCCGGACTCAAGAACAGGGCGAAGGCAGTTGTTTACACAGCTAGAAAGAGCTGAAGCGGGACGCGGAGAGAATCCCTGGGATGTGGCGCTCAGCGATGGTGATGTTCGACCAAGGCTCCGCTGCAGAACAACAGATGGAGGTTCCGGAAAGCAGTAGGAACGCCATTCTGTCTGGGAATGTTTTTCATGCAGATTTTTGAGGGCAGGCAGGAGGCTTAGTCGATTGGGTGCGGGGGTGGGCTCAAGCAAAAATCAGGCACACTGCCCCCACTGCTTCCAGTACAGGTTCTCCCAGAAGGTTGAGCAGCTGGCTCCAGCCCATACACTTAACAGGAAGCAGAGGCAGGGTTTGCCCAGTGCAGGGACCCACCAGTGACAGCCAGTATCCAGCACACATGTAATATCTTTTTCAATACTGTAACTATATTGCTATTTACACACCCACAGACATAATGTGTAAAGGGTGGATTCAGACTATATATATTGTTTTTTTCCTGGAGAGCTATCTAAGATAGAAACACCCTAATTCAACTACTCAGCGGAGCAAAAAAAATCACACTCCAAATGTAGAAAGTAATTACGGGTACTGCAGAAATGATCTGAGTCATCTACAGAAGTCGAGAGGGAACGGGCAACGACAGCAACTGCTCGTAAGTGTGACCGCTGTTCGCATGCGGCCCTCATGCTTCCTCGTGATTACGTCTGGCTCGATGGACATTCTCCAGATGACACAGAGATGGAGAATCAGGAGAAATCGGACACCTGCTCAGCTCTCATGAGCATCTGTCTCATGAGGATGCATAGGGGGCGGTGAACCAGCTTTGGGGTGATCTTAAGAATTTTTTTATGAATATGATTAATAGGGGGGCAGGTACCATTATGACCAGCATATTATTATTTTTTGTTATATGATTAATATGTTGATTATTCTTGCTTGTCTTGCAAGAAACCCTAAAGTAAATTCTTCGTATGTCAAAGAAATAAATGATTTTTATTCTGATTGCAATCTTTAGGGTAGATTGTCCAGTCAACCAGGAGCATTATTCACCGCACAGAAGAGCGGTAAAATATACAAGGTTCATTGACCTTCGATGTGAAATGTTCACCTGTAGCTTGAACTGCGTCTCTCGGACCATTTCCAAAACCTTACTAGGTGAATTACACCGGGTCCAACCTCACAGGGGCGTCTCGTGCTATCGATTCGTCCGCCGCTCCAATCCACGGCATTCTGGAAATGCCACGGAGATACCCAGCAGCACCGAAAGTACGACCGCATAAACTGCGTCCTCCTGACCCCGTCTGTCCAATCAGCAAGCAGCAGATCAGCTTCATCCAAAACACCACAAAGAGCAAAACTCAAAAGCGACCTTCAGCGTCCAAACCTACAACTTCATGTTCCAAGATTTCAACTCACATTTCCTACCACAAACCTCACATTCCCTGTACTGCTACAGAATGTCCTTAGAGTAAAAAGAAAAGAACAAAACATCAGTAGAAATAAAATGTCAGCCAGCGTGGCACAAATGTGAGGATGCGCGTCTGTCAAGCTGTGATGTGCGACAGCTGTAAGGCGACAGAACCTGTCTGGTCCGCTTTTCAGACTTAACCCTGTTCTCTAATCATATCCAGTGGCAAACTGTGTCTCTAATTATTATTGTGTTTAAAGGATAAGAGGTGCAAGAATGGGACTCCAGGGTAAAAAAGTAAAAAAAAAGCAAAAAGTGTGAAGCGAAAAGGCTAAAAGAGTGTGAAGGACAGAAAAACAGCAGAAGGGGAGGAAGCGAAAGTTCATTCTGTTATTCTGGCATGTAGGTCCAGAGAGGAAGCTGCAGGATGGGGCCCTCAGGGGCCAGGCGTTCCACCCCACAGGGGCCCGTCGCGGCCTTGCAGGTCTTGCTCCAGCCTCGACAGGAGAGGGTGCTGTTTGTCATGGAGTACCCAAACACAGGGTGGGTGATTCGAGGACCCCATGGCAGAATAACATCCATAATATGATTATGTACATTATGTATAGGCAGAGGAGTATGGAAAATGGGTGGAAGGGTCTGTGTCTGTCTGGATGTCTGGCTGTCTGTCTGGTTTTTTTGTCTGTCTGTCTGTCTGTCTGGTTGGCTGTCTGTTTTTTTGTCTGTCTGTCTGGTTTTTTTGTCTGGTTTGTCTGTCTGTCTGGCTGGTTGGCTGTCTGTCTGTCTGTCTGGCTGTTTGTCTGTCTGGCTGGCTGTCTGGTTTTTTGTTTGTCTGTCTGGCTGGCTGGCTGTCTGTCTGGTTTTTTGTTTGTCTGTCTGGCTGGTTGGCTGTCTGTCTGTCTGGCTGTTTGTCTGTCTGTCTGTCTGTCTGTCTGGCTGGCTGTTTGTCTGGCTGGCTGACTGACTGACTGTCTACCTGTCCACCTACCGGTTGGCTGAATGTCTCTCTTCATCACCATCACACTCCCCAAGAGGGTAGGCTTACAAATGTCTCATCTGTACTACTGTCATCACCTCTCCTGGCCTTGTGACGGGCTGGGGGCCAGGCTGCTGTGGTCAGGTGGGTGGGTACTGCTATGGGAACCGCACCAAGCAGACTGGCTGTCATATACTGCGATTAAAACACTTTCCTCATTTATTCGTCATAATTATTTTGCATCACATGTACACCAAGGCTCCCTATAGGCTTAGTCTTATATCCAGAAACCAGCACAAAACTCCCCAGCAGTGGGAGATTAATCAGAAATATTTATACGGAGAAAACTGAAGATAATAAATGAGTTTGGCATGTTCAGCATCTGTGTCGAGATAAACGTAACTATCCAGGTCTCTCACCAGGACACGGGGTTTGTGAAACTCACACCCATCCGGAGGATGACAGGGACGGGCAGGTTCAGATGCACACAAGTGCGCGCACACACAATGCCTGCATGCACAAACACGGCCCCTGACGCAAACTGACACACTTGAAGGCACGTAAACATTCAAAACACCTCCGTAAAGATGACGCCACGTTTCTCAGAGCACAGCAGGAAGCAGAAAAGGGAGTGGCTGGGCGCAGTCCCTGAGGAACACTTCCTATTTATAATCCATGTCTTGTTGGTACGCAGCCAGACAGGAAGCAAGGGGGGGGGGGGGGGGGGTAGGGGCTGGTTGGGGGAAGAGGAGCTGTCAGCTATTTAAAACCCGGATATTTACACTGTAGTCAGAGACAGTGAACGGCCATTACACCCGCCAAAGCTGATTCGCTGTCACCCTCGGCCTCCGTGCTCTGATAAATAGCTGCCTGGCTGCACGGCGTGCCGATGGCGCCTACAGCGTGGAAACACGCGGGCGATAAACGCCATCTGGACCGGCCCGTTACCCCCCAAACCGTCTGTGCTCTGGAGCAGATAACGGAACGGCGAATACCGATGCCCGGTACACCGAGACCACCTCCCCTTCGGACATTAAACCATTTCGGGGTCAAAATTCCACAGACAAAACTTTAACTTTCTCAACCCACTCTCTTATAACCTTTTTCCAATCAGAGTTTGCTAACTTGAAATCAACCAGAATGTTCAAACAAACACATACTTAAATGAAGACACATTTCATGTCCTCAGATTGAGCTTCGGCCCCAACATACAACAAAACGGCACCAGCGTATGACAATCTTCCAAAAGGATGACAGATTCACTGTGATACAGTTCAGGCTGGCATACAGCTGGCGTTAATTCCGGGAGTTGGGTTTAGGGTTAGGGTGAATGAATCTCTGGCTTTTTCAGACTGGAGGAGAGCAGACCTTCAGGGTAAGACATGATGAATAACAACACAAGTGAAGAGCAGGAGCTGAGAAGCGTCTGAAAAGTATGTGTGTGTGTGAGAGAGAGAGAGATAGAGTGAGAGGAAGGGGCAGAATTGGCTTCCTGATTCCGGATTCTGGAATGTGCACCGGCAAGCGGATGCCCTGACAGTCTGGCAGACAGGTGGGGCAGTATCCGGCAAGGTAAGCCGATTCGCACCATCACCACAGGACATGTCCGCGGGTCAGCTCTGTGCTGGGATTAAACAGTGAATAGCCAGTGGATGCAGCACTGAGTCGTCTTACTGTTAGGTCTGTGCCCCATTTACGCTGGGTGACATGAAATTCTTAAGTAACATGGAGGTCAAGTATTACTAACGGTGAGCAGCAAAAGCTTCCTGTTTGCAGAGTGTGATGCATCAGATTGCTGTGGCCAAGGAACTCCGCTTCAGGCCGAAAGGTTCTTGGTTCGAATCCCAGAACCACTCTGGCAGTAATGCGTAGCAGACTAATGTGTGAAAGAGAGGTGTAAGCAGCTTTCTGTAACACAAACACCCAGAAGACAGACTGAGATCATGGAATAAAAAATGCCTTATGGAAGAAACTTCCGGAAAGAGCTGGAATGAGAAATTCTGTGGCTATAAAGCTGTGGTGTCAAGCGTGATGGATTATTGGGGTAGGATGTGAGTCTCGGTGGGGGTATGGTCAAATGTAGGTTTGCCGGATAAGTTCAAGCATCTAGATAAGCAGAAAATCCTCTACTGTGTGCACTTTCTTGTGTTTATATGTGTGTGTGTGTGTGTGTGGGGGGGGGGGGGGGGGGCTATAATTATAATTAGTAGTACCTAACCCTCAGAGTGAGGCCTTGTACATTGCTGACAGGGATCAAATTTGGAGCCTTCAAAGCATCAGAAATAGTAAATTCCGGAAACAGTCAAAGCTGCATCTGGACTCAAGGCCTTTTCTCCAATACTGCTTCGCTCCCTTACTCTCCATAATTCTTATCTCATCAGACAGATTTCTCACTCTTCTACTTTCTAGCATCTCGCATGAGTTGAGTCATCCGGTTTAAATCTCTATTTAATATATTGCAGCAGCCATCTCAATTAATTATTCAATTATAACTAGCACTCAATTAATAAGTCATGTCTCTGAGCGCATGCACAGCTCTGTTCATACACCCTGGTGCTAATCGCTCGTCGTGCACCAACGAGATTGGGAAACGCAGCTCCAGATTAGCCGTAGAGATCAACTAGCGAAAATGTTTGCGGGTGTCACACCGAGAGGGCGTCTCTGCAGTCTTTACAATGGAAACAAACAATAAGGACGACCGAAAGGCAGACGTCTGAAGTGCGAATACAACAGCAGCTGGAGCTGCCTTCAAGCCCCCCCATAGCTGGGCGTGCTGCTGCGTTTTTGCTTGTGACAAACAAATTGGCTGCAAACAGCTGAAAACATTTACGTTTCATGACTGGCAATGTGGCGTAAATATCCTGTAAGGGACTGATCTGATGCTGAATTCCTTCTCAGTATCATAGTTTGCCAAAATAAACTGCCTCTTCTTGGGCGCGTAGCATTTCCATGATGAATATACACGCCGATCGCTGCCTCTGTTAAACGATCAGTCTCCTCGCTTCTGTTCCCTTTGATCGTTTTAGCCGATTAGGTTTTCTCCATGTCAGTCAGAGATGTTTGATTTTGTACTGGGTATGTCTGCAGTGTTTTGTGGTTTATGTCAGGACCATGTATATGGTGACATACACAAAACAGAACACCGGAGGGCCCGTGTGCATGCAATACGTCACAGCTTTAAATAACGGGTGAAACATTTGGCCGCACACTGCCTTTTCAGTACTATACAGACGTCTACACTCACAATTTGATAGGCAGATTATTAATGAGAGCCATATAACGATGCCCAACAGTTAGTAATCTGTAAAAATTTGATGTATCTTTATGTTTAACAAATGTGCTTTAAACTGCGAAAAAGTTCCGTCACACCACTGACGTCTACAGAGCCATATAATCGAGATTAAATCGCAGTGTGTTATCGTGCAACCTTAGCAGAGGGGAATATGTCCTTGTGAGCACCCCCACATTCCACTGCAGGTGTGTAGGCAAATCAGGGATACACCGGTCCCTATGTCCTGGAAACTACTCGATTACCTACGCAAAAAACGGCTGCCAGTCACTTACAATCGATGGGCGAAGGACACCTTTCCAGAAAACGCGTAGCACGGCGCCCCAAGAGTGGAGCCTGAGAACACCCTCGGCTCGGGGAATGCCGTACGGCGTGTCCTTCATATCTGCAGCTCATTGATATGCATCGCGTGTCAGCGATCATACAGCGGCGGGAAGCGGGGGGGGACAAGGGGGTGGGAGAGGGAGGTAAAGACCGAGATGGCATGTGCGTAATTAAGTATAGAAGAGGAACTTCTGCTTCCTGTTTTTCCTTATATACACCCTGGTAAACGGGGGAATGGGTATGTGTGTGTATGCGTGTATGTGTGGGGTCCAGGTATACATTACATTGTGGGGACCAAATATCCCCACAATGTGATAAAAAGCTGTTCTTTTGATGTTGTGGGGGCCATTTTTTTTCAGTCCCCACAAAGGGAAATTCAATTTTATTAAAATTTGTGACTGCAACCAAAAAACTAGAAATGCCAAAAGCCTTGTACTTTGTCAGTTTCCTCTTTCCCCTCACCTTCCCCAGCAAACGCAGAAAGCACAGCCTACACTCGTCCTCAGAGACCCCTGCATTTCAATCACTCTAACCCCCCCCGCCCCCAGCCTAGATGCTGCTCTGCCATGCGGGAGACGGGGCATCAAAGCTGCACGTGCTCCAGGCACTCAAACAACACAGGGCGGCTGTATTTCACCATCCACCCTGGTTAAGAAAAGGAGCAAACAAAAGCTCGCGAGCGAATTCCGAGCTTCCAGGATGATCTAAGCTACCAGCCGAAATCTAATGACGGCTGATTAAAAGATAACTCGCGCTCCTCAGGAGTCGGAACACCCTTAAAGCTGGAAACAACCTCCATGGGGACTTGTCTGATAGTGGCGACGATTGCGTGAGCAGAAAGAAAGGCCGCCATTGAAGGCTGCGTCTCGTCCATCTGCCTGTTCCTGGTAAGTCATGGCTGGGGGGCGGGGCTGCTCACGGACTGGCCCATAGTGCAGCTGCTGACCGCACACGCCCCCTCCACCAGGTCATGTGTCGGCCTTCCTTTCCCGTCAGAGACGCTCTTACCTCCGGCTCACCTCATATGAACGGGAGGGCGGATAATGTAAGTTATCAGGGTGTGCAAGTGGCACAGAAGGATGAGGGCTCAGGGGGCACCGCCCACCTGTGCCAGGCGGGCTGACGACCAGACGAGGGGGGGGGAGTGATCTGAGGGCTAGGATTGTGATCAGAATGTTTCAGAATGTGAAAAACATCAGCCCTGGATGGCCTACATCATAGTACCATAACAGCGTCAGAGTACTATAATGACATAGTACCACATACTATGTTTCCTATAAACATTTTACTTTTATCTTCTGATGAAAGTAGAGATATTTACATGCATCTCAAACTTAAATCAAAATGGGTGAAACAAGCACCAATGTTTTATTTATTTAGCAAATGCTTTTATCTAAAGTGAATTACAACAGAATCCAACCGTCCCTGGAAAAACTGGGTGTTAAGGGTGTTACTGAACAATGAGACTGCTCTCCCAGATCGGAGATTTGAACTGGTGACCTGCTGATCAGAGGCATGTCATCCTGACCGTTCAAGTCACACACCATCCACACACTTGTACTTTTCCTGCCTGAGTGCAAAACCCAGCCAGAGCATAACTGGAAGATATTTGCTTAAATGAATGAGATTCAGGGCTGCCATCCATTCCGGAGGCAAAGATGCTGCTGTTTTTGCCTAACGACTTCACCAAAAGAGGTGGAGACTCGTTTTGGTAGCCTAATGACTCCACCCACAGAGGTGGGGATTCGGTTTTGGTAGCCTAACGACTCCACCCACAGAGGTGGGGATTCGGTTTTGGGAGCCTAATGACTCCACCCATGTAGGTGGAGACTCTTTTGGTAGCCTAATGACTCCACCCACAGAGGTGAGGATTCGGTTTTTGGTAGCCTAATGACTCCACCCACAGAGGTGGGGATTCGGTTTTGGGAGCCTAACGACTCCACCCACAGAGGTGGGGATTCGGTTTTGGGAGCCTAATGACTCCACCCATGTAGGTGGAGACTCTTTTGGTAGCCTAATGACTCCACCCACAGAGGTGAGGATTCGGTTTTGGTAGCCTAATGACTCCACCCACAGAGGTGGGGATTCGGTTTTGGGAACCTAATGACTCCATCAATGTAGGTGGAGACTCGTTTTGGTAGCCTAATGACTCCACCCACAGAGGTGGAGACTCGTTTTGGTAGCCTAATGACTCCACCCACAGAGGTGGGGATTCGGTTTTGGAAGCCTAATGACTCCATCCACACAGGCAGAGATTCATTTGATATAATTACAAATAAAAAGACGGGGTGAGGGCTGTGCATCAAGAGAGGTGGGAATCCCAGGCTCAGCACGCCAGCGTGGGGGTGGGATGGTGGGGAGTGGAGCACATGCAGCACCGCCTTAGGTCTCCCATTCTGGCTTGATGACACGGAGGAGACAAGCCCTCAACGGTGATAAATCACCATGTACAGAGGATGCTCATAGCAATTCTCGGGCGATGAGGGATCGGCAGGGCAGGGGGGGTGGCGGTGGTGGAGGAACGGAGGGAGAGAAAAACAAAGAAATAATTCTGGAAAAAAAGCATTTTTACTGGCTGAGATGGGAGAGGCAGCAGGGAGACATGAAGAGAATCGGGGGACTGCATCACAGGCTTCCGTCAGGCACGAAGGCAGGGCCCGAGCTGGAACCTTCGTCGGGAAGGAGGGGAGGCACTCGAGATCCGGTCGTGGTAAAGGGAGCTTCACCGTGCAAACAGGGAGGGGGGACAGATAGCAGGCCTCCGTGGATTACTGTAAGGCTCACCGACCCCTCCCCCAGCCAGCCGGGATGGAAAAAATGACAGCATATCCGGCGTGCAAAGCTCTGGCCCTTCTGGTCACCAAGCCTCCCTAATGCGCCGGCGCTCCGGGAAGAGCCCTCCTGAATACGATGAGGCCTGCTCACCAGGCTTCTCTTTTCAGACACTATCCACCAGGGGTTATACAAGGGCGGGGCCACAGGTCCCAGCTGGAAGCTCACTGGCTACCGAAGTGCCCCCTTACCTGTCAACTCGAAACATCTCATTGGCTAATCATAATTACGTTTTTTTTTCTTTTTCTGAGGCCCCTCTTGTGTCCCTCACCTTAAAAAAAATCTTACAACCGCCCTGGTTCCCCCCCCTACAGACCTCCACTCTCATTTCTGTGTTTTCAAACCCTCTTGAATAACCCACGGCCCCTAACAAAGATGGTAAAATAGTACTGAATTGGGATCAGGAAATAATATCTGCATGTAATAACCAACATAGCCATGAGGCTCCTTGGAAAGCCTGGACCTGCAGATAGTCACCATGACTTTACCTCCCTACAGCTGCATGACTCAGCTGGTCTCAGCTGGCCGAGACACACTCACCTCGGCATGTAGAGGACGCGCTCGGCCACCACAAAGCCCACGCGGAAGAACAGGTTGCTCGCCGGGATGAAGGGAAACACCAGCAGTAACAGACCCACCAGAAGCTCCTGGTTCTCCAGCCTCTGGAGGAAGGAAGGAAGGAGGAGAAGCAGAAGGCCAGCTGTTATACTTTAGTGCCGCTCCATCTCCTTTGGTGGGCTCAGCCGCGTTTTTACATCGCCACGCCTCTTTTCCGACACCCATGTTTACCATAAATGGGCAGAAGAGGCAGGGCTACCTCTCTGAAGGGGGAGGGACCAGACCCAGGATCCTCCCAGTGTGGGAGGCTGAAGCACCATTTGATAGGTTTCCCCATTCCCAAGTTTGCAATGTTGGTTCCGACATCCTACCAATCGCAGCAGCCCTCACCGCACACATATATGCAGTGGCCAATAAAAATGCAGCAATAATTCACCTGAGAAGCTGATTGGTCACATCTCCACAGTACTCATACATGCCACATACTCATACATACCACACCAGCACTTCATCAGGTTATATGATACGCTGATTGCCCCATCAAGAGGGCAGGAAATATATCTCACTTTTTCAGAATTTCTCTATTTTGGATTCATTCATTTAGAGAAACTCACATTACTGAAAAGTACTGTAGAGCAGATTACAATGACTTGCTGGAAAGAATGTGATTGGACAAGATAAAATCAATGATCAATTAAACGACTGCTGGTTTTACACAATCAGTTATCAGGCTAGATTTATAGCTAAATAAAAAAATGGGAAATTGCTATTTTATTGCTTAAAAAGGATGCATTTTAAGGTACCATCCCAACAGCATCAAGGTCCAATGGGGAAACAGAAAATGGAAAAGAGGATTTCAACTGCAGCCTGTAGCTGCAGCCTCTGATCTGATTTACCGAACACCAATATTATTATATTAATATTATCACATCTGCTCTAGAAATGCTGCACCAATGAGTCTTATACTGCTTGTAATTTTAACTCATCATGCAGAGGAGGGACATCCTCAAGTCACCTGCCATTGGGCTACTCATCTCTCAATCCCAGGCCGGCTGAGGAGCCCCGAAACATTTCTGGTTGGCCAACAGAGGTGCTTTGTGTAGGTGTGCATGGAAACCCAGGTGCTCGTGCGGTCAAGCCAGCTGGCCAATCTGAGTTGTAGGTGGAGCTGAAGCCCCGCCCCCAACCCTGCCCTATCCCCGCCCTCTGGCTGGCAATACAGCGTTTGGGGGGTCTGTATGGGATGGCAGCCCACCGCAGTGAAGTACACACAATAGGCAACTTGGACGCCTAGTTAAACAGCTGCAAGTCTTTGGACTGAGTCAGGAAGCTGATGTGTGATAGAAACAGAGCAGAGGTGAGATCCGAACCCTGGAGGTGTGAGCATCTTTCCGAACATCTGCTCCTATTTTTCATCCACCAGTGTACATATTGAAGCAGGAGATATTAACAGAGCAGATATAGCCTCCGCCCGAAAAAAAGGCGCCCGAGAATTTATTTTGCATGAAGTTGTTAGACTAATTATTCTCACAAGGAGACGCGACAAACTAGAATGAAAAAGGTGAAAATTTCCTAATGGAATAATTGCCTCTTCAGAAACACCTGGCTTCACAGCAATCACAGGCAGCTGCCGGTCTGTGAGGTGCCTGCAGGCAGGAGACTGAAAGCATGGCTGGTGCATCCAGAAAGGGCCCAGATAGTTCTGGAGGACTGGCCCCGATCCAGCCACAAGACAGGTCAGCTCGACTCAGTCTGTTTGATTCAGCAGTAACGCAGGTCTTTGGCTTCTCAGCTCTGAGACACACCAGCTTCTAGCTGCCATCAACAGACAGTGGTCGTCAGTGTTGAGAAGGCATCGACACCCCGCCTCTTGGCAGGCCTTGCAAGAGACCCCCGTTTCTCAGAAACGTGACCCTTGTTGTCATACTCAGTGTAGTGCTTTTGATATGCTCACACGATACACTCTCCGTTTTTGTTCGATAGAAGGCCTCCCTAAACACTAAACACCCCCCTTTGGTGTTCAGTAGAGACCTCCACTCTACACACTTCTCAGTGTTGGATAGAGGGCCTCCTTCAGTACTCCGTACACTTTATTCTTCTCACTGACGCTCATCCTCATAGGTCCCGGAAATTTTCCTTTTCCACTACAGTTTTTATATAGACCCCATCTATCCCGGTGCTCCAGTTTGTCTCTGTTTATGGCACAGTAGGTCATGTGTCCACAGGTTTACTCTTGGCTCAACTCCCATTGGCCAGTGGCTAATGACTCGCACCAATCCAGCGGGACCCTTCCTGACCCATGCCCCACGCTTGCTGGCAGATGAAAGAAGTCCAGGCCAACAGACAAATCGTCTGGGGCAGGCAGCCCTTTCAGCAAAGCTTCATGCAATATGCAGATAATTTGAGCTTGGAGTCCATTACGACAGGCCAGAGATTTATATATAAATGTACACAAAGGCCCTAAACACAGAAATGGACCAATACATAGAATAAAACAGCTGAGAGCAGATTCTCTATACTCAATAGGCTAGAAACACAAGTTCAATGTTCACAGGCCAAGATAAAAATCTACTCTGCAGTCCTTCAAGTTCAAAAGATTATCACTGTGCTTATTCTTCACACTATTAATGACTTCATGCTTCTTACCATCAGCAGTACAAAGCATGCTGGGATATCGTGCCCTTGGGGTCGAGGCTGAGCATGCATGCTGGTGCTTTCATTACCCCACGAGGAGCGATCACCCTCCAGAACTGCTACGGCATGTTCACCCGCAACCCAGATACAGAAGCGGGAATCTGAGTCGCGGTCAGATGGAAGTTCTGCTTCCTGAACGGCTCTTTGGGGGCAAACAAGCTGGCCATCTGGACGGCAGGTCCCGACAGCGAAACCTTCCGCTTGTCAATAATCAGCCGGCAGAGACAAATGGCATTGCAGTATCAACAGTGGCAACGTGTGTCAGAAGTGATTCGGGCAACTTAAGTCCTCCCCTCCTCATCTACCACCCCGTCAGATCCCCCCACACAACCAACACCTCCCTCACCGCCAAATGTTCTACACAGTTCATCCTCCAGCCATTAAACCCTTTAAAAAAAATCAAAGTTAGGTCTAAGGCTGCACAAAGCCCACCTCAGGATGTGGAGAGCACAAGACCACACAGTAAAGAGTTATTATTAAGTAAGATTTTATTGCAGTAAAAATAACCAAGAAAAATCACTCTTACAAACAACTATCATTATCCAGCTGATGTTGCCAAAAACCAACATCATGGTTGAAGCTCATAATATTCAGAATAGTAGCAAATTAGAAAACACTTCTGTTATCTAGAAGAAAACTTCTGCAACTCAATGGCACGCTCTCTGCCTGCCACTGTTATTACGTCTTACTAGTAATGAATGAGATGATATGAGTCCATGTTATTAATTATGACTGGCAATCTTCTCTCCTTTGGCATTATGCTAATATGCTAGTTTACACCGTGGCATGCTTGAAAACGTACTCAAAGAGTAACTTATGGCTCTTTATCCCAAGGACATGACGCTGTGTTCCCTGCCAACAACAGCGCATTAAAAATGCAGCAGATTGAAATGCGATACATGTTATCTGCAGCGACGTGGCGACAGCGCAGTAATGAATTTGTTAACAAATTCATAAGCATCTTAATGACCGAGTAAAAAATAATTATTAATCTTGGCCAATGACAAATGCACAGTAAAGGAATATATTATCAGAATGAATTAGATACGCGGCCCTTTGCAAAACGAATGCGCTGATTCCTCAGCAGAATTAAAGGGAGTTTTGCTGCGTGAAACCCTGATCCCAGCCCACCTTCACAGCCACGTGGGGCACAAGTTCAGCAATCGCTGTCATGAAGTGTGAAACCTGGTGATCACTGCCTCCCGCAGGCAAGTCAAAAGGATACACAGGACACCTCAAACGAGCGCTTTAATAGAAGCAGATGAAGCGTGTGACAGGGAGGCTAATAGGGGGAGATAATGGGTCCCTTAACATTGGCGAAGCGAACAGCCTTCGCACACACAGACACACACACACACTGATGCTATAGCACACACACGGTAACACTAAAGCACAAATGCTAACGTTATAGCACATGTGCACACATGCAAATGCCTACACGCATACACTAATGCTATAGCACATGTGCACTAACAGGCTAATGCTACAGCACATATATGCACAAACACTAACGCTAATATTAACACACATGCATACACATGCTAACACTATAGCACATGCTAAAGCTACTGCTACAGCTAGCGTTACCACCTAAACCATGTCAGGAAGGACACTGAGTTACTTCAGGTTTTACAAACTGCTTTTAAACTGAGAGGCTCCTGTGCCCGGCTAAATAATTCAGCTCTTCTTGTGCTTTGACTGGTTTGATTGCTTGACTGAAAGACTCATCCAGCTGTAATCGTGTAATGCACGATTACAGGAGACTGACCCTGTACTCAACACACAGCAAGAACTGCGATCAGTACACAGCCAGAATCCAGATCCTTTGGATTGAAATGGTAGCTTAAGATCCTATCCTAGCTCAACACTATAGCACACGTATGCTAAAGCTACAGCACATATGTACACACACACACACACGCTAATGGTAACGCTATAGCACACAGACTCACTCTAACGCTAATGCTATAGCAGCAACACAGAATGTGAATGGAAAAGGCCTATTCAGTCATGGTTAATACCCATGGTTAATAACAATAATGCAGGCTGCCACAATGCAACAATGAACAACAGGGGAAAATCCAACGCAAAAGAAGCCATTAATATGAATTACTTAATGTGGCAGCATGTGAAAACACCTCTGGGGCCAGGGGCACTCACATCCCGTGGGAGATGGGGGGGGGGCTTTCCAGAATTTCACAACTCAAAATCAACCTTCACCAGCCTGCACGCTATAAATGATTTGCTCAGCCAGCGTGTCACCAGGCTCATGGGGGGGGGGGGGGGGGGGGGGGGGGCGGTATAACTTTATGCAGCTTTTGGAGAGAGAGAATAACGTCTTAGCTCAGCGGGTAGGCATGCTGCCTCTGATCGGAAGGTCACTGGTTCAAATGGACACGGTCAGCAGAGTAATTTCACTGTTGTGCGCATTTAACCTCTAAAAGCTCTGGGGACTGTCTGTCCCTGGCTTCTTAAAAATGTATCTTGCTGGATAAAAGCATCTACTATGTTAAAGAACTGCTGCATGTCGACAAAATGTATCTTGTGGTGACAGAGAGCAGCGGGACTCACTACATTAACTGGACTGGAAGATTATCTCTAGCTGATCCACCACCATCTGCTTATTCTTCCATATGCAAGTCGTACTGACTCAGATCTGCTGGGCCAAACCCTGAAAGCGACCCCCCAGGAACACGGGAAGCCTCTCCAGTCCTGGTATTTAAGTCAAAGCTAAAAACTCACTTGTTTATCCTGGCTTTGGGGACCCACAGACAGTCCACCTCCAGAGCAAAAATGTGGACTGTCTGGCAGGGAGCTAGATGGAAGCAGAAATGTGGACTGTCTGGCAGGGAGCTAGATGGAAGCAGAAATGTGGACCGGCTGTGGGTCCCCATGGACCGGATTGGGAAATGCTGATAGCTAGTTCCCACCTCCAGCTAGGGCTATAGTGTGCTTGGTCTTATTGACCTACAACCGGAGTTGGCTGGTAATCAGTGTCATTGGTTTAAAATGAACTGAGTGCCCAGTGCTGTCACTCAGGCTTCACGTGTTGTTGTTGGAGTGCTGGTGCTCAGTGATTCATCATGGCTATATTCCCCCCCACCTCTCCTGCCTAGTTAAGCTGCCGTAGTTAACCAGGGCCTCCTTATGTTCATACCGCACTACAGAATACTTCACATAATTTCAACTATCTGTCACATAGTTATATTAATGCCCTGTTCAGTTCCCTGCCTGCCTGCCCAGCCTGGCTACACATCTGCCCTCCCCATCTGCTTGCTGCTGGACCGCACCACCCCTCCATCCCACCAAAGGAAGCAGCTTCCTCACCTGCCTGTCCTGACATCAGCTGGACCTTCTGCATTTACACCTGGACTATACACAATGTTACTTCGTTAAACCGGGACTTTGCAATTTTGGATTTCCTTTGTCAGCCCCAGGAGGATGGGCTTCCCCTCTGAGTCTGGGTTCCACCCAAGGTTTCTTCCTACTAGGGAGTTTTTCCTTGCCCCTCTTGCCTCTGGGTTCCTCTCTGGGGGGTACTGGGCAGGGATAATGCACTTTAAGACAATGTAATACAACGTAATATTGTTACCTGAGCTACATAAATAAATTTCAATTGAATTTTTGTACTGAATTGATTCCAGTCAGTTTGCTCCAACCATGTTCTAACGTAAATGGCCATCAGACACTGGGGAGCTGTAGCTGAAGAGCACTTGAGGAGCACCATCACATGGGGGAAATGCAGCAAAAAGCCCCCAAATCTAGGGGAACGTCATGCATCATCTTCTGGTATGGACCAGAACAATGCGTAGTAAGCTCCTAGAGAGATGCAGTCAAGAGTTAATAAGACTAGTCTTCGACGTTTTGTCTCTCTTTTATGGACAGCATGTTTTTTGGTGCCTGGACATGGGAGATCATCTTGGCAGGGGGTTGGGGGACAGGGGACAACAAAGTCCCTAAATATACAAGTGCCCAGAAAGACAACATCATGAGTAACTGCAGACAAACGCCTGCTAGAGACACCTGGTATCTTCTCAGAGCTGCCTATTTCCCTGTTGGCAAGGTGATCCATCCAAAGAAGGTAACACTTATAACACACATTCTGTGTGCGTATACGTGTGCAAGAGATGCGTGTGCGTGTCAAGGGTTAGTATTAGTGCCTTTCGAATAAGTGATGGAGCGTCACACAGTGCAAACGTGCATATAACATTAAAGGTAAACACAGACCAGCAAGATACAGTCAGGAATCATCTCCACTCACCTGCAGTGAGGCCAGGCAGTGCAGGCACAGGCCGACCATGACCACGCCCAACAGCAGGGCGGCGATGTTGCGCACGTCCCACACGGACTCCACCAGCGGGATGCTGCCGACTTGCCAGTCATAGCAAAGCACGATTGGGGCCAGCAGCAGCCAGGCATTGAAGGCTAGCAGATAGCAGTAGGTGAGGAATCTGTAAGGGGAAGGGGTTACATTTGGTGATTATCAGGCAAGCTCTGTTACAATCAGATGACAGATCCAAAAGTGTGGATCTGTCAGTTAACAAACACACAGAGATCACTTAAAGGTTTGGGCACCACTGCATGAAGGATCTGGTCTGTAGGACCCATGAAATCGCAAACTCTACTGAAGCATCAGTGTAATTACAGCCCCTGACATTTACCCCGACAGTGTGGCTGAAGACCGTCAGACAGGACTACAGCAACAGCACACTGTCCTGCTTCGTAGACGTGTCAGAGCTGCTCCAGTAAATCCCGAACCGCGCTCACACGCCGCTCCATTTCCGCGACACGACTCGCACTCAACTGTGCCAAATCTTGGCTAAACCCCCTCATTAGCCGGAAATGCTCATTCCCAGCACCAAGGGGAGTTTTAGAACATTCCACGTGGCTTATCGGTGACAACTCCTGCGTAAAAAAAGAACGACGTTGGTGGAGGCGAGTCCAAATCGCCCGAACTAGCAGCGACACCATCTGCTCTGCCCAACGTTCTCCCTGAGCTCAGCGTCTACGGCGAGAGGGCGATTATCTCTCATGCAGAAACCCAGAGAACAGGTCTTTGGCTTAGTTACATTTGAGAAGAAACTGTTATGTCATCCCTGCAGGCAGCTAACACCCCAGTATCCATTAGCATCAGCCGACTCCGTGTGGTCCCCATGGAGCCCATTTGGCTTTTGTTACCGCTGTCCGCCGTCGCTAATGCAGGCCTGGGTCCTCCAATAATACAGAGGACACCTTTCAAGCATTACAAATGACTAAATGGTTCACAAATACAGTCATTTACAGACTAGGCTTTAAAGAAACGCAAAAGTACACTGCAAATTGACTTGCACTGATTCCACTTTTTCTTTGCCAACACCGATACCTGGGCTTTGGGTATCGGCCGATACCAAGTTTCAATCCCATACCAGTGTTTACTTACTAAGCTGTAGGATTCTGCTTCACTGTGTGGAAGAGACCGTGATCTTTTATGTGTATAGCACCATAATATCAGGCTGAACTTAAACCTTAAAGAAAGCTTTCCTAACTAGCCGTGGACCCAACACCATACCTGACATGCAACCTCCTCAGAAATGCAACTACACGTTGCGGCGACGCAGACCACATGAACTGCGACTGGTCTGCTTGGTAGCATTCATTTTTTATGGGAGTGAAGGAAGCTGTACACCCAGGTGTACTTATATGCGTGTTGGAACATATAACATTAAATAAGTTAGTTTAACGTTAGATATAAATAACACTTTTTGCTTTGCTTAGCAAACTCTAGTTTACTCAGTACTATGGTGCGTCTTTAGATGTTTGATCAAATCGCTTGTGTTAAATCACACGCTGTCCCTTCCTCTTCATGACACTTTAGCAGAACAGAGTTTACAGTCTGCTTTACTTTTGCCGTCGTCCTTTATCCTAAAATATGTCCAAACTGCTGACACCCTCTGCGTACACTTGCCAATTTGCCAATCCTGGTGATCTATGCATTTATCCTTCCCAAACATTTCCGGTTGACAAATCTCTCACCAGATGTCAAAATCTGACTGGGCAGCACAAAAAAAAAATGTAGAGGTTTTGAGTTTTAAGGTAATGTTGCAATTAAGTGGTACTGGTTCTTGGTATCGATCAATTTTTACAAGTATGAGTGTAGTATCGGTCCGATACCCGATGCCAGTATAGGTAACAGTGTGTCCCAACTTATTATGTTGAGTCAACAGATTGCATAAATTATTGCTTTTTGGCACACTGGCAGAGAGACAGGGGCAGAGGAATCAGGAAGACAGGAAAAATGTATGCCTCACCCCCGCCCTGCCCAGAAAAACCTTTACAGTTAAATAATTTAATTGTTTAGTTACAGCAAGGTGCGTGCTGTTGTAGTTCCAACTATCGAGAAAATACAAACTCCAAGGAGAATCGGTGTTTTGGTACAAAGGGTTTTCAAAACCGAGCAAACATAAGATTTGGTCTCTGGGAAGCATGCTTTGATATTTGTTGTAAAAACAGGTTATGGGAACATCCTTTGCAGATCAGAAGCTGCGTGTTCTCTACGGAGGACAGAGGACAACAACAGGAAAAGTATGTCAGACGTACGTTCGTAAGATTGCTGTTTTGGCGGGATGAAAGAATGAAAAACTTGTGGCTTTGGCTCACTGTTGGGCCGTCCCCCCCCCCCCCCCCGACATAAAATGCGACTCTGGGGGGGCTTGTGGTGGAATAGTAAAAGACACAGAGAAACGGCAGAGCTGAAAACGAGAGCGAAACTAAACAGACCGAAATGAACAATTATCATCATATGACCCGCTTCCCAGAGACAGTAACCAGGCCTCATTTTCACACCCTATTTCCAGTGTTTCCTGTTCACAGATCACAAGTAATGGGGGAAAAAAACATAGATCCTACTCTATTAAATAGGCCGAATAACACTGCATATCTACAGCAGTCAGCCTTAGACTTTGACAAGGTCGTCCTCGTCCCAAATCAGGCTGGATTGCAGGACAGAGTCCGTCCGCCCTGCCTACATCACTAACGAGTGAAGATGGCACCAAACTCGCAGGAGACTCGGAAAGGCGCTGAACGATCATACAAATATATATAACCTTCAAATCATCGCCTACATTGTCACGCAGCCTGCCATGTGTAACAGACTGGAGAAACTGCTCATCGATTTTTTTTTTTGAACAAGAATAGTACAGAATAGATAGGGCATGTCTGGCATTGATTACCACGCAAATACCCTTTTGAAGCTCAGACTACATATTGATTTTACTCAAGGTACCATAAGTACCGCTAACAGAAATTTCATCTGTCTGTGGGGAAGCACCAGGGGTCCAGTCGGAGCGGCATCGTCTTTACCGTCAAATGGGGTCATTCTCAGTACGGCAGGTGATGCCTGTGTCATATGAAAACAGTCATTCGCTTTTCCGTTTGTCTGAGAGTGTCTCCGATACTGAGCCTGGGGAGGGGTAACCATCGCAGCTCCGGATAATAGGCTCCCCCTGTCTTCCCATCAGCACAGACGAGGGAAAGTGTCAGACTGGCTCTCGGACTGATGAAGCTGCACTGTCTAACCCCGTTTCCGACAGGAAGCCTGACGGACTGGTGATGCTGGGGTGTGGCCCCGTCAGCAAGGAACTGGGGGAGGGACTGGAAATAAACTTTCATCTGGACATGAAACACAGAGTGTTGGTGTGGCAGCGCTGTTACTGCTGGGTAGACATTTGGATACGTAAGGTGGGCATCGGCGTTCGAATGAACACATGTTTAAGTAAATCGCACACAAACTGGGAGAAATGTTGCCACAGCTAGGAGAGTGATGTGAGACACACAGGTTGCTACGCTAAAATTCACATTTTCGATACCCAAATAAAAATCAGCTTCCTGCATTTAAGACAGACTTTCTGGTGATTTATACTCATACTTTTAAAAACATAACAATTCTTGTCTCCTGTGGAGTGAACAAAACACATAAAAAAAATGCTTTGTGTCATTTTAATACAGCGTAACATCATCTCGTCCACGCACACCTGCTCCGGCAGGCTGGGATCTGTGAGCTGGTGTGGGTCCACAGTCATCGGCAGCCTGGGAAGGGCGCAAATAACGCATCTCAGCCCCCGTGGAGCTGAACAGCCAGCGCATGTATGTTTCACCATAAGGCATTTGACATCTGCTGAAAAAGGAAGGTATGAAGTGTCTGTCTTCGTCCTTCTCTATGTCCTTTCTACAACAGCTTAACCATTTGCATCTGGGCACATTCTGCAGAAATGCCCAAATTGGAATGAATCCAGCTTATTTACACTTTGCCGCTTTGGTCTTTTTTTTCCTTCTTAACAGTTCATGGCTCACTGCCTGCTGGGTCACGCCCCCTTTTTCCCACCACAAGCGCAGCTGCCCAATCAAGTGTGGCTGGAAAAAGGGGGCGTGGCCTAGCAATGCCCAAACTGGAATGAATCCAGCTTATTTACACTTTGCCACTTTCGTTTTTTTTTTTCTTAACAGTTCATGGCTCACTGCCTGCTGGGTCACGCCCCCTTCTTCCCCACCACAAGGGCAGCTGCCCAATCAAGTGTGGCTGGAAAAAAGGGGCGTGGCCCAGCAGGCAGTCTACTGCGCAGAGCTCTCACTCTTGACCTCGTTCCACAAAGCTGCATATTTTCCTGCAGAAGTCTATCCATCCTAGGGCTCGGCAGCCAGCATGCCGCCCTCTCAACCGGTCACGAAACTCCACTGAGTACCATAAAGCTGGATCAGGATGTACCAGCTGGCATCGGCTGTATGATTGTGTAGTATCTCTTCATTAAACACAGAGAACACAGCGCCAATCACCAGCTGTGCTTCATTAATACGAGAGCTGCTTTTAATCAACAGAACAGTAGGCATCAAGAGAAGGAACGGTTTTATGGCATCGTGCAAAAGTATTACAGACGTTCATCCATTTTCAATAGCTACTTATCCAGCAGAAGGTCACCGGGTGCTTATCAATTTCAATTCAATTTCAATTTCTATTTATACAGCGCCTTTCACAACAGAGTCGTCCCATGCTTATCCCATGAAGTACAGGGGATGGACCAAGACACAGTTGGGACAGGATGCCTGTCCATCACAGGGCACATGCACACACACTACGGGCTATTCAGACAGCCAGCAGGAGGCCAGAAAATCCATGCAGACATGGGAAGGTGACGTGAGCTCAAATCACACTCGAGCAACGACCGCGAAGATGTGAGGCTACAGTGACAGCCAACGCCCACCCCGGTATTACAGATACACAGATCATTATTAACGCTTAATTTTTTCATAAGTTCAACAGGCAGTGAAATAAGCCGAGACAAGCTGACTAGTGAGCAAAATGCAAAACAGGTCATTAACAATTCATGTCGGTTCGCCAAGATTGTATCTACAGCGGCGACTCAAGGAGCAATTTGCTGCTAAGAAAACACTTTCAAACAGGCAGTGTAAGGTCCGGCTTTCTGTTTGCTCCCTGACATGCCTGATAAAAAAAAAAACAAATAAACAAACAAATATAAACAGCAACCAGCCCCCCTGACTTGGCCTGAAGTCATTCAAAAATAACCGTAATTTAAATTCACCTACCGTCCGACTCTCTACAGGATTAAAACTACCACCAGTAAAGGAACTATTCTAGGATGCTGGCTAGAACGGACTGTTCACCAGCAGCTGTATGTAATGTCTTAAATATCCTGAAGCAAAGAGCAGCAGGTTAAACAGAAATTATAAATCACTCGCCAAAGTTTTAATATTAATGGTCATTTCCAACAATAGCTTTGTACATAAGTTTTCTATATCATAGCCAGTAGCATAGTTTAAATCTTTGTCATGACTGTGGTCTACATAAAAAATTCTTAATTTGTTCCATACACACAGACACACACACATACACACGCACACACACACACATACACACACACACGCGCGCACATGTCGGGTAAACATATCTTTATGGGGACTGCTCAATCATTTCTATTGGAAAAAAGCTAATTCTAAATATGACAACCTTAACCCCCACCTTGCCCTAACCATAACCATAAGTAACCAAACAAAATGCAAGAGGTTTAATTCATTAAATCGAGGGAAAAAATGGGTATTCATCATGTTGTGGGGGCATTGTGTCTCCGTAAGGTAAGGAATACCTGCTCGCGCACAGGTGTACACACACGCACACAGGTTTGTAATTATATCTTTGTGGGGACTCTCCATTCATTTCTATGGGGAAAACTCTAATCCCAACATGACGACCTTAACCACTACCCAGCCCTAACTTTAACCACAATTAAAAACAAAATACGTGACTTGACATTTTTAGTTTTTTGATTGCATTGACATGTCTTTGTAGGGACTTGAAAAATGGTCCCCACAACGTAATATAAACATAATCCACACACACACACGCGCATACACACACACACACACACACACACACATATATATGCATTTAAAGTAGCTGCTATGTGAACATTGTAATGGTCATTTTAATAGTGTTTTCCTTGACTAGTAGTGGCTGGGGGGAGGCATCAAATCACCAGCTGTGCCCCCACGAAAATAATCACCCAAAGATGCTGAAAATGCACCGTTTGACCACTTAATGGATCACCAACCCCCCCCCCCCTCCCATCACACCCCCAAACCAAAGACTTTTACTGTCCTCTGTCCCCTTCCCCCCACCCGCCCCTAACACTGGAGCTCCCCTATGCAAATCTTGGGACCGGCTGTCAGATTTGTTTCGGCGTCAATGCTGCTGCTGACCAGGGTGGATGTAGGAATGTCCCCAGGGCTTGGCAGAGAGTGGTCACATGGGCAGAGAGGAGATGCAGGCAGGGAGCCACCAATCGTCACGCTGCTCACGGACAACAGCCGAGACCAAAGGGGGACATTCTGACAGTGCATCTCTCAGGGGATCGTCCTGGAGGCACCCCAGCTAATACAGGATTATGTGTCATCAGAAGACATCTGCAAAGGGCTGATTGTGCTCTTTCTTCATCTGCAGTGGGTGGGGGGGGTATCAGGTGCCTGAAGAGCAATTCAGTGCTGACTTTAGGCACAAAACTTGCTGTTAGCTATACTGACATGACAGCAGATAACAGCCCCCCTCGTGTAATCATACTGTGGACTTATGTTCTTATCTTGTGGAATTCGGGGTGTGTGTGTGTGTGTCTTATTTCTACCATACCTGGTGAGGAGGTGAGGCGAAAACGAGGCCGGGTTGTCTTGTTCGGAGAAAAGAGGCATGGAGCCTCCCATGAGCCACAGACGCAAGGCCAGGATGACTGCCACCTGCAGGGGCACAATGGCATTGCGCTCGTTACGTAACACTCGAAAAACCCCAGTCCGGCATGCAGCTGAGATGGAACTTCTGCTGGCACGCGACGGCGATGTTCGGCGATGGCGGAATGTAGGTCGAACTAACACATTTAAATCAGACTAATCCCAAGCGCATCAAACTCCTCTGATACTAAAGAATTCAAGAAAATATCACTCTTCTTAGCTATTTCTCTCATCTGGGAGAAGACCTATACACTTTTCTTGTCATTTACTGACAGCAGAGGATTTAAGAGAAAGTGCATCCCAAAAGAGGATTTAGACCGGTTTTGGAAAAACAAGCTGGAATACATAACTCTTCCACTATTCATCAGGTTTTGCAGGAAGGGTAATATGAAACTTGTCTGCAGTTTATTCTGGCAATAACAATAGCGACATTCTTGTTTTTATCTGTCCTTTGTGAAACGGCACCTACTCCACGATGCTGATATAATTATACATGGTATCTACTTCCAAGAAATAGGACTGTAATGAGTTTTTAGCTCCACAAATCAGAACCAAACGGTACCACCAAACAAATGGCAAACAACGGAAGAGAAAATTCAACTTAATAGGCACCATGCAGATAAGATAGCAGGTGAGTTCGCAGACTGTTAATGAAGGGGACCTTTTGGCAGAGGCCAGACTGCAGACCAGTCCACGCATGTGAATAAGCTTTTGGTTTTTCTAGGAGTTAAGGTCATATAGCTGACCTTAATATTAACCTCCGAAAGCAAGCATTTGCTAGTGAGAAGAGGATGCATAGATCATTCAGCAACAGACAGTGTTTCGGATGTTACATACCAGAGAGATTGGGCACAATTAAAAAAAAAATTAATATAGAAAAATGACACCTAACCCTAACCCTAACCCTAACCCTTTTCAGTTCAAAGTTAGGTTGTGCTAGTTTACTAAACATCAGTGGTGTTTAGGGAAATCGAAGTTACGCTGGAAGAATACTGTATCTCTTTGAACAACTGACCCTGTTCAACAACTATTCCCAGTCTCTTCCACATTCACATACACAAAATTCCTTTCTCAACAATGCAGACTCCGACGTACAAAGGAAACGCACAGGCTGTGCACATGCTCAGGAACAAGATTCGGCAGTGATCATCCGTAGCATTCACATTGACATTGAAGGCAGACAGAGATGGGGACACGACCTCATATAGAGTCATACACAGCGACACGCATAGGGGACGATCAGAGGAAAGACACACACGGAACTGTCAATGGCGCTGTCAAGGAAAAGCCTGGTACGATCCTTAAAGGTGAAACACACAAACACGCATACGTGCACACATCCGATCTGCCAGTAAAACGACAGGCACACCCTCAATCCTCACAAGCCATCACCGGTCACACAGAATAACTCAGCATGCACCTGAAAGTGCATCTCATTGCGGACTACGGGCGTCCCGTTAGAATGCCCGCCGTCGCTGCACTTTTCGCATTTTTGTATGAGGGAGCGGTGAAGCATGAGGCTGGCCTTGGTCCCCATTTTTGGATCCCCGCGGATGTTCTTTCATCGTCGATTGACGGCTAGGTGAACCTGGCATTCAGAGCAGTGTCACCCCTGGGAAAGTGCCGGGTATTAGCCGGGAACGTGGCAGTTATACAGTGCCACCTGTGGCCCAAAATACGACTGATTTCCCCCCCCCGGCACGGACGTGGAGGTAGCGAATGTGAAGCCGTAATCCCCTCCTCTCACGCTGTCAGACATGGGCTATGGAGACAAAAGGGATTAAACTCTCTGAACGGTCGGTGGGAAATAAAATCCAACTGCTGTGTTATGTTTGCTGGACAAAGACATTGGCTGACAGTTTGTGGGGGGAGCTGGGGAGGCAGACGAGGGGGTGACGCTGGCCCAAATTCTAACGCCTCATACGACATGACAACATGTCACTTCTTATGAACCAAGGTCTGTCTAAAATGCGACAGATTAAAGTACGCAAAACACCCAGTCGTGGAACAAGCACCCTTTGTGAATTAATGACACTAGTACCTCATGTTTCAGACCTTCTAGAATATTCTGGCACACAGTTTCATTTTTCTTCCCCCGAGCGATGCATGCAGCTTACAATGTCACCCCACTGGCCAATAAAGCAGCTGGAAGTTTTATAGGAGCCGT